>NC_050512.1:16314834-16346518 GCF_002922805.2 Oryzias melastigma
TGTAAGATAAGTACATCTTTTTATTAAATACTTGGATAAAAATCTTTATCAATGACGACGTCTTTGAACAAGAAGGCAAAAATGCTGACTTTCTCCTGTGAGATGATTTCTTAGGTCATCACAGCAGATTTCTGCTCCTTTGAGGCGCTTTTTTGTTGCTATTTCACCTCCAGTTTGTGAAAAGCACAGCCTGTTGCACTAAAATCACATTGATGTACTATTTCCTGGATTTCCGCAGTCCCAGGATTTCACTACAAGCCATCATCTAAAGAAGATTTCTTTAAAAACCCACTCAGATCATTTTTTGATCTATTGTAAAAGCGTTCCCAATTGTCCTTTAATCATGATTATGCAGTTTTTAGCCAAAACGAATCGTTTTCGGACAGTTTCTGCAGAGCTGTAGTCTGAGTTGTGGTCGAGACTGTTGGCATGGAGTAAGCCACCCTCATTTCCCAACGTCGCTTTGTTACACTGTCTTCAGCTAGCTTACACCTCCAACGTAGCATTAGCAGAGCAACAAAAATGGCGAGCAATATTGAAGGTATCCAGTCGTACATTTTGAGCCAGATGCCAGGTCAGACGAGGAAAACGAAGACGTACATGAATCTATTTGTCTGCAAGTGGATGCATCAGAATGGAGCGGAGCAAGGTGCTTATGGCCTGCTGAATGTAGCACCTATGCCACTGCTACAGGGTTTTTTAAACATCTGCTCCTGATTCACATTTTATTTGAATAAATACATTCTAAAAAACTTTTAATCTTAATTTTCCTAATATATGTCCTCCATCGTAAGAAAAATGCCACAAGAACATGTTAAAAACACCAAAAACAGGATTTTGATTGGAATGGGTCTTTAGATTTCAAATAGTAGATTTTAGACATGCATAATGGATACAACTAAAATCCTGATGGCTGTTTTAATGGATGAAAAAGGCTAAATTATTATTATTATTATTATTTTCGTTTAAATCTATCTACCAGGTTTGTTTCTATGAAATTTAATGTATAGTTTAGTGTTGTTGGATTCTTTGCAGCCCATTGACTGTTTTCTGCATCTGTATAAGAAGATCTTAAGCAAACATGGCCTTGTTATATCCACTGAACTAGTCCTGGGTCTAAAGCTGCTTTCACACTGAACGAAACAAATAACTTTCTATCCCAGTTTGGAAAGAAAATACAATGAAAGACATAAGTAATTTTGTATATTTTCCCACTTAAAAAGAAATTGACAATCTGTCATCCTAAAGGCTAATTTGACCAGTGAGAGATAGAAAATCACAAAGAAAATCAAGAAATTGACTCTTAAGAATTTATATGAATTTATTTGCATTTCATTGAGGAAAATAAGTATCTGACCCCAAGTAACCATTAAGAGTTCTGGTTCACACTGAGCTGTTAGACTCTCCTAACCAACCTGATTGAAAGACACCTCTTTGGACTAATCATCTGTATAAAAAGACACCTTTCCAAAGAGTCAGTCACTCAGTCAGACTCCAGACTCTCCAACATGGGGATGGCTAAAGAGCTTTCAGTGGATTTAAGGGAGAAGATTGTAGACCAGCACAAGATCAGAACTGACTACAAAACCATCACCCCTCAACCTGTTGGTTGAGGGGTGATGGTTGAGGGGACAACTGTTGCCGCAATTGACCTATAGGTCTCTGGGTCCAAACAAGATCTCACCTGGTGAGACCACACTCAGCCAGAAGACCACTGGTAATCTTTACACTGCAATGGTTTAACATCTTCCTGCTTTAGAAGGCAGATGTGCAGGAAGTTTGCCAATGAACAGCTTCATGAATTAGAGCAGGGGTGTCAAACTCTAAGCCTCGAGGGCTGGTGTCCTACCTTTTTTTTTTCCCAACCAATCTGCCATTGAAGCTAACCTACTGTGGAGAGAAATGCTGCCTATGACCCCAAGAACACCATCCCCATTGTCAAGCATTGAGGTGGAAGCATTATGCTTCGTGTTTTTTTTTTTTTTTGCAGGGGGGCACTTCACAGAGCTGACGGGAGGATGGGCGGAGCCATGTACCATCAAATCCTTCCTTCCGCCAGGAGGCTTAAAATGGGTCATGGATGGGTCTTCCAACAGGATATATGACCAAAAACAAATATGGCCTTGGCAACCAAGGAATGACTGAAGAAGAAGCATGTCAGGGCCATGGAGTAGTCCAGCCAGGCTTTGGAACTCAACCCTATAGAAAACTTAGAGCGTTGAAGCTCAGAGTTGCCAAGCAACACCAAATCTTACTGAAGTAGAAGTCATTTGCAAAGAAGAGTGGACCAATGTTCCTTTTTATATGTGAAGAATCTGATCATCAAATACAAAATATGACCTCTGTGATTTATGTTAAGAGGTTTTTTTTTGGCAGTCTTTCCGACAAAGGAGTTCAAGTACTTATTTCCCCTTATATAAACTGTTTTAACTCAGCTTTTTAATTTTCTTAGTGATTTTCTATCTCACTGTCAAATGAAACCTACCATTAAGATGACAGATGGTCAGTTTTTCTCATTAGTGGGCAAACTTACAAGATTAGCAAAGGATCATATACTTATTTCCTTCACTGTATATATATTTTCTACCCTTTTCTGATAAAGTTGTCCCATTTGGATCAGTAAAGTCATGTTTAACATTCAAACAGAACAGTTTCATTCTCTCATTTGACTCTGAACAAACAAGCACATTTCCCCAAAATGTTAAGCTTAACAATACAACAAAGGAGAAAACAGGAGTTAGAAAGAAACGGCACTGCACTGCAAGCAAGAATGCAGACGGAAAAAGAACACACGTGAAAGGAAAAAAAAAAAAGAGTGACAGTGAGACTTTGGATGTCTCCCTCAGTCACTCTTGCTCACCTGGAGATCTTGCTGTAAGGGAGGGAAAAGCAGGAGAACAATTGTCAAAGAAGAATTTTAGCAATCCGATGTTTACATGAAGAAACTATGAAGTGATGCAGAAGAGTCGCAGAAATGGAAAGGTCGGTTGGACGACAAAGTGAGAAGAGCCTCACTTAACACCAGCAGGTGGACAGACAATAAAAAACCCAAAACATTTGGATAAAGCAGAGAAAACAAATGCTGATCCGCCGGAGAGCTTTGGATTTGAGTCGATCGAGTAATTGTAAGGCGAGCGCACAGCACTTGATTTTCTGCTGTTTGTTAAAGAAAGAGGAAAAAAACATGAGAGAAAGACTCAAACATGGACTCTCGTCTCACCTGGAGACCTTGCTGCAACGGGAAGGAGAAAAACAGCAGGAAAGGGAGGTGAGGACGTTAAAAGAGTCGGATTAAAGAAAGGATGTCAAAGAAGAAATGAAGTGATGAGCACACAGATGGAAAACAAGATTAACCGGGCTCACCTGGAGACCTGGCACCTATAGAGGAACAAACACAAACCAAATTGGAGAGAAAAATCAGTTGATTCATTTAGATTTGTTAAATAACTGTTAATAAATGGTTAAAATAAAGCTGAAAATAAGGGAATTTTACTTCTATTTTTTAATCTTTTAGTTTTTGTTGAAAAAAAAAATATTGTTTTAACAGCACTTTTAACTTATGTTATTGATCTTGATGATTATGTCTGAGTTGACATTAAGGACAAACTTTACTAAAACGTTTTTTGGGTGAAGTTAAGAGTTTGGATGCAAAATAAGAGAAAGTAAGCACATGATTATATCAAACTACTTCATATGAGTTTCTTTGTGGGCAAATTCACAGTAAAAAGTTAGCAGAAACTGCACAGAAGTAGGCTCTAAGTTTATTTCTTGGTACGATACTGAGGCACGGTTAGACTCTTGAGTCTCACCTGGAGATCGGGCACCATGCATGCCTCCATTGTGGGTCTCAGTGATGGAGAAGTCCAGAGATGGGCGTGGTTTTGGGACGAACTCTTTTCTCGGTTTGCCAGAGGCATCTCTTATCCTGCAGATATCAAGAGAAAAAACCCAGTCAGAGCCCAGAACAGGATGAACACTACTTTTTTATTTCTTGAATTCCTAAAAACAGACTTTCTGCTAAGAGTGTTGTCAGAACGACCGACTATGGAAACAGCATCTGAACTGACCGTTCGTCCATTTTACTGGAGAGCTGTGTGAGGATTTCTGCAGACCGGCTGTGATACTCCAACTGAGCGTGAACCAGAGCAGCCAGCTGGCTGACCTGCTCAATCTGAAGACACCAACACAAAAAGACAACATCTACTGAGCAGAAGTGAAAAAATCTGCCATGTTTGACACAATAAGGCCTTGTTTTAGGATTAAACCCAGTTGTAGAGGCTCCATCTACTCCAAGGCTGCAGGACTTGCATCGAAAATGGCAAAAAACAAAACATTTTATAATGTTTTTATAACTGATTTGATATTTCTGTTTATTTTCCTAATGCTAACTAGATTAGGAAAATATTATTATTTTAATTATTTTTTTTTATTGAAATATTATGAAAAATATAAAAAAACAAACAATTCAAGTAATCTAAATAATAAATGTTATGGATATGATAAAACACATGATAAAATTGTGACTTTTGAAATAAAAAAATCTGGTATAAAATAAATAAATTGGATTTGTCTTTGTGGAAACAGCAAAAAAGAGAGAAACTGTTTTGGAGTACAGTAGTTAGATGTTTACGTAGTCAGAGGATGCATTTCATTGGGGGGGATTTAAAATAGCACAATGAGTCAAGAGGATAACATGAGTCATCAGTGAGAGCGTTTCCTGATGTAGACAAACGTGTAAAGTGGGGCTGATGACTGCAAACTCACATCGCTCTCCAGCAGGTTGAACATGGACAACTCAGCAATTTCCTTGGAGTCATCAAACTTCTCCAGCGCCTGTTTGATCTCATCTTCCGTCACTTTGCCCTGGCGTTTCTTTTTATAGTCAAAGTCCAGACGGCGACCCTCCAGTTTCTTCAGGTGATGCTGCAGAGCCGACGATCAGTTAAAAACCTCATCCCTGATGATGGTATCTTCCTCCTCTGCCTCTAAACCCACAAACCAATCCTACCTGGATCTCCTTGAGGTCTTTTTCATGAAGGATCTGCATTGGATCGATGAAATTCTGCTTCACCTCCATGTCCAGAGCGTCCTTCACCTCACTGAGCTCGCGCATGGCATCCCCCACATCGATCAGTGCAAGACCTGAAACCAGCAGCGTTGGTAAACTCACAAACAAATCACAAATTACATCTTCAGACGCCAGAAGAAAATAGAATAATGTGAAAAAAATGGAGTGCTTTCCAGAGGCGGGATAAAACCGGTGTTTTAAATCTCCTCAAAGTGCAAGCAATAAAACAGCAGGGCAAATTGCAGGTGTCCTCAATGTCAGAGAGGCTCATAAACAATTCATGATGTTAAGACTGCATCCTCCAGGGACTTCAAATATTCCTTCTTGTGCTGTCTACAGAGAAAAAAGGAGTGTTCTTCAGGGTTAGTTTTGAGTTCAGCAGCTCACCAAAGTTGGAATCTTCTCCCAGCTCCCTGCCAAACCTCTGCATAGACTCCCCCAGGACGGCCTCAGTCTGTGTGTAGCCCGGTCCCTTCTCCTGGCCTCGCATGCGTGACATGGAGTTCATCATGCTCATCTTGGCTCTGGTGGCTGCGTTGACAGAAAATATGAATAGACTTGAAATTAAAAAAAACAATAGGTTCAAGGTTTTTTCAAGTAAGGGTGTGTATTGGACAGAATCTCGAGAATTTCATATCACAGAATCGATTTTTCTTTACATCCCGACTTGGAAGGTTTGGATTGACTAACAGTATCCAAGAAGAGTTACCAACAAACTGATGATTTAAACGTCCCTGGTGAAAAAGAATCAGATGTTGATTAACAGGACAAAATGTTATCACAGAAATGGTTTTCTGATAATCCAAACTGTAACATATTTCAGCAGAGACCAGCATTTAGTTAAAAAATTCTGAATATGGAAGTTCTGCATGTATAATATGCATTATATCATTATCTTCATCTTTAGAGGAGAAAATGTTAACATCAGATATTAGAGCTTAACTTAAAAAAAATATCACTAATTTTCTGAGAGATTGTACAGAATGGATCTCAAGTAATCAATAAAAACCACCAAGCAGCCTCAGTTATGGTGTTCAGCTTGAATAGGTACCTGGGTTTGGCTGCAGGTACTCGGTGGTCTTGGTGATGACGTCCATCACTGCTCGGGAGGTGGTGTCCACCCTCTGAACAAATGAGGAAAGAACAGGTAAGAACGTATGACAATCATACAAACAAACACATAAGCAAGCCTATCTTGAGAAAAACTTGTGTACCGGTAAATATAGACTATAATTGCTGATTTTATATTTATAAAATGTGGGTAATCTCCAGAATAAAATACTTTTTTAACTAAAAAAATAGATTTGTTTCTTAATTGTAATCAATATTTGCAAAAAAGACATGTCCAATATTTTGAACTCATCTTATCTTCATATTGTGAAGTTTCTTTATACATTTTCTTGAATTTTTGGATATTGGAACATTGTACTGAACTCATACAATTTGAGTTTAGCGCCAGACACAGAAACCTTTCTTTGTGTTTCTTATCAGTTTGATCTTGAAGTTCCTACTTCCTCTCAGTTTGTATCCTCCTTCATTTTCTAAGAACTGGTTTTGGATATTACATGGTGTTTTCCCACTAGCTCTAATGATGTAAAATATGCAAGTTTTATTATATATATATATATATATATATATATATATATATATATATATATATATAATATTGGGCTTAGTAGGTAATACAATCTATTATGGTGAAAATTCACTTTAGCATTTTTTTTTATCAGCCTTTAAAGACAACTGAATGACAATGTATTGTTTTTGTTTATCTGCCAAGGAAATAGGAATATAGGAAATAAAAAAATAAAAAAACTAATAGTCCAGACGTGCCTTTTCCATTTCAGTGAAGTCATCATCGAGCTTTGTTCCTTCTGCTCCTCCAACCTTTTCACTCACTCTCTGCAAAAGACAGAAAAAAAAAATCACGTTGATACAAATAATTCTGGGTTTTTCATATTAAAATCTAGACATATTTACATTGTCCTTTAAGGAAATAAATGAGTGCAGTTTGTTTCAAATATGTTCTCTAAACAGGCAGAAAGATTTGGTTCATGGAGCAGCAGAGACAGCACACATAAACACGCAAGGAAATAAAAATAGATCTACCTCCGGCACTGAAGCTGATTTTCATTTGGCTCCAAGGTGCAATACAACCAGACACCACTAGTGGGGAGCAACAAGCAAACAAGAATAGGTGGATTCAGCTTTCAGGGACTGTCACAGTGTGACTGAAGCGATCAGGACGAATAAGGTCACACAATAAACCTTTTATAGGAAAATGTTCCTGATTTTTTTCAGTGCTTTCTTTCCTCTTTTGCTATATCATTATTTTTATAAAATCTGCTTTCACATCCACACCAAGAGAGGAACAATGAAGCAGATTTTTCAGCTGGCAGAGCAATGATCTGTGAAAGCACACAGGGGGTTTATAATGTTAAGCCTGTGGCAGAGGTTAGTGCAGTGTAAGACTTTCTGAAAATTGTTGCTCTGTGACTCATCACAGGAAACTCTTCCCTGATCCCACTTGTGTCGAGCGCCTAAAGTTCTGACAGCACTGCAGAAAAGAAGAAGGAGACACACATATTTGGACAAATCTTGCACTGAACTGCATTTCCTCTCATTATCCTCAACTATGCATCACCTAAGCAGTTACTTTAGCTAGTTCCCATGGAAACAGGGACATGCACACCCGTCCTGCAACATACACTTCCTTCTGTCACGTTTGATCATCAACGACCACAGAGTCAACGGTAGCATCAGGGAATAACATTCTTTGGATGTGAGTTGCAGAATGCAAATATCTTCAAAAAACCTCAAACAAACTCCTCAGTTTGTTATTGAATGTTATAGTTTAAGGAACATGGTTTTATAATTGAGTCTTGTTGTTTTAATGCTGAAAACTTTGGGAAAACAACATTTGAAAAAAGGTTTTCCAAAATATTCATTCATATAAGGACAAAGCCAGGAGGATTTCTTTAAAAACAGAGATGATTTAGACACATAGAGAAATATGAAAATTATAAAATGTGGTGTTACGTAGTCTAAATAAGATGGAAAGTCCTAACTACTTTTATTATGTATGCGTTAATTCTATGATTCACGAGTCAGATTTATTTAAAAACGAATAAATTCATGACCTGCAGTCTGTTACTTCCTCAGCTAAAAGCAGCTCAGTCACGCAGCATCACTAAGCACCTGTGGGCAGGTAGATTTTCAGAGAAAAAGTATTTGGAGACCAGCTTTCGGGGGGTTTGTTATATAAGTGGAATGATGCTTGATGACGCGACTGCTGCGAGCACACCTTCAAGCCCGTTCAAGAGTGCAGCAGAAAGTCAACGGTCACGGTTCTTTGGTGGCTTCAAGCTGAGGCGACGGAAATTTAGAGCAGCGATGAAAGGAAGATGCAACCAAGGATGCCCTCCGTGAATCCAGCACGTCACAATCAATGAGTACAGGAGGGATGACTGGAGAGGCGGCGGAGTGCTGCTCACACAACGTGACAGAAGCAAATGACCAGGAACTAGAGGTGAACACTTCACAAAAGATATGTAATTGAGCTTTTTACTTGTACTGATTCATACTAATCCATCTGATTGGCCTCATGAACAAACTAGCTTTTCATACATCAGTGTCTTGTGAGGAAGAGGTGAAGGTGAGGAGAGCTGTGATGGAAAGAGGACATACTTTTAAAGTTCTTTAATATACACAGTAGATACAAACTATTGAAAGCAGTGTCTGCATTAAGTTGAACTAAATCAAGTTGTTTTCCTCATACTTCAAATAATTACTTTGTTTTATTCTGTTTTATTTCATCATATTTATTTTTCTTTTTCTTTTCTTTAGCACATTTTAATTCTATGTTATGTCTTAGGTGTGTAATTTTTGCCTCTTGACCAGGATTCCCTTAAAAAAGAGATCAGTGGACTTTTTTCCTGGTTGAATTATGGTCCAAAAAAATAAAATAAAATAAATCAAACATTACATTATTTTTTCCAAAAGAAAAAAGGGAAAATTAGCTGTAATTAGCATGAATCCACTAAAGATCTACTTAGATGAAAATTGTGTTTTAGGTGTTTTTAACAAGTTCCCGTGGCATTTTTCTGATGATGGAGGACACATATAAAGAAAATGAAGCTTAAAATGTTTTCTGAAAAAGCTTGTAGGTATGACGTAAAAGCTACTATAGCAAGACACAAGCTCTCCACTCCATTCTGATGCATCTACTTGCAGATAAATAGAACCATGTATACCTCAGTTTTCCTCGTTTGAGCTGGTATCTGGATAGCTCCACTATTGCTCGCCATTTTTTGCACCGGTAATGTTAGGTTGGGAGTGTACGCTTGTGGGAGAGTGTTTAAACAGATTGATGATGGCAAGTGGAAGTAGGCTTACTCCGCGTCAATAGTGCCATCCACAACTTTTGAAAATAGATCAAAAGATAGGCTTTAAACTTCCTGCTTGCACGCTTCAAAGTAAATATTGAATTGTACTTATATACAAAACGTAAAAAAAAAATACAGGTTTTAAGAGAATCGGGAAACACAGAGTAAAATAAAAACGTTCAATCCTCAAATGTGACAATACAAAGATATTAGCAGCCATACTAATTCCTGCGTCGCCTTGATTTAATGCGCCAAAATGCGGAAACGCATTAAAGATAACAGCAGGGGTTTCTGTTTGCAGAGACAGTTGCCCATGAAGACAAACTCACGGCGGCTTCATTGGAAACATGGTTCAACGTCTCCGTGCAGACGCCAAAAGTAAATATCCAGCATCAAACACACTCACTACTGCAAAAAACAGTTGTTTTTTATTTGCTTATAACAGTAGACTAAATGTTTTAACAGCAGTTATAATGAATTTGCTTTTTCTTTTAGCTAGTAAAAGTCAACCTGCTACTTCAGTTAAGGAAATGACATTTTATTAGAAAAGATTAAAGGATAGTTTCAAGTAAATGTTTATCTTCACACATAAATCTGTTTCTATCTGCACTTTTCATCTCAGCCACTCAATGTTTGTTTTTTTCTAATTATATTGCTCCGTGGAAAAAATATATAATTAAAATGTTTGCACGATTGCTTTCTTTTTAGGCGGGCATGTTGTTGCAGTGCTCCATTTTAGGGATTTTACCTTTTCACAGTGACAGAGAAGCAGGTAAAACGGCCAAAACATGCAAAGCAGACAGGAGGAAATTGAATTATGTTCAAAATAAATACATGTTAAGATCTCTTTTGCCAAAGGCTCAGAATAGAACCTAATTGGACCAGATTATCCAGTAAAAAAGGAAAGGAAAACAGAATAACACCTGAAGGTGTGAGACGACACAGACGTCTTTGATGTGTTCAAATCTTTACTTCCTTGTGACATTTTTTCAGTTTTTAACCCATAAGTTGCTTTTTCTTTACTATTTTTTTTTATTTTAAAGTCTGTGGGCCTATGTGCATGAATGTGCATCTATATAACAAAAAACAAGCCATCACCTTTCCCGTCTGCGTGTCAACAAGGAAAAAGGCTTTTTGAGAAAAGGGAAAAATTGAAGACACCTTCAACTTCCTGGAGACTTTAAGGATTTCATGGAACACTGGCAGGTGTTTCAAATTATTCCTAATGTCCTCAAAGCAACAACATAACTAGGAGGGCAATATTTGTTCAAAAGCGACGGTTCATCTGCAGTGTTTTCTTTTCGATAAAGAGAGCTGCCCTCACAGATTAGTGGAAACACTTTTGGCAAACACAGTGAGGCAGTTTAACCAGCAGGGAGTTCACACCTGTGTGAGACACGCTTAGCTAATGCTATTAAAGGCAGAGACACACTCTGACACAGAAAGCATGTTGTTGCTTTTACACGTAAGTGCTGGATTAGATTCTGCTTCCCCCTGCATGGACATAATTAATCAATACTGCAGCATCGGCAGTGTTGCTCCTTTACTGTGCATGAATACTAAACCTGCTCAGGTATATACGTTCGACTTGAACAATTAAAGCCAACCATTTGTTTAGAAGTACCTTAATTATCTCCTATTTGTTTTGAAGATATTCCTAATAATCTGATACAGTTCAAACACTGTAAAATGTGTTAGTGAAATAATGAGATAGTTACCACCATACAGTGTTACATGGATTCTAAAACGGAGAACTTCTAACAATTGTTTTGCCTCTCCTGGAAGGTGTTTCAGTTTGGCCACTAGGTGGCTATCACACTATAGCACTACAACTTATTCTAGAAGAATAAAAATGTATGAGGAAAAAAACAGTGCTTTAGACCACAAATGGTTACTTTAAAAATATTCCCTTAAAAGAGTTTGGAAAATTAATGCCTGTGAAATATAAAGTCACCTTATTCAGCAATGTATGTTTAGGCCGACTGAGTGTTAGCATTAGCTGGTCTATAGGAAACCTCATTTTAAGTTAGCATTAAGCTAGCAGACTTTAGCATTGTGCGCTAGATCGATCTCTACATTGATTGATTATTGATCTATTAAGATTAGCTTGATTAATCAGTTTTTTATCATATATATATATATATATATATATATATATATATATATATATATATATATATATATATATATATATATATATAATTGGAGAGAAGCAATCTGAGTAATAGGATTTTATTTTCTGTAAAGGTTGTAAAAAGCCTGTGTTTAGAATAGTGGACAGAATCATGACTAATTGTTCAACTTTATTTTTGTAGCTATTCTCATGTAAACATTTACAACATAAAATGCTTTACACACCTCAAGTGCAATAGAAACCTAAACTGAAAAAATAAACGAAAAATTTGAGCATTCCTGGATAAAAAACATAATTGTACCATTGTGTGTTTGCCAATTAAAAAAAAATAGTATTCTTGACTGAAAATCTGCAAATAAGTACTAGTGAATTAAGTACAAATGACTAAATGTAAATTGTTTGCTGATCTGATTGACATTAAGAGGCTAAATAGGCAGGATAACATTTGTACAAAAATCCACAGCTCAGATTCATCTAAGAGTAAAGTTTTTAATAATTTTTTTTATTCAGGTAATAATAAAGTACTTGAAGGTTCAGCCGCTAAATAAATAAATTCACTTAAGTAAATATTTTATAAGGTCTTTGCTCTTAAGCAGCATAATGAATTCTAAATGCTGCTAAAAGGAAGCTAGCAGTTGTTAGCATCAGAGCTTTAATGTCATTTGGATTGAGGCAAACATGTCTGTGTACAGCCTGCAACATAGCAGCATATTTAACAAAAAAGAGGAAAAATATATTGTTATGATGAATCCATGAGGTTGAGCAGCTAATGTCCTTACCGTTCAGAAAACATTTACCATTTTCTAAACCTTCTAAATGCATCTACAGGCGTTGCTTGTGTCGTACATTGAACACGGAGCTTTTAGCATTAGCCTTGGTCACATGGTGCCCAATGTGAGGCTCACAAGGAGCTGCTGTCCCTGCCTCCCACGCCTCCCCTCCCCGTTTCCTGCTAATCCCTACTGGGCACAGAGAGGCCCCTGCTTTAAATACGTACAGAGTGGAAGACAGAGATTAAAAATGACAAAAGTGATTAGTGAGGCTGTCAGGATAGCCCCTGCTCCTGGACTATCACAGAAGGATAGCTCCCTTACAAAAACGTTTCTACCTTTAACAGAGACACTTAAGGCTCATTTTCTCAAAGCATTTTCTTCCAAGGAAGGAAAGCTAGAAAGGAACAGACCTTCAAATATTTTAAAAGATTATCAGCCAACAGATGCACTCTGAAACACAAATATGAGAACTATTATATTTCTCAGTGTCTTTGCTCCATTAACATCCTCCTCTCCCTTCCGGACCCCCTCTGGTCCTCACTGTTCCCATTGCTGTGACTGTCATGCTAAACTGCCTCTAATGTTTTTCAGCCACCGCGGGGTTTTCGTTCAACGGCAGAGTCCAGCCGGTCCAATTTAAAGCTCGACCTCACCTGACCTGGATATTTAAAAGCAGCACAACAGTAAGTCTTAGCTGTGACTCCATATTAATACCTTGATTAACAGTGAACTTCTAATCTTACTACCCGTCCCAAGAATAGACCTACACTCTCGTGGAATTGAGAAGAATCCCTGTCAGCATGGGGGAGTGAACTTCTTCCACCATCTGCTGCTTCAGGTTAATGCCCCCATAACATGCAATGTTTTCTGGGAATCTGGATTATAGTGAGAAGAAAAGACAGAACCAAACTTGTAAGTTTAGTTTTAGGAGCGTTACGCTTCAGCATCTTAATTGATGAATCGCGTTATATTCCTGATCCAACAAGATTGATCTGTCTGAGGCAAGCTGTGACCTATACCATTATAAAATTGTTCTAAAATTAAACAAATCGGTTATTTAACTATTAGAAGATACAATTTGGATTGAGACATGGTAGGTTTTTCTTACTGTAACGTAAAAAAGTGCCATCACAGCGAACTACACATGTGATGGATGCAAAAATAATGATCAATCATTACAGTCAGATGTGTGGAAACTCATTGAATTTGGCAAAGAGTTGACCATACAGTGTGCTACAATGTTCTAATAATGATCAATTTATGTGGAAAAACAACAATGAGCAGAACTTTATGAAACTAATTCTTGTTTGTTTGTTTGTACACATTGTTTATCCTGCAAGAAATTCAAGGAATCTGGAAAACGTCACTGTTCAGTACCAGGTATTTATCTCCGAGTCATACTGTCCTGTATTAATTTTAGGTCAGTGAATCGGAATGTTCAAAATGAACCAATTTAAACCGAATCGTCAACCTCAAATTTAAGATATGAATTGAATCATTGGTAAAGGAAATTGCCACACCCCTACTAGTCTTCATTCCTGAAGGACAGATAGGACCAAACCCATCAGTCCTCGCCGCTCCGTCTAAACGCTTTTCTGTCCGAGTGTGCTGCCTATAGCGATTCTAATCTGATTTGTGGGCCTGTGCATGGCTTTTATGTAACATCGTGGATGAGTCTGAGCTGAGGAGAGGTGTGCACACACTCCCATCTTTTTGAGTAACACAAGGGGGAGGATGGGTGGTGATGGGTGAGAACCAGCTGGCACTGTGTGAGTGTGTGTGTGCGAGAGAAAAAAAGCGTGCCAGAGCTTGTGAGCATTTCTGAACACTCAAAAATAGAGCTTGGGTGGCTGCCTGAACGGTACGAAAAATGACAGGACCTTACAGGAGTTCTGGACTGGAGTCAGTGTGTTCAAATCCATGTCGGGAGTTTTGGAGTTCCATTTCGTGCTAGCATTTCTTTCTCCTTCTAGCATTTTCTAACAGTCACATTGACTGTAGAACACACACCAAAGCAACAACAGGCCTGACTGAGAATTATGACAAAGTGTGAAAGAGTCATTGTTATCTACTGCATCAAAGAATCATTTTCCTCTGTTTTAATCCTACATGTTCAGATAGAATCTTTCTTTGAATTCTACGGTTTCATAATGGAAGCACTTTTGGGAGGTACTGGCCACACTAATAGGATTTTATACACTGCAAATTATTTGATATTTGCAGATTTCAAACCTTGTCTTTAGACGTTATAATTAGTTTTTACTTCTTTTGGCTCTACGCCTTTCTAAGCCTTTCTCAATATTAGCACAGTAGATATTGTTTCTGTCCCATTAGGATCTAGAAATTATAAATTAAATGTGTCAAAAATCCTACGTTTTTCATTGTCTTGACAGTAGAAAGTAGCATAAACTCAAATAGTTTGATTTAGGAAATGTTCAAATGACATCTAAATGCATTTTATTAAACAGAGTGACTTCATAATTTGGGGAAGCCTCAGTAAATCTCTCAGTTTTGTCATTTTTTCTAACAAAAATGTAAATCTAAGAGTAATTGCTGTTTTTAGATTTTAGGATATATTAAGATGAGCCAACTTGCACTAAGATTGTATTATTATTTTGTTTACATTTTTTTCAAAAATTAATAATTTTCACTTATTATTAATTTTTATCACCGTATTTAAAAAAACTACAATGAGGAACATGAAAACTCATAAAAATACAAACCATTTGTTCAGAACTAGCAAAAAATACTTATGATTAGGTTGTATAATAATCAATTTTTGTAGCTTAATTTTTTTCTTTTTGAACACTTGTGTGGAAACTCATTGTTTCTAGATTTTTAATATCTCGTACAATTTATCAAGTAAAACTACTTGCTGCATCCAGATAATGTTACTACTTTCTACTTATTTTTTTCTTAAGATTGGTGGTCTAAATAGCTAAAAAAAAGGATTGGATATAGGTATTCATTATTTTAAATAGAATCTGAATTAGCAAAGATAAAAAGTAAAAAGAAAGGGGTGAGTGCAATTTTATTTTGTGGTCCCAATGTAAGAAAAAGTCCCTCCTAACATTACTCAGATTTTGTTATTATAATTTTGATTTGTCCCAAATGATCCAGGAAAATACAAAAGCCATCACCTCAAGAAAATTACATGTTTTGCACAAACTCATAAGTTACTTGCTCATTTTAACTGCACTTATTAAGTGAAATAAAGGTGCCATAAATGCACATTAAAGTGGGTTAATATAAAATTAATCAAACAACACCATACTCAAACTTTTCACCTGATGGGATGGAAACAAATATACTATTCCTACTTCAAACTTACAATATACTTTGTTTTTGGTTTGCAACCTGGCAGCGTTGGTGGTTGGAGCAAACACACTTTCATTTGCATTCATTTCCACACAGACAAGCAACAGAAAAGAGGAAAAAAAAACAGCTAAAATCTGACATTTCAAATGTATGTGCAAGTGACTCATATGTCATTGTCAAACATGTCTGCAACCATTTCTATGTCAAATGTGTCACATTCACATCTGCAGAGAGGAAAAACCGTTTAAAGGTTTCAATCTTTTTTATTACCAAAATATGGAAAAATGTACTTTATTTTGTTTCTATTTTTATGCTTTTACTTTTAAACTGCTTCTGTTCATGGAGTTGTCCTATAAATGTTATCTTCTACTACGCATCAGATTACAGCTCTGTGATAAAGCTAATGCATATGGCACAGAATATAAACCGCTATTATATTAAATTAGAGGTTTTCTTCACATAGATGAAATCTAGATGGTATTCACACAGTACAGCCTGAGGGGGAAAGTGGCAAAGCAGCCATTTTATTCGCAGTTCCTGCTGCTTCCTTGACATGACACCATGCTGTCTGTCATTTGGGTCTCTGCGGAAACACGGGGAAAGCTCAGGAATGACGTCAGTGTATCTTTCCTTGCAGGAATGATGCTCTCAGGATTGATGCTCTCTGCAAGGGGAGCTGGTATTTTTTCCTTCAGTCACGCACACACATAATGGTGTTTACATATGTCCAACAAATCTTTCAGATTTTGAATTGTGAACATACAATGAGATAAGTAGCTTAAGATAGAAAAGAAGAAAAAATTGGAGCTGGAAAGATGAGGCTGACTCAACAAAGCGCTTTATGTGTCAGACTGCAAAGCAAATGAAAAGAAAGAAATGCTTCAAAGGGCTCATCTAGAACAAGAAGACAGCTGCAGTGCATCAGAACATGTCATGCAATCCTCCTACACTGCAGACGACCTTAAATCGATGAAGAAGCTGATTCTCACTGCTAGAACTTTAATATCCTGAGTCGATTTCCTTTAAATGCTCATCAAGAAAGCAAACTGAAAGTCTGTGGAGTCATTTCTGTCGCTTCAAAAATGCATCTCAACCCATCACTTCATTAGAGGAAGACCTGGAACCTTTGAAAACAAACAAGAAATCTAGTCAGTGACTATGTGGTGAGCCATCGCTGAGAACAGCTAAGTAATCAAGGTTCAATCAATGGAAATTTGGTGAAAATATTTGAGGGCCAATCAATCAGCCTGACATTCTCTACTAACAATCCTAATACCATTCATTGCAAATCAACTCCTTAATGAAGATTTTATTGCAATGGGATCCAGGGATAGGGCTTGAGAGCTGCATTCCTGCATGTTTTTGAACATACCCAGCTCTATTTGGCTGGACACACCTGAACCAGGTACGAGTAGAGTCTGGAAATCTGGAAATCATGCAGACACAGACACAATGGCCCTTGAGGCCTGGAGTTTGTCCATATGGACCTACTTTCAATTTTTTCACGTAGAATACATCCAAATAGGTTTTTACCAAAATTACTGTCAATTTGTGCATTTTTCTACACTGTTCATTACCAGTTAGTTTTTTGCAGTTAGCATGTGTCGTCTGTCTCTTGATATTGACCTCCTTGAGTTTCATATTTCACTGAAAAATACTCCAATTTCCTCTTGTCCTTGAGTGGGGTCCCTTGCTGTTAACTTTTCTTTTTCATTACAGTTGACATTTTAGAAATGAGCAAGAACGTGTCACAGAGGGTCGTGCGACAGTGTTGCCACACGTTTACAATGGTTAAAAACTTAATTTAGCCAAGCAATAAAAACGTTTTTAGAAAATGCTTTTGTTACTATGCTATTGTTAAAATGCTGTTATTGTTGATTGTATGAAAGGAGCCTGAGGATTGGTGTATTACTAGAACTATATTGTGCAGGACTATCCTGAATTTTAAAAGCAATTTGGACACCTGTTTGTTTTTTTTTTTTAAACAGCAAAAAATAACGTTACTGATTTTCCAGAGTAAAAACCTAATAAATATGAGCATTTTATGAAAACTATTTATAAATCAATTGTGTTATGATGCTCAAAACTTGGATGTTTAAAAAAAGATACATAAAAGATATTTCTGATGCAATGCATTGTGGTCTATTTCCACCAATCTAGAGGGCATCGATGCACGCAAGGGTTTCACAAAGAAATTTCTATAGCACTACATTTTGGAACTGTAGAAGTGGACAGCTCTACATGAGGGCAAAAGCACTATATTGTGCACTAAGGAGTGAGTAGTAAAGGACACTTTTAATTAGTTTGATGCACAAATATAATAGTAACTAAAAAAGGAAATGCTAAAATGATGTGCTGACAAAAGAACTCACATTCTGCAAGTATCATTAAATCATTTGTTTTAGCTACAAATGTAAAATAATTAATTTAACACAATAGGAAGTGATACAGAGAAATGACAAGAGGCTAAAAGTAGAAAGAAGGAACAAATAGAGTATCAGAGTTTATGTGCTATGACACACGCCTGCAGAAAAACTGTGTTGGTTCAAACAAGAGCCTGCTGTTATCTTCCAGGCCCAGTTTGCCTGCAAACGCCCTTTATTTTTACCCAGCAACAGCTCCACATAAATCAAGCTGCCTGGGATGAAAGCAGTTTCATTATCATTGTTGATAAAGATAAATGTCTTCAACGTAAAAACTCTGAGCTGTCATTACCCAGAAACAGATCAGTAATGAATCCCGCGGGAACCAGAGAGGGTGCAGCTATAGGAAAATCAATGGAACAGAGGGTAGAAAACTATCAAGAACATTCAATCTCAAATCCCTGCAACGAAAACAAAGCAAAACAAAAAAATTAATACAGCCGCCAGCTGGAATGACCTCAGAAACGTGAAAAAAAACAAGACAGATTTTTGTGTATTTAATATTGACTTTCTGTTATTCAAGCGCAGTTTTGATTACATCTCCTAACTGAATGAAACGAAATGACCAGAGGAACAGAAGGACCAGGCTGACACCTGGACGACTGCTGTCTGTCAGCTGAAGAAATGTAGAACTAAAAAAAAAGATATGTGTCCATGTCTCTAAAATGTGAAGAAGAAAAAAAAAAGAAAATAAAAGTGCTTACTTTTAGTTTGATTAACAGGGTAGCATCTGAGTAATGGGAGTCCATCTTAAATTGGTTCAAATTAAAAAAAAAAAAACAAAAAAAAAACATATTTTTGAATGTCAGAAGAGCAGCCATTAAAAAGTCTCAAAAATTCAGAAGTTAAACCTTCAAAATATTTATGACAGTTTCTAAGAAAAAGTCCTGAAAAGCTTTTTCATGTTATTTTTGTGGATATTTTACAAAACTTGAGTCTAAGAAATCTGTGACAGCCACTTTTGGGTTCAGTCTAGGTTAACTGAAATTCTCCACATGTTTTTCTTTTTACTTCTGAGCTTTTACTGAGAAACTACATCAATTTATTGAGCCAAGGTACATTTTTTCCTGATTAAAAAAACCCACACCACCAACAAAAAATGTAAAAAAATAAAAAATAAATAAAACAGACTGAAAGAATAATATGCAGTCATACTTATCAAAGAATGAATTATTGAATAAATACAAAGAAAACAATCTTTGATGTTTCATATTTTTAACCTACTCATTGTAGAAACTCTGTGTAATCATGTCTGATGATCATAAAGGATCCACACAAAAATTCTCATAATAAAATTAAAATATAAAAATAATTTGGATGAATACAGATAGGTAATATCCTGGCAATAGTCAAAGTTTTTTTGATACCAAGTAGGTGGAATTAAATCAATTGCCACATCTGATGATGTATCACGGCACACCAGTTTAAAACACAAATATAGATCAAAATGACAACTAAATACTCTGAAAATTAATGTGAGCACACTAAAAGTAATTTTTTAAAACGCTATTAACAGGAAATATTCCACTCCGATCATCTTTTGAGCTATTTTAAAAACATTCTTAGTTGTCTTTTTTTATGAAAAATCAAAAAACCAGTGTTGTCGTTTTAGGACATGTCTTCTGCAGAGCAGCAGTTGTGGGCGGGACTAATGGTGCATCCTCGGTTGATATCCCACCATCTTTTTGTTTACACTCTCTCCTGCTAGCTTCCAGCCCCTCATAGCCCCAAGCTAACATTAGCGGTGCAACAACAATGGCGAGCAATATTACAGCTACAGTGCGCAGCCTTACAGTTTTGAACCAGATATTAGTTAAGACGAGGAAAATTAAGACTTTTGATTCATCACAATTGGAAAGAAGCTCGGGAATATAGTTTTACTCTTAATTTTCTTTACATGTCCTCCACCGTGAGAAAAATGCAACAAGAACACACTAAAAATACAAATTTCATTTGAGTGGGGTTAAAGTTTTCCATCTTGACATTTGTAGTTTATAATTTAAAGCTGCCTTTCCATTATATAGATGCTAATAGACGCAATGACGCATGTAGTGACACAACCCAGCCTTTAATTTATCTCTAATTAAATATGTTTCTCCTACAGTACGTCTATTGTGTTTAACAGACAAGACCATAATAAAACACCAATTATATGCAAGCGCTGCATCCTTCCAGTCTTATTTTCCCTTAGGCTTAAAAAAAATTAAAACAAACAAACATGTCAGTATTTCTTTTGAATTTATATTAAGGTATATAAAAACAAAGAAAAAAATCTTTGTTTTCACTGAAAGGCTCATCACTGAAATTGCATCTGGGCATCATTTGACAAAGTGTCTCCCATCTATTTCTGTCCAGAACACTCAGCTGGAACCAAAGCAGCCTAACAGGCCGATGTGTGACAATCACCTTTTCATTACTGCTGAAAGCCACAGCCTCTTCTGAGATGATTTTAGAGAGCTTGTAGGTGATAGTTTTGTTCCAGCAAGAAAACTCGGTCAAATGTGTCATTTGTGACGAGATACATGTCTGAAGAGTCAATTATCCGTATTTTTAGGAGTAATGCAGTAAGATAAAGGACTCGATGAACAAAAGAATAATAAATTATGATTGTACCTGTCAATCTTTTAATTTTTGTAGCAAAAAGTGAACATCTGCTTTATGTTTTTACATGTAAGCCTCACTTTGAACATGCATTGACGCTAACTTGAATTTCAGTTCACAATGTAAAAACGGTGACACTTTAGGGTGTATTCAGACTGAAGTGAGCCAGAGTTTGTTTCCCCTGATAATTCGGAACACATTTTTCAGTCTGAAAACACTCAAGCGATCCCAGAAACCTCTCTTGGACCCATCTTTTGAGGTAGTCTTGGCTTTTTTTCTAATAAGAAGGACGTTACAGGATGTAAACAGAGTAGGAACGTAGAGCTGCAGACAAACATGGAGCAACAATGAGACACATTATAAGGTGGTCGTATGAATGCAGTCTCATTAAAGCAACTTTTAACATGAAGCAAATTGCTTCTCACGCTGTCATCAGTGAACCTTCTTAGCTGCACCCTTAGAAATCATCACATCTCCAATCAAATCCTACCGTGCCATTCTGTTTCATCATTCAAGACATCAGCAAATGGTACCTGTGCCCTATGGTTTCTAATCGGCTCCAAAACATTCAACTATTTGCCCATAAAAATATGTCTTTTAACGATGCACAACATCTGAGTCTGAAAGACAAAATCTGCTTGTGGACATGTGACGACCCCTCCAGTTTCTGGTTATCAAATTGGAACCCCTCGGCTTCAAGCACCACACTGTGCGGCGTCGACCGGATCCGATCTGTGGGGGTGAGGAACAACTCAGTCAACACCCTGAGCACCAGCGCTCCACAGGGCTGCCTCCTCTCTGCACTGATAACACACAACTGGGTTGCCAGGTCCTGCACATAAACACTTTTAAAGCTGAAAAATATACATAAAAAACTTCCCTTTTTGTCCTAAATGATAAACATTTTTTTTTACTCAGCATGTAAAGTAATAATAAAATGACAACAAACTGACCACACAGTTTCAGCTAAGAACATCTAGAAAATTCTGCATGATTTCATGGATAAAAGACATTTGCAATTAAATTAAGGCTTGAATGGTCTGCTGTGTACACAGTGGGTGGTGTTTGTCATGTTAAGACTTAAGAGCATAAAAATGACCTTGTTTACCAGAAAGTTAAACCCTGCAAGTGACGGAGGTGATGGATGGACTTTTACACGGAGCAAAGCTGTTGTTAAAGAAATGCAAACAAATGCTTCGCAAATTAGCATTGGTGTGTTTATACAAGCATGAACACCTGATGTGAAAGTGTTAGTGGATTACAGAAAACACATCTGTTTTCTTCAGAGATCATCCTAACCCTTAAGGAAGAAGAAAAAAAAAAAAGAAGCGTATGGCTAACATGAGCATCAAAATGAAATCCACCTGAAAAGATGGCCTCGCTCAGACAAACACAAACAAGGCTGCTCTGACCCCGTCACATGGTGGTCTCATCGCGCACATGCAGCACGTTTCGCAGATTACAACCACTGCTGCTCTAATTCTGAGTGGCACGCCGCTCCGATATGATGCAAAGTCACTGTGCTCTGATTAAACTGGGTATAATCCCCGCCAAGCCATTCAGGCTGAGCTCTGCAGCTGCTGCGAGGATGATGTCTGCTCGTGAGGGCTGGCGGGTTCAGGATGTGTGTCCGAGGTTGAGATCAAACAACGTTTTTGATAATCAGGACGCTAAAGTACAGAGTGTCCTTTCCCATCTCAGGCATGCTCTGTGCCCCCCCACCATCACTGTCTCTCATGAGACAATCAGCTGTTGAACTAAATTCAGGATGAATATTTGATTTCGTTCTTGCTTTTATCTTAAACTATTTGAATTTTTTTCTCCTTCAATCCTATCAATTTACATTCATTGTGTTCCACAATCTCGTGTATTTTTTATCTCAAGTTCACTCTTAGTTTGAATGAAAGAAATAAAACCTTTTTAGTGCAACAAAAGCAATGATCTCAGTAGATATCACTGAAATTGAACAATCCCCCCCAAAAATGTGCAGGAAACGAGTAAACTAAAACTAAAGCTTTTAAAAGTAATTGCTCAGAAATGGAAGAGGATGAAAACAAATGCTCACAAAAACACAAGTACAAAGGGGCTTCAGGGTTGTTTCAAAGCACAAATATAAACCCTAATAGGATTCGCCAGAATTTACAACAACGTCTGACTGTGGGGAAAAACTGAAAATACATGTTTCCGTGACATATTAATGTTACTTTTTTACCACTTTTTTAAAGCTAACGACAATCAATAAGGTAAGTAAACATCCATCAACTAAGATTTACTCTTTCCTATTTGCTTACAACTATGTATTTTTATTTTATTTTGTTGAATTTTTAAAAAATGTTAAGCGAATATCTCCATAAAAAACAAACAATATGGAATAAAGTCCCACTCCGATCATCTTTTAAACTTTTATACATTATACTTTTATATTTTAGCAAAAAAAAAAGAAGTGTAGTTTTCTAGGCTGCAGAGAGGCATTAGTTCACTGGAGATTTGCCTCTGAATTGTGGGTGAGGATTTTGGCATGGAAATATCCCACCCTCACTTCCCATCATCCATCTGTTTACATGTTAGAAAATTAAACTTAATTTTCTTTACATTTGTCATCCATCATGAGGAATATGCCACAAGAAAATGTTAAAAACACTAAAAACACAATTTTTGTCATTATGGGTCTTTAAATTTTTGAAAATTAGTGAGTTTTGAAGTTCAGAAATTGTATTTTATGACAAAACTAATGCTTTAAATAGGCTTTAAAACCTGTTTTTGCCTAAATCTTTTCAGTCAATTCAATAAGCTCTTCATGTGTGAGACTGAATAAACTAGCATATTATGTATTACAGTTCTGGTGCATAGTGTGAAAATGAAAACCAAAGGCGTAATGATGGCAGCATGCACTTAGATGTGTGGGTACAGAGTCCTCATGCGAGAGGATTTTTATCCTCTTCAACTCTTCGCTTGAGAAAGTGACTGTTTTGCACAATTTGGCTCATGACCTCTGTTTGGAGAATGACCTTTTGCGCCAAAGCGAGATCACAGCAGACACAACATACACAGTGTGGGCGCTCAGGCTGGAAATTCATCCAGACAAGCTAATTCAATTACAGAGCTCTATATCATAGTCATGGAACAATCTGAGCCCAAACAAAAGCTCGGATCAGGTGGTAAAGTGCTCTGAGGAGAACAAACTGCAGCCTTGTGGGTCATATTTTAGACTCATAATTACTTACAGAGAGCCAAAGATATTTTTCTGCTAGATTTTTAACAGTAGATCTGTTGCTTAAAAATGGTTTCAGTGAATTTTCCTTTTCAGCACCAGATCATCATTTATCTCTCCTGCAGTGGTTGATGCTCAGAATACATAATGTTCAAGCTCTGAATAAAACATCAACTATGGCCTGAATACAGATGCTGAGACAGAGGCAGGAGGAAAAGGAGTCAGGAGAGAAAAGAAAGACACAAGAAATGGCTGCTTTGGATACCCAAAAAGCAGAATAGCGTGCGCATCAGATAGGCTGATAGTCTGAGATCCAATGCAATTGAATTGGCAAAACTCTCCCTTTGGAGAACAAAAAATTGCAGAAATGTAGAATTTAAAAATGTCTAATAGAACTGCAAAATAAAAGAAATCCTCCAGATCCAGAATCTGACTTAAGAACAGTTTCAGATGATAGGCCTGTACAAAGGAATCAAACTATGGGGAATATAATACTGAGAAAATATATGGATCGTAGTAAAACCTGGCAACACAGTGTTAAACCTTTTTTTAAAAGAATAACTACATTTGTAATGGCTTAAATGGTATGTACATATTTCACACTTTTCTACTTTCCTTGAAGGTCTAAAGTGCCTTCAGATACATTCACACGAGTATGTGATATAACAAACAAGCAGGGAGGGGCTTCTTCTTCTTTTTTTAGTATTAACCAACTTATATTCCCCCTACAGACAGAAAAGGCTCAAATGTCAAATTTGTGCAAATCTCACAAATCTTACTCCAGGCTTTTTGTTTTTTTCTCTATTGAAATACATGTATAAATTAAAAAAGACACCATCCACACGTCACTACCAAATCCGAGTTCCTGATTGGTCAGAGTTTGACCTGGTTTAACTTAAGGTGTGTTCAGTGGACATGCGCTTTACGCAAAAATGTCCATAAAAATGTACTCTGCTATGCATGAATACAAGACTTTTGAATGTGGAAACCTAAAATGCTCACATCTTCAATGCCCTTGCTGATGGAAGGAGGTTTTCACTCAAAATCTGACCATGAATTAGTCATCCTGGTCCCTTAGCTGAAAAACACTCACAAAGCATGATGCTTCCACCCCCATGCTTTACAGTAGGTATGGTGTTCTTTGGATGCGGCTCAGCATTCTTTCTCCTCCAAACATGACGAGTAGAGTTCTTTTTTTTTCTCATCAAGTTTTTAAGTGGGAGAACTTGCACAATTAGTGGCAGAATAAATACTTCTTTTGCCCCACTGTACTGCAGGTGGCTCAATTCCAAGTACATATCTGTGGGCTGACTGTAGTGTGGAAAGTATTCTGATTTTTTTTAATTTTTTTTTTTTTTTTACAAAGACTGAGACTTTGTAGTTCAATCCACCAGAGTTGTGTTCCAATGAATCATTAAATATCAAATCAAGTAAAAATCTGAACATACTCATTTAAATTTTTTTTAATCACCAAATACCTGAAATACTCTGGAAGGGTTTACTGGACTCATTTCACGTCCACATCTGAACTGATCAGCAGAGATTTTAAACCCTCCAAACGTCCAGGTAGTGCAGGAGAATGTCTTTTTATGCACCTACTGTGGTTTTGAATGAAAATAAATGATGTGGCATTTCACAGGTTTACTGCAATTATGCTGCGCTGAATGTAACCCATATTTATGGATAATAGCCCTTTAGAGTAACTGTTTTTGTAGCTCCTTCTCTTCCCTGTTGGAGGCTCATGAATAAAATGAAATAGCACAGCTATTATCCAGCACTGCTGGTCTTTAAGCAAACTTCATGTTTGTATCGACCAACATAAGACAGTTTAGAAAACATAGTCAGAGTCAGATCTTTCCTCTGATAGAAATTAGCTAAAAACAACCCAGACAAATCAGAAAATGTGCAGTCAGCAGGATCATTTCTACTTCCTGGTAGAATAAATTCCTCCACATGCACCAATTTCCATAATCGGTATCACTTAACTTCCGACCATCTGACTTTCTGCAGTGCCCGTTCAAGCATTTCCCATCTTTTCTCTCTTTGTTTTATCTCATTTTACTTGCTCTAACTCTTTTAGCCCCCCCTCTTCCATTTGTAATCTCCCAGCTGGATCTGCTTTACGCTGCACTGCAGTAACTCCAACAAGAATCCAGGCTGGATGAGTCACCGACTCGCAATCTGCTGCCCCGGAGCCCCGCAGGCGTCAGCTCCATCCAAGGACCCCACACGGTCCCTGGGCTCGCGCGGACATACGTCCATGCAGGCTGTATCCATGTTTCTAAAAGGTGATGTGGAAATGTAAAGATTTTAAACAGTTTTTTTCTCTCTGATCTTTCTATGAAAACCAACTGTCAAACTCTTCAAGGGACTAAAAACTGGGAATTGATATTCAGCACACACTCTGGGAAAGCTCCTGTCAGACCAAGGCTAGAGATAAAATGAAGCATTACTGCTGCATTACCAGCTGCAGGAGCGCACTCCATTCAAATCTGATACCAGTCCGACAATGAGAGTGAAGTAAGCTCCAACAATCACGCCGCTGCAGAGGCACAACGGTTCATTGCATCCCAGACTCCAGACTCCCCACTGTTTGTACATCTGCTCCACCATGATGGCTTCATTTCTCAGCTTCCTGTTGCAACATCAAATACAATCAACAAAAAGATTGGGTTCTTTCGCGCACACCTGGAGCCCTGATGAACCACAACGTTGAAACAACCGAGTAAGAAAAAATCTTTGGCAGCACTTTATAGTAACTACACACTATGAAGCATTAGTTACGCATGATTAAACACCTAATTATTAATTTATAAAGCATCACTTTTACTTTATTAAGCACCAGCAAGTAGCTTATATGTGTTGTTATTAACACTTGATTCTTGATTAAAAAGGATTACTATAATGAGCTTTTTAATGGTATGATAAGAATTTTCTCATTAAATAAAATAATATTTTAAAACTAAGCATTCAATTAAACAAATGCGTCATAGTGTGTAGTTATTATAAAGTTTTACCAAATCTTAAAACTGTGAGCTCAAGCCTACAACAGAGTACAAGGGCCAGTTAACAAACACATTTTTTTAAATTATGACTTAAGAGTAACCCTGCCTTCGCCCTTCAGTAGCTGGGATAGGCTCCAGCACCCCCGCGACCCCGAAAGGGACAAAGCGGCCAAGAAGATGGATGGATGGACTTAAAAGTCATAAATTTATGAGCAAAAACTGTTAAAATATGAGAAAAAAATCATATATTTATTAATTTAAAAGTCACTAATAGGCAACATTTTTTTACCTTTTTCTCAAAAATTTAAGTATTTTAAAGTTGTAAACTCTTGCTTTAAATTTCTTACATTTATGAATAAACATTTACAAGAAAAAAATACATACCTTTAAAATATAAAAGTCACAAATTAATAATAAAAAACACCAAATTTGTATGTTTTTTCGAAGGTGAAATACTTTGATCATTTTGTGAAGCTCCAGATTGGTTTAAAAAAACAGAGCAATTCTGAATCTTTTGGTGACTCAAAATCAAATGATTATCAGCATAAGAACATTGAAAAGAATATGCCGGAAACTGAGCCTTTTCAGAATGAAGCGTCACAGACTTGGAGGAGATCTTGGCTTTTTATGGAGGAAGAAAGGATTGGAAGTGGACAGCTGCAGGGATATTGATGCAGAGATCTGCTAATCGATGAATAAAACATTAGTAAAGCGTAAATCAAGCAAAGGAGCTTCCAAACATTTGTAACATTATCAATAAACATTCAAATCCAAGACAGTTTGACCAAATTTAATGCACAAGAAGTCGGCCTGCCATTTACTTGGTTCACTATATATATTATTTTTTTGTGGTCCTAATCTTGTAAATATATGAGAAAAAAGTCATACATGCTTAAGATTAAAAATCATAAATTTAGGAGTTTTATCTTATAATATACTTTTTTTTGGTGGTTCTAACACTCCATCATAAAAATTCCCCCCGAAAAATTAGAATTACTGCACCGTTAAAAAATGTAAATTCAAGTCTACACATTGTGTTAATCTAACCCAGGGGCGTCCTCGAGGGCCGGTGTCCTACATGGTTTCCAACCATCTGACCATTGAAGCTCTTTATTGGCCAAAAACACCTGATCCAGGTAATCAGCAGCAGATAAGGCAGGGTTTCTGGAAAACCAGCACTCGAGGACTGACTCTGGACACCCCTGATCTAATCAATGTATTGAGAAAAACAGACCTGTAAGCAAATTACTTGGTCTAAAAGAGTGGTGGGAATCAAAAAATTCCAACTTGAACTCAGATGGATGATTTTCTTGCCCCAAATAGCATTGAATGCATCACAGATTAAACCGTCTACGCAGACTTCAGGTGAGTCAGGGTGAGTCACAGCCCCCGCACCAATAAAACTGCTGGTTGTGACCCCCACCAACATCCACATCAGACATTGTGACACTCTTAAAACACTGAAAATAAACCTTCATATGATACTTTTATATATAGATGCTACCATTTATGTAATGAACAAAAAGCTTGCACATTTAAAATCTATAAAACAATAGTAGATTTTATCAAATTGATGGGAAAAAAAATCATTTTATGTGGAGTTGAAACGCACAGACATCTTGTTTCGTTCCTGTGTCGCTTTACTCATGATAATGCCCTTTCTTTTGCAGCTTAAGCTCTGTGTGTGTAAATAAAACATGGAACCATAGAAATCCACATAAAACTCTAAATCATGGAGTATTTTACAGCAGTTTTTACTTTATCCTCACAAAACTGCAAAAGCTGCCCATTGAACCATTAATTTAACATAACAATTAACTTCTATTAAGAAAACACATTTTTTTAAGAAGTCCCAAGCATTTAAGATCATCTACTGACTGACTGTCCATAAAATCAACTCACAGCTAAATCAAGTTTTAGGAAAAGGTTTATTTCATTAAATAATTAAAAAAAGAAAAACAGAATTAATGTTTATAAATAGGCAGAACTGTCTGTGAGATTCTCAGGAATTCCTCATGCAATACTTGTGTAACAAAACCCAAAAAAACAGATTCAGATTATGTAAGAATCTAAGTAAAGGTGGCGCTGACAGCCAATTATCCAGCATGGACGTATGTTCTTGTCCTGTGCAGCACCTGCAGCTGCAGGAGTTCGCTGCTCTCCTCACATTGGATTCATGCTAACATGTAAAACTTAATTTTTAGATATTTAATATATAAACGTATAAATTGGTTAAATGTATAAGTTTATTTCTTATATCAGGTACATTGTAAGGAAATTATTTTACATTAGTTAGACAGACGTTCATTATCATTATTTTAGAAACACAAATTTTGATTTATTTTCTAAAATAAATGCTATCTTATCTATCTTCTATTCGGATTGTATCCGGATTTTGTTCACAATTTGTTCCAAAGTGAGTTATTTCCACTTATTGCTCAAGTGTTTTGTCTCTGCAAATACAATCAAACACAAAAAAATACAAACCATTTTCTTAAATCTAGCAAAGAAATTATTTTTATTTGCCAGTAGAACATTCAACAAAAACGACTTGCAGCTCGTATGGATCATTTTACCACTTTCTAGTGATATTCTTCTTAAGGTCTCTTTCCTATTTTTAGGCTCTCTCTATTTGCAGTGCAGGGAAGTGACATTTGCTGTACACTCAGAGTAGCTGAACCCCTCACACAAATGTCTAATGTTGAGACGGAGAGAGGACACTGTATCATTAGAGTGTTTGTGCATTTTAGACAGGAACTCCCCTGCACTGGAGTAAACACAGAATAGACTTCCAGTGCAGGTGGATCAAACACGATGTCTCTGATCTCCCTAAAACGACGACGATAATAATAGTCCACACTGACGCCTGATGTCCTTGGGAGAAACGGAGTGACGTCTTTAGTAAAAAGAGTGTGTGGTGTAAATTACCACGTTTTGTGTAAGATTCTGAAGCTGATGATGTGTGAAAGTGTCATTCTTGTTTTTTTTTCTCAAAAAAAAATGTAATAAAACATACTGAAAGATTCCTCAACAAGACTGAGAACAAACTATAGTTTAAAAAACGGAAAATTATGAATTTTATTTTCCTGAGAGTGGAACATCTTCTAGGAAAACTCCAAACTCCTCAAAGTAGAAGCTGCAAACCTAAAAGGTGAAGATTCTATTTTTATCAGAGAAATTGACGTGAACTCCATCAAACCGATAATCTTTTGACCCCCCCATCGGACTGTGGTGGGAGGAAGAATGGCTGAACAGCATGAGTGGATATATCAGTGAGCAAGTGGCCAGATTGTAGATAAATCTGGATTACAAGGCTGAGGCTTGAGAACAGAGGGGGTGAAGGGAACCGTCTGCCACTGGGATGGGGGGGGGTGAAGGCAGTATTTGCTTGTGTATTGTTAAGAATACAGAATACCACAGAGACGACTCCTTCCTCGCTTAAAGCCAGAAGAAGCACTCTGGGACTGAAGCACTTATGAAGAATGAGCTGTGAAAAATCCACAAACATTAGATTCTGCCGTTTAATTTCCAAGCTGATAATTCTTCGTGCTCGCGCGCCACGCGGTGCATCTTCTTCCGAGACACAGAGATGCGTCGTGTGGCTCCTAGAAACACATTTGAAGCTGTAAAGGAACATCTGCAGGGACACAGAGCAGCCCCGGCTAATTGGTGACAACAGACTCTTCGCACGGAGTTAACACAATCTGTGCTGCCGTGTCATGCCTCACTTGGGGTGCTGTCTATTTCCAATCTGATAAAATGAGGTATTGATTAATGTGAGAAATTAGTTTAGAGCAGATCACAATGGTGGCTAATGAACCGTTTTCTCATCACCAAACACCAAAGCTCTTCATGTCTTACAGTCTCAGATTCTGTTTGGGTACAAACTGTGATTTCAGCTCCTCAGACATTAGTGTGACGTTATAATTAAGTACAAGAGGAGCATAAGTAGACTAAAAATACAGTATCAACCTCAGTTCTATCACCAAGCAGGAAACAGCATTAACTGAACCTGTGTTCCTACACACACCAGCTACTTTATTAGAAACACCTGTCCAACTGTTCATTTCTAATCAGCCAATCACACGAACTCCATCCATTTATGACCACAGTGTACCATCTTCTGATGCTACTTCCAGCAGGATAAAGCTCCATGTCGTAAAGCTGGATTTGTCTGTTTTTTGGGACATGACAATGAGTTCTCTGGACTCAAGTGACTCCACAGTCACCAGATCTCAACCCAATAGATCACATTTGTATGATGCTATCATGTCAACATGGACCAAACTCTCTGAGGAATGTTTCCAGCACCGTGTTGAATCTATGAAGCATGAAGGCCGGATTCAACACTTTCACCGCTGTTTTGAGGAATCCTGCATGGCGGTTACTGGAGATGCTACAGCACGCTAAACAACACGTCGGTAGAATCAATGTGGATCACGTTAAAAGTTGTTTCATTGAGCATGAATTTACCCGACCTCATTTTAATGAGTTTCCGTGTCTCATCGTTGTGGTTTTACGGCATTGTTTTTAAGAGAATTCTGTTGGAACTACAATAGAGCTTTTTGGATGACTTCATGGCAGCAGCTCGCGCGCTTGCCACGTAGTAAACACAGAAAAGCGAGTTATAAGTTTTTTGGTGGTGTTAAAATAAACACGTAAACAGTTGGACCAATTATTTCCTTTTGGCTAACATGATAATCAATGCTTTACATTTGTCCACGGCTCACGGACCGCCTCATTTCTACCGTGTTTACATCACGTGA
>NC_050512.1:16347186-16351587 GCF_002922805.2 Oryzias melastigma
GGATTGAGGCAGTTCTGAAGGTTTAAGGGGGTCCAACCCAATACAAAGGTACCTCATAAAGGATGCTTACAAGTTGTTTAATTTTCCAATTAAATCCAGACCATATTTCTGGGCACCTTTACTTAGACTGCAGCCCCTGTGAACCGGTCACTATGAGCGGACGAAGATAGATGGTTTAATGGATGGAGTTTAGTCCATTATCTCCTTTGGTATTCAGGTTGTATTCTGATATCTGATGACTTAGGAATTCATTTGAGTTGTTTATCTGTGGAAGTACAGATGCAGGTAAGATTAAGGGTGGCACTGTATTTTTCAGCACTCTCTGTATAAAAGAACTGGGCTGAGTGACCAAACAGGAAGTACCCGCTGGTGTCAAAAGCCCAAATCCCATAGACTTCTATTGAGAAATAAACAGCTATTGCTTAGCTGTTATATTATCAGCATAACCATTCTTCCTCTACTACCTTTTAAACATTCTTGCTAATCCTAATTTTTTTTGCAAATTATTTCTTCATTGCAAGTTATAAACTGACCTATCAGATACCTCAATAAAGGCCTGTCCTGCTCACTAGCCCCTACTGCAAACATCCAAAACCTTTGATTGACAGATTCTCCAGATCCTGCTTTCAAGTGAAAGGGGTGTGGCCTTCTAACGAGCTCACTCCTGGTTGATTAAGATGATTGCCTTATAAATGTTGACTCAGACCGACTCGGACCAATCACTGATTACTGACAATGCTAGAACATGGTGACGTCTGTACTGCAAATACAGGGCCACTGAATGGACTTCATTTCATTGGAGGCCACAAGTGAGCCGTTTTCAGTGGGCGAGGGTGCACTGACTTTGTCCACATCTCTTATACAGTCAATCTTTTGTTGAAATAATGGCTCTATTTTGCTTAAAGCTGCCCTACCATGATTTTCTTCAGCCTTTCAGAGTAAACTATATCTATATGATCATATATGACCTTTGGAACACTAAAAAACAAATTATTTATGAAATAACAGTCATTTTTGTGGACCGTTTTAATACCTGGAAGTTAAACGACTTATTCCTGAGCCTCCGCCTTTCGCTCCTTGTAGGTCCCACCCATTTCACGACGTCATCCTTGAACCTGCCACCCCAGCGTGAACAAAATTTTTAAACAAAAATATAAGAAAGATGGATGCAAAATCCTACCACGATTTTTCTCTTATTCAAACTTTTTATTTTGCTGATGGATTTTGAACATCTGCATTTGTCCACGGCTCACGGACCGCCTCATTTCTACCGTGTTTACATCACGTGACTGTCGGGTACGGTGGCCGTTTTGGTTCAGTCATTCCGCTCTCGGTTCGTTTCATATTCAGACTGAGGAATCTCAGAGCGAACTGAAGTTCGGTCTGACTGTAAATGAAGCGAGATTACATTTAAAAAATGGGTCCGGGAGCAGTTCCTGGTACAGGAAGGTAGTTATCTCTTGCCACAGCTCCACTTAGAAGGTGGGTGTGTTTTTGTTGTAGTCTGGGGGCGGAGCTTGCAGAACAACTCTTTCTGAAGGGAGCTGTTGGTATCGATCTTACGTCAGCGCGTTTCCAACCGCTCGTTTTCGTGGGTATGGGAGGGGCTGCTGCAGACAGCTCAGGTTTTTACAGGATTACTCTTAAATGCATGAACGGATCAAAATACCACTTTGGGGTTCTTTATAGTGGGGAATGAACAGTAAAATGCAATTAAACCCTCAAAAAGTAGAATTTTAATGGTAGGGCCCCTTTAAGGGGCCTGTCTGCACTCTTAAATTTGCAGTGGGTGGTGGTGGCAAAAAAGATCTCAGTTTCATCTCAGCATCAGAAATGTATGATTTATGTCTCTAGAATTATATAATAAACAAGAATGCTAACAACACTAGCTGTACTTCATTACAAGACACACTGTCAGCAGGTTAATAGATTCCCATCCTTTCATCTGATCATTTCACGGAAACAGATTTCTTTCCAATTCTAAGAAGCATGCAGGATTATCCATAAAACTATTGATTAATTTCTGCTTCCATCAACCAGCCCCATTTACATCCATCTCAGTGATTGTAGTTCATCTATGAAGAACACAGCCAGTGATAAGAGTCCTTCCAGGGATTAGTGGAAGAGGAAAGGCAGCCAGTTCACAAGTGAGTGACTCAAGCTCCACGTGCCTGAAGCTGTCTGTCACTGTCACTGCGACCTAACCATTCAGATGTACAACCTTCCCTGAGAACCAAAATGCTCTGAGTGCACATCAAAAATGACTTTAAAGCCATGGAAGTGGCTCAAGGCTGCAAAAAGCACATGTGTTGCTTTTTCTGATCTACTAAAACAAATAGAATTTATGGTATTAATAATAAAAAATCTGAAGATCGAAGCCAGTACTGAACAAATGTAATAACAATAATAAATCTGAACTGTGAGGTGCAGCCATCAGCGAGGAAGCCTCTGAGTAACCTTGGAGCAAAACGTTTCATCGAGCCTTGGTTGAAGAAACCAGATGGCTCCCAATCAGATGGAGAAAACGTGATTGAATTTGTCTCTGTTAAACCGCAAAAAGGGCGTTGAGTGCGCTCAGAGTGCGCCAAGGTCATGGCGTGCCGCCGCTGGCAGCAGCGGATTTCCGTCAAGGCGGCACTTAATGATTGCATAACATGGAACGCGTCGGATTTCCCCTCTGTGGTTGGCTGGACGGAGCAGGGATTTTAAGCACCTATATGTTCCAGGGGAGGCAACGTGCGCAGCGCAAAAGCGAGAGCAGCAGCTGCGGCTCTGCGGGGGCTTTTCCTCTTGTGCGGAATGTCATCTGAAGGGTACCCAAAAAAAAAAAAAAAAAGAAAAGAAAAAGAAAAACATCTCCATCACATCGGTGCGCCATCTGCCACACGAGCTTCATAATGACGGTGTCTTCCCGTCAGGCTTAGAATAACCGCAAATCGACGGGAAGGCTGCAGCAATGCATGGAAGTGTTGGTGCAGTGCTGCACCACAGCCGAGCAGATCCCAGCACCAAACCCGGTGGAGCACATGGCTTCAGCTCTGACACGCACGGATTCACCATCAGTGCAAACAAAGGAGAACCTCAGAAATCACGCGCTGTCACTCCACAACTGTGCAGGACTTCAACATATAACATCAGCGCACCAAACGTGCCCAGTTTCTCCAGAAATTACCTGAGTGGCTTTGTGGAATTGCTTCTTCAGCCCCGCCACAGACATGACTGCGATTCTGGACTGATGCTGCAGGTGAGAGCGGAAACAGCAGACTCTTGGTGAAGGTCTTTGCGGGCTTGGCTGTCCCCAGTCTACGCTGGTCCTCTCCAGAAGGAAGTCCTGTGCGTGGGCGGCAGAGTAAAGCCCTGATCAGGCTATTGGACGGCCAGCCCACACGTCTTAAAAACGGCGCTGACGTCGCAGCCTGCTCGTGTTAAAGCGGTGGGCTCGTCATCACGGAGAAACTAAAGAAGAGGTTTTTCTGGGCTATCGGAGCAGCAGCAGTGAGGGGACATTTTACATTTAGGATTAGTCCAAATCAAACCTGGTGGACAGAAATACTCTATGGAGAGACTGTAGAACACCTCAGTGGGGAGGATCCTGCAGGAGTTGTTGCCTCTTTAATGAGATGTTCGCTGCAGGACATGTGATGAGCAGACTGACTTCAGCACCCTGGACAGCGCCCAGCACACCGAGCCACTAAAATGAGCCAAACAGAAGACACAGGCAGCATTTTTTAGAAACCTTATTACTCCCTTTTACTGAAAACGTCAAACAAAAACATAAAATAACAGTTGTAAAACTTCAGAAATAAAAAGATATATCATTTAAAAAAATATTTTAACATTGAGTTTATGGACACCGTCAGATATTAAAAAAATAAAAACACATTATGAACCACACAAGTTAAATTCAACATGCAATGCAAACATCAATGATATAATTTAACATGACCAAAATGGAACATTGAGAGAATATCTACGAAGCTGAGGAAAAAAACAAAAACTGCAGTGAAATTTGTGTTTTTAAAATGTCCTTGTAGCATTTTTCTCACTATGGAGAATGCGTGCAAAGGAAATTAAGGTTAAAACTGCATTTCTGAGTATTTTATTTATTCAAATTGTTGGGATTCAGGATGAAGGTTCTGCAGTCGGCCACAAGGTCCCTGCTCCACTCCATTCCAATGCATCCGCTTGAAGATATAGATTTGTGGTCATTGGCCGCTTGGCGGGGAATGAGCCACAGCACAAAAAACGTCTTCAAAAAAGGATAATTTAGTTCACCCAGCACAAAAAAGGCATGGGCTTAAATTCAAACGAGGTCAACTGAACAAAATGTAACTCAGAAAATCAAGAAAAAAACCCAAACCAACTTATGCAAGAGAAGTTTCATACCTGCTCATCAGACCA
>NC_050512.1:16352304-16355012 GCF_002922805.2 Oryzias melastigma
GGGGTCAACTGAACAAAATGTAACTCAGAAAATCAAGAACAAAAGCCCAAACCAACTTATGCAAGAGAAGTTTCATACCTGCTCATCAGACCAATGGCACAATAGGAAGGGAACTACAAATACAAACAGTAAAAACTTAAATATTAACTAAAGAAGTAAATTACTTGTAATTAGATTAGATTAGAATTAGATTAGAATTTGTTTATTTCAAGCAATAAAGACGAAAAAAAAATCATGTGCAACACAATCGATCATCAGAAGTTTACATCCACAAAGACATGTCAAATACAGGATAACTAAACACTCAGAGATTGCCTGAAAGGGAGTGGGAGGAAACGGATTTATATAATCCCACTCCAGTTCGATCATACCATTTCCTTTATGTGTATTAGCATTATCCAGTTTGTAATTTAAGATCAGATATCTTTACAACATAGATTCAGATTATTGGGAATCGCCATGTAACAATAAATCACATGACTATGTAAGTAGATATATCACCATTTCACACTTTGTCATTGCATATGTAGATCTATTATCAAAATTCAGACACAATGTGCAGATTATTTTTCATTAGAAAAAAATCATAACACAAATATATATGTATGTAGACTATTTTCCATTGGAAGAGTCATTAAGGTAAAGCAAGTATTACAGAATGTATGCAGATTTATATAAAAATATTCTGCAAAAAAAAAGTTAAAACATAACAAATGAACTTAACTTACTGTAAATGTGGGGCAGTGGGTTGTACCCTCACATACGTCTTAATTTTCCTCGTCTGAGCTGGCATCTGGCTTAAAACTGTACAACCGGATAGCCTAGATATTGCTCTGTTTTTGTTGCACCTAAAGTTAGCTCTGGGGTTGTGAAGGGCTTTAAGGTACACTGTAAAAACTGAAACATTGGATTAATTCACAAAAGCGCTGTAATTTGTTAAATGATTAGTTTTCATCAAATTAACATTTTGAGTTGAGGGTTTAATCAACTAAAAAATGTAATTTGAAAAAAACGAATATATAGAAATTGTATTAATTGATCCAATGTTTCACGTTTTACAGTGTAGCAGGAGAAAGTGTAAACAAAGGGATCATGGGAAATGAGTGCTGGTGTTTTGCCCACACCTCAGGGATACATTTGTAATGAACTCCTGCCGCTGCAGAAACTTTATACTAGAAAACAACAGTTTTATTTTATTTATTTATTTATTTATGGTCTAAAAATGGCATTATCATAAATAAAAGAGCACTAGGAAAGCTTTTACAACAAATTAAAAGATGATTGGAGTGGGAACAGTATTACCCTGCAGTTCCTTTGACTTTTATATATTTGTCATTTAAACATTTATTTAAATATTTATGACAGTTTGGAGTACAACCAAAATGCTGCATCGTGTCCTTTGAATTATTCATTTTAATCTAAAATCTTAGCAAATCAGTCAAAAGTTAATTAAAAAAAGACACAAAAAAAATGTTTTGTGTTTTAGTTTTGAAAAAAAAAAGTCACTAAAATTCAACATGATAAGGACATATAGTACAAAACAGGGAACAATTCCACGATCCTCAGACACTGCTAACTCATGTTGGTAAGCTGAACAAAGATGTGTGAATTACAATCTGAAGCAGATATACAGTATTTGGTAAAAAAAAAAACAAACAAGTTCACATTACAATTTAATTTTTAAAGCCAATTTAGTTTGTTTTTGACATAAACCATATCTCAAGTTTGAGACACTGCTTCCTGATTGAAATTGGAACTTTGACTGCAACCGCTCCAGAATCTTTATTTATTTTTTTAGCTTTTTTGTTGGGCTTGCTGACACAATTAGGATAACTGCTCTGTTGCTAAACTTTGGTCATTTCATTTTAAAGGAATTCAGTCATTTTTGAATGCTTTCTCGTAGAATATTTTTATAGCCCATTAAACATTACATTGTCAATTGGAAAGCATCCCTGGACCAGCACACCTCTACCAGCAGCACATTCAATCATTAGCGATGTCTTATTATTTTAATGTCAAACAACAGATGTAATAAATCACTTCTAAATATTTTAACTTTATTATCCAGCTGAAAGTCTTGGATATGCAGTAGTGAAATGTTTGATTTGGTTGTCTCTTTTTATATCAAAAGTAAAAAGCTTGTTTTTCTGTCCTCTGTGTTTTTTTTCTGAAAATCCTCCAATTAAATTACATTTTTACACAACACATTTGTATTTATGCTGAAAACTGACCTCCACTGAAGCAATAAAATGGCTGCGGTTGTTTTTAGATACAATGCTACACCAGAGGTGACCTTTTGACTGAATTGCTGTTACTTCTACTCTTTTGTTAACTTTGGTTGACTGATCACTCCATTGAAGGTTAACCACTGTTCCTTATATCGTATAATAACTCTCGCTATGGTTTGTTAGTGTTTAATCAAAGCCTTTAAAGACCCACTCCAAAGAAAATGGTGTTTTTGGTGTTTTTAACATGTTCTTGTGGCACTTTTCTTATAAAGGAGGACATAAATAAAATAATATAAGACTAACTGTGTATCTGAGTATTGCTTTATTCAAATCATGATGGATCAGGAGGAGAAAAAGCTCATATTCGTGACACAGTACCTGAAACAGACGTGCTGAAGTCCTCCTGATCCGCTCCATTCTGATGCATGGGTTTGTGGGAGGCTGGGGGCTAACGGGAAACAAAGGGATGATGGGATGTCA
>NC_050512.1:16355444-16360499 GCF_002922805.2 Oryzias melastigma
AAAAATCATTAGGAATGCTTTTACAATAGATCAAAAATATAGTTGGAGTGAGACTTTAATGAAAGCTCCCTTGTGTCAAATGCTTGTTTCTCATTTCTGAGTTTGTATAGATCACAGCATGATGGGCTGCTTTTAAAGATCTCATTGTCTTATTTGTTTTGTCAAACAGCCTCTGACTCAGTGTTGTTTTATTTTTGAGCGGTACTGGCAGTAATCAGACCTCACAGAGGCTTGTGAAATTGAACTCTTCAGAAAACTGTAATTACCTTCTTTGTATTCATGATATGCAGTGGTGGTGGTGTGTGTGTGTGTGTGTGGGGGGGGTGTTATTCTACCTTTCCTGTTGAGTCATGAAGGTTTAAATACTGCTGCTTTCTTTTCTTTTTTTACAAAATTATCATAAAGCAAACTACATGATTATGGCCCAAGCACACACAAAGTGTGGGAAGAACAATTTTATAATTTTAACAAAGGAGAGAAACTGTGTAAAGGTGAAAAAAGTATTTGATATTCAATTATACAGCGGAAACCGACATGAAGAGCAATAATATCCACACAAACACACACAAAATGTAGCTAGTAAAACTTCTAAATTGTAATGGTAACAATTATTTCTATTGCCTTAGCAAATTGGAAGTGTGCAAAGGCCCATATTGTAATTGCAACGAAAGAAAAACACTCACAAAAGTACTCAAAGGACTGGAAAAAAGATGCATTTTTTTATTTTTATTCTTGTCTTTTTCTTCTTTTCTAATAGTTTCAATCCAAATTGTAGTAAATTCTCGAAAATCTCCAGACACCTTTGGGTTAGTGAAAAGTAATTTACTATAAAATAAACAACTTCACCTCCAAAATGACAACATCACCAGCATTTTTCTGGTTTGATATTTGAAAACTCTTAAGCATTTCAGACACGTCTAAACATTAACTAAAGATCAATATGTCAAAGACTTCATTATACAGTATTAGTCCACTAATAAGACACTTTGGTTGTCTCAGAATTCCTTCCCTACTCACAACTTAGTGAGCTTTAATGCCTTCACTTTTTTAGTGCTGGCCAAATATAAAATTCAAAAAAAAAAAAATAATGTGCATCAATGTCCTCAACATTGACAAATATATACCACTTTTTTATATAAAAATGTATTTAAACTTATATTTTAAAAAAAAATCCAAGTTTTCATCATCAGAACACAGTAGTACAGAGGGAATTTGGTGTTAGCATGTTGCTAACTCATTTAGCTAATGTTAGCTTTTCTGTGATATTTTCAGCTGATGTGACATTTGGGCAATGTCTAAACATGTTCCCATCCTCCTCCTTCTCTACTATAAAACTATAGATATAGTACATTCTAAATTATTATGCAAATTGTATTTAAGTGTCAAGAAGATAAAAAATCTTTTTCAATTAAACTCATTGATGGAATTGTGTCTCAGTGCTCTTTGGATCACTGAACTAAATCTCAGCCACCTGTGATCATTGGTTTGTCAGGTGAGTTCAACTAAAGGAAACAGGCCAACATTTTCAACCAATATGGGAAAGAAAAGGATCTCTGCTGCTGAAAAGTGTGAACTAGTTGAATGTCTTGGACAAGGTATGAAAACTTTGGAATAGACTTGCGGCTGATTCAAAGCACACACAGGTTTGTGAGGCAGAATGAGGAAGGTTTGTGCCAGACAAAGACATCAGATTAAGTTGTGGTGCTAAATAAACAAATTACTGTAGAACAAATTGTGCATTTGTCCGTTACTGAACGATTATGTTGTACAAAATCTGCAACAAAAAAAGAAAAGTGTGGAGAATTCAGCCTTTATTGTGTGTGGGGGAGGCCATTGCTGTTGTTCTGTGGTCCTTTGACAGATTGGTGACCTTTTCATATCACAGATGCAAGTGTTGTATTAGATTTCTGGTCATGAACTTCACTAATAAATGCTAACAGTCACTGATTGAGCCTAAAGTAAAGTTTTATCCTTTACCATGACAAAACTAGCCCTTTCAGACTTATTTCTTGTGTATAATTAAATATGTGTAACTCTGTTTTTATGTTTGTTTATTAAAAAACAATTGTAGTTTCCTTGAATAACTTACTATCATTAGGAAACAACCATCTAAGCTTGATTGCTCCACAGATGGAATTTGTTTTACACATCTTTACATGGTTCCTAACAAATAAACACACCAAAAATGTCGACATTACATAATCTGTGTGCACCACAAATAGGTCAATTGAATTTGACAGAAAAGCTACGGTGAGAAATGTGATATTTTGCGAGCCTATGCACATCCAAGCCATCTCTCAACAGCTTGTGAGGTCCAAACTCAGTCCAGGTATTGTGACATTTATGTACTGCAACAATTCAGAGCCTGCACCTGGCTGTGGGTCCAATGTGAGAGATTTATCTGAATCATAGCCAAGGAGTCAGCAGCACACATCTGTCACCACAATGGCATCAGCCTGCAGCTGTGGAACCACATGAGTCGACTGTCAGAGATATAAACCCTGCAGGGCCTTTATGACGGCGCTTGAGTGAGTCAGAGCATCAGACACCAGTTTTATGACTGTTATTCAGAAAAATATAAGGATAACTAATAAAAAGCGGTATCTTTTTGTATGAGATGTGTTTGTACCTTTGACCAAGGCATTCAGTGGTGGAGTAAGATGCAAAAAAGCAGATATGTGGACATAATTGTATAATTTGGAAGTATATGCTCATCAAAAGAGGAATGTGGGCCAATATTAACACAAATGAATGGATTTTGTGATCAAACTATTAATTAATTTGACTACATTTACTGCTGTTTTTTACTGTCTGTGCTGATTCCACTGGCTGCTGTAACAGAAAGCACATCTCATCACAGTAGAACAACAGCGCCATCCTGTGGAGAACTGATGAAAACAGCAGATTTCTGTCCATGATTAAGACAATAGCCAAATATACAGATAAAAACACATAAATATACTGTTCAGTTCGGCGTGAAATGCAGTTTAAAACAATTCTAGCAAAAAATACTGAATTGAACATGATTTAATTTTAATTTAGTTAAGTTTAATTAACTGTAATCAAAAAAGAAAGAAATAATTTTTTTCTTACTATAAACATGTTTCTATTTAATGTTTTAATTCCTACTAAATTAATTTCAAAGTAAAAATTCTAGAATTCTAAAAATCCCTTTAGTGCAGTTTAAGCCATGATGCTGTGCTGCCATCTAGTGGTAAAATATGATGCAGCAAATGAAAGTCCACACAATAAAGGCCACCCTCCATTTAAAAACCATCACTTTTGAAAGCACTCAGATATGATCTACATAGCTGCACAGCACGCGATAAACAATACGTCTTTTGTTTGTGTGACTCTTGGTGATTAACAGGAGTTTTTCACACAGATGTTGTTCTTTTCTTCTGTGAGCAGCTCAAATAAACTGTTGGGGCCCACAGCTCGCTGATCTGCTCATCTGTGTGTTGACTGAAACGAGCATCTGTTTTTACCTCAACTCAGGAGATAACATACACACACTTTGGAGCACAGCTGTGATAGTTGAGGTGAAAGTTGTTAGCTACTGTTTTAAACTGCTAACTTTTTTTAATACCGATGGCCTCCCTCAGCGTTCATCCTCCTCCCTTGAGGATGAGCTGTTTACCTGCAGGTTTGCTAGTTTTTATCTAGTTTTTTGTTCTTTCTTAGAAAAAAAATGTTTTTTATGCTATTAAATAATGCTGACTCCTTATTAGATGCATTCTAGCATGTGATAATGTACTTCATTAGTACAAGGACTTTTAAAAACAAATTTAAATTCAAACAAGTTGTTACAACACATTTGCCAGATCATAAAAGTTATCTCCAACTAAAATATATGTTTTGTCAAAAGTTAAAAACATCATAATTCTTAGGAATAATTTCATATCAGAACAAACATAGAGCACAAATCAATGCATTATGGGTCTTATTCTACAGTTTTTTAAGCAGTGTTGCCAGAACAGAATTTCAAGGACACCAAGTCCAAATAAAGTTTGAGTTACCTCCAGCTTCTTTGCAAAAAAAAAAAGAAAAGAAAGCTCTGCAGTTTCTGAAAAGTTAAATAACAACACACGAGTTTTGCATGTTTCTCTTTAAATATAAAAACTGAAAAAAAAGTTTAACCCAAAAAAATAATGTGTTTTTGCTTTTGGGAACACATTGGTCCTCAAGACTAAAACATATTAAGTGTTTAACCATCTATACAATTCATATCATATGTGATAAACACATTCCTGAAACCCCCCTCGCATTACCAGTATCCAAACTTTCCGTTAAAAACTCTGTGTAATTCATCAACATTCCACCAGGGCAGGGCTCTGCAACTTTTAGTAGTAAAAGAGCCATTTGGGCTTGTTTTCTACTGATCAAAACCTAGAAGGAGCTGTATAGTTTTACCTAGTCTTTAAGAAATTTGGATTTGCAATCATGACCTTCTTTTTTTAAATAATAAATATGAATTATGCCTATTTTTTGGCATGAACAAAAGCAAGAACATAAGAAGAACCTATCATCTCTCAAAAGGTGATTTTTTTTTTTACGTGTGACAAAAGCTCAAATAACTTATTTTTTAAAATAAAAGATGCTGAGTGCCAAACAGGATCATCTCAGTGCAGCTCTTAACAGCTAGTAACCAATGTTGTGCAGCATAAGATAATATGTGCTTTTAACTCGTAAAAGATTCAACTTTTTACCAAAGTTTTGCTTTGTATATAAAATTTGAGCATTCTGGTGGTAGCGTTGAGCAAACAAGACATATTCAGGTCAACAGGGATGTTAAAACTTACATATTTTATCATTTATGTGTACCACAGCCAACAATATACAAATGTAACTAATCCAAATTAAATAAATGCTAATTAAGTGATCCTTACTTAAAAAGATGCTATTTTATTTGTATTGTATTTATTGATTTTTTGTTCTTTTTTCCCTCTTTATCCTCAGCAGTCTGAGTTTTGTTATTTTAGTTTGGGGTTGGACCTTGGTAGTCTTCGCTTGCAGGCTTTGTTTATTTGTTTTCTTTGGGTAGTTTTGGTTAGG
>NC_050512.1:16360528-16361353 GCF_002922805.2 Oryzias melastigma
CGTAAAGCCTTACTCCTTAAATTAAGGCTCCAAACACAAAAAACGGATTTGATTTTGAAAACTAATCACTCAGATGATTTCTTGCTTGCAAGTTTATGTTACATTCATTTTCATTCATTCATTCATCTTCCAGACCGCTTCTTCCCTTTTGGGGTCGCGGGGTGCCGGAGCCTAACCCGGCTGCTGACGGGCGAAGGCGGGGTACACCCTGGACAGGTCGCCAGTCTGTCGCAGGGCCTCAATCACACACACATCCACTCTCACAGACACACCTAGGGACAATTTAGAGTCACCAATGAACCTATGAAGCATGTTTTTGGACGGTGGGAGGAAGCCGGAGTCCCCGGTGAAAACCCACGCATGCACGGGGAGAACATGCAAACTCCACACAGAAAGGTCCCAGCCGGGATTCGAACCGGGGCCTTCTCGCTGTGAGGCAAGAGCGCTAACCACTGCGCCACCGTGCAGCCCTACATTCATTTTAAATTTTTAATATTATAAGGCATTTAGTAGCATATCTAGACAAAAAAGAGAGAGAAAACAAGACAAACCATAAAAAAAGGCTTTGACAGAAAAACCAGGGGTCATTTGTCGCACACGTCTGTAACGTCACTGGAGACAAGCAGCTAACACACGCCAGCCTGCGATCATGCATTTATGTGTACTTCACAAGGTCCATATCCCCACGCCATCCCACTCCACTCAAACATGCTAATGTACCTGTACTCTGCTCTAATTGGTCCCAGTGATGCTCGCCCTGCTCCACCTGTGTTCATGGGAAGCCTCCAGTCAGTCCTGAAGTCAGGCCCCCGCCACTGACTAAGC
>NC_050512.1:16361461-16363134 GCF_002922805.2 Oryzias melastigma
GTTGGGTGGATGGTTGTGGGGGGTGCTTGAATGTATTAGTGTGATTACCTGAGGTGTGCAGCTTCACAGGGGGTAACCTGCGAGCCTGCTTCACACCCTCCAACTTCAGCCGCTGCACTAATGAGAGCCTGGAAAAGTTTTTCAAGGTGGTGATGCGCTTTGAGGAGCTGCATGCCCCAAACTGCTGGGATGCTTCGTTTTCTGGAGTAGAAAACAAAAGAAACTATGTGATTAGAATTTTGTAAGACAGAACAAATGAAGGCTGATGCCATTTAGATTGCAGATCTACACATTAAATACATTTAAAATGATTTAAATGGAATTGCAAAAGAAAAAAACTATGAACAGTGTGCTAATGACCACTGCCCTCGCCGGCCCCTTTCACCCACCCTTAGTGGCTGAGCAGCTGTTACACGCCTCCACTCTCCCCTTCTCCCTCCACCATCCTGGTCAGAGTTGCATGTGACAAATTTATTTCACAAAAATCCTTTCTGTTGGTTTTATCTCCATAGCAACCATTTTATTTTTTAGTCGCCTGGGGGTGACAGTCAAGTCTATGTTGTTTTTAGACGAATCTGCAAAAGTATATTTTTGGATTTCCTTGGCAACATGGGATTTTATTAAGCATTTCCACATTCCTAACATGTGGATATTGTGTATTATATAATTTTGTTCAGCTTGAGCCAACAATTGTTGTTGTTTTATATTTACAGTGTTTTGGTAAAACACGTGGGAGCAACAGAGGAACGCCACATTTGCAACCTCAACATGCTGACATTGTTAAAATTCAAAACATCGTTTACCCCGACTAGCTTCACATCGATGGAGAAGAAGTTAAGGAGGTGATAGATCAAACTTCCCAAAAGGAGTTTAAATTGCAGCTGGTACTAAAGGCGAGTGTTTTTTTTTTTGTTTTTTTTTTAGGAAAATTCAAGATGACATCGTTTCATGAGGTCAGAGGTCAACAAAACTTTGGTTGTGATTGCAAATTTAACCTAGCTGTGCTGGTTGTGTGTGAAATTCACAAAAGCTTTCTTTTCCTAATTTGTGGGAAAATGTGAAAATTGCAGAATTTCACACTTTGCCACAAAATAGCCTTAAATTCTGTGGCTTTAATAATTGTAAAACTTCTTTCGGATATCCTCCACACGTGTGTTTTGGTTCTGTTAGTGGATTTTATATTATTTCTGTTTTTAACCACATAAGAGATTTTGGCTTCATTTAATTTGTTTTACAGTTTCTCCTGCTGTGACGTCATCATATAGTTTTTTTCTTTTCTTTTCACTGGGTATTACATGCATGCACATTTTTGAGTTTCTTAGAAAGTGGCGTGGATGAAGTTTTCGCTCAAAAGCGCAGTAAGAAAGGAAAACTGTAAACTACTACTACTGTGAGCCATAATAGAGTTCCTCAAAGAGATAAAGGCCGAATCAGAATTCTTCCCCTCCACATGAAGGGGCATTTTAAGGGAAAGGGGTGTCTGAAATTGATTTTTTAAGGGTACAACAGAGAAACTTTGTATCTCTCTGCTGGTAGGCTGTTCCACGTCGTGCTGTGCCACAGAGGAGAAGTGCTTTTCTTCACGTGGGTGTGTTCTGAAGCACAAAAGTTACATTTAAATGTAAGTAATGACTTGTTTTAGTATGATCTTTTTAAAGTTATAAACCAATGTT
>NC_050512.1:16363193-16386934 GCF_002922805.2 Oryzias melastigma
TTTAAATGTAAGTAATGACTTGTTTTTGTATGATTTTTTAAAGTTATAAACCAATGTTGATGTGTATTTGCGAGCACTAGCAGCTTTGCGCTAACATAGCAGACCGGCGTTTATTGATGATGTCACAAAGTGGGAGTGACATCTGAATTTGAAGACACTACTTTCCATAACTCTACATTTGGAGGGCTAAATGTAAGGGTAGGGGAATCATTCTGATTCAGCCTAAGTCTAGTTTAACTTTTCTATTGAGTTTGGGTCAAAATTGACCCGTTTTCAAATTTAAAAACGGGTCAATTTGGCTCAGAACGATATAAGGGTGAAACACGTGGACAGGGAAGGAATTCAGGGAATCAAGGAAAAGATTTGTGCTCCTTCTTTCCCGTGTTTGAAAAGGACTAGATCAACCCCAAAACCAGTCTGTTTTTTTCCTGCCTCCCCAAAAAGCTCAGATCACAGTTTTAGAGAAGACGTAGGACAATTCGTACAGATGGTCAAACGTGAGCGTCCAGGAAGCCCAAGAAGAGCACCGGAAAAGCATCAGGAAGCAAAACCTGAAAAAGGATCTATAAAGTATGGATACTGTGGAGAGCGTACCGTTCCACTACCTCTGGCCCTCTGCCTCCACTTTATCACACAGCATCAAAACATAGCTTTATTCCCCCGAGTGGCTTTCCTTTTTATCTGCTCCCTAGCTTCCCACGGCGGGCTGCATCCACCCATAATCTGCTGCCGTTTCATGTCTGGAGCACAGTAGAGGAGGATAAAGGACTTGTTTGAGTGAAGATCAGTGAGGATGTGTACATAGCATATGTACATCAGGACAAGCCTTCCTTTTTTCAAAGTGCCATCTGTTCTAATATTAAACATGATACATAAATAGATTTGGAAGGGGAACCTTCAATATTTACCACCAGGCCGATACCTCGTGTGGTTCGACCGATACCTCGTGTGGCATCTACCTCTCATTTCTGAACCACCTCTCCGCGGATCAAACAGAGGAATAGACACAATGAAAACAGTAAACATGTTGCATTATACATTTTTCAAAAGCATATTTGGCTGTATGTCACGAGCACCTTGTTATTTAAGTCGGTGCCAACTGTCTGCGCTTGAAGAAAAAAAAAAAAAAGAAATCAAAGCAAATTGACGTATTGGCAGCAATAGCTGGGGTGTGAAACTGTGTCAGTGAAGGGATGGAAACCACCAGCGGCCGTCTCGTGTTCATCCACAGCTGGCTGACGAAATCTTCAAGGACTAATTGTGCATCAGTTGGAGGCTTAAGAAATTGGAATGGAGGTTCTTTGTACTCTCTGTGCATCTTCCCACCCAAGTGGCATAAACTAGACAAAAGGAACTCTAAAGAAGAAAAAAAAAGAGGGGAATCTAACCAATCAATGAGTCACCCTAAAGTCAACTCAGTGCCCTGAGCTTCTTTAGAGACGTTTTACTGCTGAATCTGTGGGAAAAAATAGAATCAAAAGATATAAGACACTGTGCCCAAACAAATGAAAGCGGCAGAAAATAAAAACTTTTAATTTGATCAAAATTATTCCCAACGGAAATCTCTAATGAGAATACTACAAGAAAGAACGAAAAAGAAGAATCATCCGCGACACCTAGCGGGGAAGTGCGGGCGTGTGAAGAATATTGGGTGAGACGAAGATCATTTTAACATCTTCACTGTGGGAGCATCAGAGGCAAGACCAGGTTAATTAAACCCGAGGGAGAACAAGCTGAAGGGGCCCGCATTTGAATATGTCACAGAAATAGCACAAGTGTGTCAGACTAGTCCGGATGGCGGGCTCGGCGAGCAAATATGTTGACTGTGCAGTAAAGGCTAGAAGGAAGAGAAGAATAAGAAGAAAAAGCAGTCAGACAGGGAGGGGTGGGCGCTCCAGGATCATTTGCATAGCACTAATGTTTAGCTCTTTTTTTATGCCACAGGATTTTTGACTTATTAATGTTTGTCATTACCCGCATTATGCTGGAGGACAGTGACTGGAACAACACTGGAGAAGTTTATATGGGACAAATATTGACAATAGCTGGCTCCTGGGTATCCAGAAGAAAAGATGCAAACTATGTTAATGAATGGTAATTAACCACTGGGGTTCGTCTCTCCTGAATCCCAGCTAAATTGGTCCCCGAGTTGCAGCTAGAGACAGTTCTGGCCTAATCCTTTATTATAAAAAGATAAAGGAAAACGACATCATTAGCATATATTTGAGAGGGGAGGGGGGTGGATTATAAAGCGAAATTATTTCTTTTTTAATTCCTGAATGGAGGATTTCTCACATTATTGTTAATTATACATAGTAAAAATGAAAGCGTGGAGGCAAAAATAAAGAAAAAACAAAGCAAGGGAAAGGTAAAAAAAAAAAAAAAAAAGTTCAGGTCTCTTGTGCGAGATGCCAACTCAAGGATAGGAGCCAAAAATCATTCAATATTCAAAATTAATAATCACAGAGGAAGGGAAAATGAAATATGAAAGAAACAGGAGCAGCTCCTTTTTTATATACCGCTGCTTTCCATGTGTGTGTGCAAATCCACTGGTGTTAATGATGTCAACGGCAGGGGTCACTTGTTTCAGACAGGAATCATGCCAACAGGCAGCTGTCAATCATGACAGGTGCAGAACCCTGCAGAGAGCATGCAGTCACCATCGAGCTACGTTCACATCGCCCTCGCCAACGAGCGACCCTTTCAGTTGAAAGCCTGTGTAGTATTCAAACATAACACATTTTCACGTAGCTATGAACATCTTTAAGAATGTTTTTGGGCTCTACATACAATAAAAAGTCTATGAAAGTCTATGTAAAGATGCTTTTCGGGTTTCAAAAGGGTCACATTGACACGTAGCTACGCACATTTTTAGGACTGTTTTTGGACTCTACGTACAATAGAAAGTCTATTATGTAAATGCACTTTTCAGGCTTCTACATTCAAAACTCTTGCATTGATGCGTAGCCACGCACATTTTTAAGAATGTTTTTGAGCTCTAGGTACAATAGGAAGTATGTAAATGAGCTTCTCTGGATTCTGCATTCAAGACTCGTGGATTGACGCACGTTTTTAAGACTGTTTTTGGCCTTTCTGTACAATAACAAGTATGTAAACAAGCCTTTTGGGCTTCTGCATTAAAACTGTCACACTGACGCATATCCATCAACATCTTTAAGACTGTTTTTGGGCTCTACACACAAAAAAAGTCAATGTAAATGTGCTTTTGGGGCTTTTACATTGAAAACTCATGCTTTGACGCTTAACTGTGCACATTTTCAAGACTGTTTTTGGGCTCTACATACAATGGAAAATTTATATAAACACGCTTTACGGGCTTATGCATTGAAAACTCTAACATTGACGCATAGCTATTCACTTTTATAAGACTGTTTTAGGGCTCTAAGTACAAAACGTGCTGCCATTGAACGCATGTTAAAGGTTAAGCCACCCAAGGACTTGAATTTGGTATTTAGGTATGGATCCCTGTTAATTCACAAAAGTGCCAACTTTTGAAAATTGATCATGGGGGAAAAATTAATAATAGCGTTTTGTGCCCGACCGCAATTATGTGACACCAAGTCTTTCATGTATCGGAATATATCGGTGACAGAAAAAGCGTGGAGCACGATTTGTCAAATTTATGATTTCTAATTAAACCTCTTTCATATCTAGGTAGTGGAGATGCCATAGTAAATAGTAGAAAAAAGAGAGGAAGCATCTCATGCCTACACATCCATGATCCTTCCACAGCAATGTATTCAAGAAGGATTGAAACAACAACAAAATGTATGATTTTAATTTATTTATTTACAAACAGGGTTTTTGTGAGCAAAAATGACAATCCATGTTCTGCAGAGATATACAACATATTTAGAATAAATTATCAGCAAAAACTACCAAGAAAAGAAGCCAAAGCAAAATAAAGTTCTTCAAAAATGCATCTTGAAGAGGATTCATGCACTTAAAAGCTTCTGTTTGGCTTTCTTTGGGGGTTCTACCATTTGCATTGTGTTACTCCACCACACTCCCGACTTGCCACTGCAGTGTTAACCACCCAGATAATGAGCTTCTCAGTGTGTCAAAGAAAAAGAGCAGAGAGTGTCTGCTAGAGGTTTGGGTAAGCATATGCTTTATCACCTGGGTCTGAACTGTGTGAAGGAGAGTGGCTGTGCTGGAAATGAACTTGGCACTGGAGGACCTTGTCAGTTAGATGTAGTGCAGTGAGTACTAACACAGATGTCGAGGGCTCATTTACAAAAGCTGGAGTGCTGTGTTGAGCCAGTGGCCCTGAGGGAGGAGACGGCGCTTTTCTCACAAATATTGGTTCTGCCGCCCCGGCTCAGCTTGGCTCAGCCCAGCTCCCACAGAGGAGGAACTGGGTAAGGAAAGAGGGAGGGAGGAGGGGGCAAAAAGAAGAGGATGACAGTTTTCCCAGTCGCAGCCCAGGGAGTCAGGTTTTTTCGCTGACTGGTGTTGTGAGCGCGGCCAGCTCTTCTGTCAGCACTTTCCTCTCCTTCATCTTCACACGCACAGCCTGCATGAGCTGGCCGGCTGCGGGGATCTGCAGGTGAGAAAGAAGACAGGAGTGAGACACGGAGAGGTGATTTCCGAAAGGAAAATGAGGAAAACACAAATGCACCACTGTTTGAAAAAAATAAATAAAGATTTTTTGCGATCTGGAAATTTTTCAGGAGGTCTGTTTGCCATTTTGTGAAACAAGAGAGCCCCAGATGGAGCCTTTGGACCTGTGATACACCAGAGGAACTGTTCATGCTGAATATTTTGACAAAGCTATTCCCTCTGCAGGCAACAGAGCTGCAGCTTTAGAGTCAATCCTGCTGTTAATTACATCTAAACCTACATTTCTGACCAATGATAACAAGTTTCCGCTCAATTGTGGGGATTTTTCACTCATATCAAGTATATTCTACCAGTAGCGTCCCAATCCTGAAGGTAAATACGCTTCCAGCTTGTGCCTCTTTGACAAATTAATTTGAAAATGAAAGTAAGGAAACAAATATTTTTTTAAAATCTAAATACTATTATTTTATAAGCAAGTACAGCTTTGATGAAGACCAAAGTAACTATTCTTTAACGACTAAATAGGATCTATTGATTAATGCTTCTTTGAAACCCTTTACACTAAAATTTGCCTGCAAGCTCGTGAATATCGCTTTTAGCTTTATAATAATAAAATGCATGACTAAAATGGTTTGTGCAAAGAAAAGTCTCACTGCTGCAAAGACAGAAGTAGGACAACAAATGTCTAATAAATCCTGCAATATTCAAAAGGTTAAATATGGAGTAAACATGGAGAAATGGATTGTGTGTGTGTCGTTGCTATGGAAACAGGAAGATGCTAAGTGCACAGCTCTTCAGCTAAATTTGTTTTTCCTTTGAATTGACACAAGGACTTTTTGGTCATTAATTTTTCTAGATCAAAGGCATCCATTCATGCGGCATCACCCGTACACATTAACCCCGTCTTTACTGCCGTTAAAGACAGGATGGATGCACCTTTTTTGCTGCTGCATGTTCACACAGAGGTGGACTGAGTGATACAACATTATGATCATACTGCTGAACTCTGGGACCAAGATGGTCTTTAACATATTTCATTACACCTGTTTGAGGTGTGTAACCGCCAGATAGGAATTTTTTTTAGGTGCAGTTTGTTAAACTAGTCTAATTACTAAAATAACAAACTCTCACACCTTTATAAAACAAATATTTCTAGTGTTTTTATTTTTTTGACAACTGTACTGGCGGTAAATTTTCAGGTACTTCAAAACAAACAGGTTGTGGTGTTTGACTGACAAGTATCTGAGGATCCTGGACTCCACAACAACTGTTTCAACATCACTCAGCTTTGTTTGTCTTGCCTGCTTGTCCATTTGCAGAAAGACCAGAGTTTGGTGTCATCATTTCTTGCCAAGGACTAAAAAAAACCCCCAGAGCTCAAAAAACAAGCCAAGAGTCGGCTCTATAGACAGCAGTCAGTTGCATGTCCACATGGTTCAGCCACAGAAGTGGCCTTGAGCTGTTTGTGGGTCTGCGTGAACGTTAGAAAAAAAAATACCATCTTAACACTTTTTTTTGCACTGATGAAGCAACAAAAGAAAAATCTATTCATATCATTTTATAAACCATTTTATAGCCCCAGTGGCAAAACATCCAAGAAATTGCTAAATTAAAAGGCATTTTTCCTTAAAGTCCCACTCCAACTATATTTTTTATATTTTGTAAAATTGTGATCTTTTAATTATGATTATGTTGTTTGTTGTCATAAATTAAAACGCTTTTGTGTTTTTTTAAGACATGTTTCATGCAGAGCAACAGGAGTTAATCAGAAATTTGCCTCCGAGTGGTAGGTGAGACTATAGTAACTTTCGGTTGATATCCCATCATCCCTTTGTTTACACTCTCTTAGTCCCAGGCTAACTGGTGCAACAAAAATGGTGAATAATAACAGAAGTATCTAGCTTTACAGCTTTGAGCCAGATTCCAGCTCAGACGAGAAAAATGAAGACGTTAATGGATCTATTTGTCTGCAAGTGGATGCATCAAAACGGAGCTGGGTGGACTTCTGCCCCACCGGTTTCGAGAAGTCTCTGGCTGCCGTGTGCAGACCAAGGCGTGCCTCAACATGGGCGGGGTTAAATCTGTTGAGCTCCGCCCACTGTATGTTAGCAGTGGTAAGTTGGCATTAATAAAAAAAAGGTGACTATTCGTATGTGATCTTCTTAATACGTGTGAATAGTCACTTTTGCTATGTCTTGGCCGTAGCCACATAAAAGGCATAAAAAAAATCTTGTAGCATGAGTGTAAATATCCTGAAATCAAAATACCTCATCTTCTCCCAAAATATAAAAAAAATGTTCACAGTGAGGCTTAATTTAATCATCTCAGGATACACTTCCAAAGCTGGTCTGTGGCAATATTGCATGTTAAACTTGTAAAATGCAAAGAAAATGCTGGCAATTGCTGTGACGAAGAAGAATCGCATTCAGTGGGCGGAGCTCAACGCCCTTAACCTCAGTCTGCACACTTCAGCCAGGAGTAGCTGGCTATTTCAGTTGTTGCGTGACGTCTATGAGCTTTTCCAAAACACTGTTTTAATTCTTCTATATATGTCTTCCCATCATGAGAAAAAAGTAACAAAAATTAGCTGAAAAAATATTTTTATTGGAGTGGGTCTTTAAAGGATATGAACCCACTGGAATAACATTTGTAGTTTTGTTTTAATGAAACCAAAGAGTCAAACCACAGGGTTTGACACCTTCATAAATGTATTTGTGATCCGCCTGTAAAGCCATAACCTTATGGAGTAACACTTGGACTACTCGCACACACTCGTGCAGTCTTCCTGCCCCCTGGCACCTCTTCCTCTTCATTAAAGGTACAGAGAACAGGGAATTCTGGGATGTGTGCACTGTGAAGTTGTGCGTTTGTGCCTGGGTGTGTATATTTGTGCAGTTGGGAGTGAACTTCAGCAGCACCGGATGCATCAAAAACACAGAGCTGCTCCTCGGAGAACGCTACTCTCGAGTAACTGCTGAGACATCTTCCTCTGGCTCCGTCCTCCGGGGAGGATTCACCCAGTCTCACACACACACAAGAGTATGTGCACACACACATTCCGTAATCAGCTAATTGCATTTAGAGCCACTAACTATGCAAACAAATCCACTAAAATAGAGACACAGCCACAGTGCGGGGCTCTGTGGGACAGCAGAGAAAGACTAGATCATTAAGAGTCCTGATACGGGAATGTGAGTAAACAACACCAACATGTAAACATGATCTAGAGCGATTTAAAGAGTTCAATTTAAGGCAAAAACTGACATTAAAATAATTACATACATTTTTTTAGTCATTTTATCAAAGCATTTAAAGAAAAGTCTCACATTTAGACAAGTAGTGATATTAAACTTCATAACTAGAATTTCAACTTCATAAACACAAACTACATGAAGAATTAACAGCTGCAGCATCAATTCTTCTGAAAATTGTTAAATCAAATCAAATTGTATTATATTTTCCTCCTCTGTGAGCCGAATTCTCATAAAATGTATTCATCCACATGCACACAAAAGGGACAAGTACGACTATCATCTCTTTTATCTAACCAGCACATTGGCTGAGGACTGATACCCTGCAGGATGGTTGGAGGTAAGCTCTGATGCAGCTGCTCTGCTGGATCCCTTGGGCTGCTTAAGGCTGTGTTAAGAACTGGCACTAATGTTATGCTACAGCTGATTTAGCTTGGGCCTCTGTCCCCTCTGGCAGAACTATCACCAGAACCAGCACTAAGCAGCCACTGTTTTGCAAGTGACCCTGTCCCCCTTGGCAAAACTACAACCGCTACAGTAGCATCATGCCATGCTAACTCCACAGCCATTACTATTCAACAGGCCCTGCAGAGCAGAGCTTTCTCTAGGTGTGATTTTTATGAGCGTCTTTCAGGAGCCCACTGTCGTGTAAAGACACAGACTCCGACGAGTGCGCGCCGATGTGTGTGTTTGAAGATGAGATCAGGGACTGCGAGCAAAAGGTGTTTTTAGGAGCCAATTAAATGACACTGCCATTCTATAGCCCTGGGGCACACCTAAAGGCAAGGAGCAGCTCAAAGTTTCAGCCCTCCAGTGACCGTTGTGTGATAGTGGCATTACACACGAGAGTCTTCGCTTTTTACATAAAAGATCGATCATTCCAGCTCTTTTGTCTTGTTCCCTCTGAACAGCTCGGCATCGTAGTTTCAAAAGGCGCAATTTGTAAGTCATGGTGTTGAGCAGCTGGATATCTAGATGAAAAAAAAAAGAAAATCAAAGAGCCTAAAAGGTGTTTAAGATGAAACATCTGCATGATGTCATCAGATTAAAGAGTACTTTTATGGCTACACTTCAAACTATTTGTCACGCGCAAAGATTTAAAACCTTTTTAGACTTTCAAGATAAACGACCAGGTTTTAGGTTGTTTTAACTTATAATTGCTCTACACCAGGGGTGCGCTTTATATCAATTGATCGTCGGCTAGCAAAAAATGAATAAACAAAAAAAAATGTATATACATATTTACTCTTGCGGTGATGACAATTTGTCCTGCACTGCCATGCTAAGAATCTGAGTTTGAATCCCATGGTGAATACTCTTATTTTTTAAATACATAGTTGTGTTTCATTAGGCATAAATAATGTTATTTTTCAACAAAAATAACAAAGTTGGAGGCGGGATTTGAACCCACGCCCTTCCAACAAAGAACAATATTATTGTGAAAAGGGTTAACTGCTGTCGCCTCGTCAACACCTGAAAATGCTAAATATTTGTTACGTAATAAAGACAACAGTCCATAAAGTGCTGAGTTTGCTGGACTTATCAGGAAAGATTTGTTCATCCATGAATTTTCCAAATTTTTAAACCGTAATCAAGCATTTCTGTTGTAACAGCATGTTGGTTTGATACTTTGATGACAACAGAAACTTATGTTTTTTTTATTGTCTGTGACAAAGAAAGCCTGTTGGGTGACTAGATATTTCTAATAGTTTAGTATCCATAAAATCCAAAATAATTGTCTAAACAACTTTAAAATCTGCCTTTCATAATAAGTCTGTATGTTTAAGCACTTAAAATGTTAATTTCACATCATTTCATGTGTTATATAGGCAGATCTTTCTGAGCTTGTCTCAAAAGTAGTTTGCATGCCAAAAAAAAAAACCTGAGCACCCCCTGCTCTTCGCCTTTTCAAGCTTTTCTGAAAATCAGCACAGTTTAGAAGTTTGTTTTCTCATTGAAGACCCACTCACTCGTGTTTTTAACATGTTCTTTTTAGCATTTTTGTCTAAGTGGAGGACATAGATAAAACAATTTAAGAATAAGACTGTATTTATGAGTATTTCTTTATTCCAATGATGTCCAATCCAATCAAAGATAAAACCAGCATTTTGAAAAAGCTAAGGTCCATGGACATGGACCAAAGTCTCCCTGCTCTGTTCAAAACTGCATGAATGGATAGCTCTGATATTGCTGGCCGATTTTTTTTTTGCTACACTAATGTTAGCTTGGAGTTGGGAGGGTTTGTAAGCTAGTGAGATGCTGGGATATCAAAAACCACTGGGAACGATTTTACAATAGATATAAAAATAGGTGAAGTAGGACTTGAAGAGCTAGGGAAGTTATCATTAAAAGAAGTCAAAGCTCATTTTCTTAAGACTTATGACGATAGAAAAACTTGATTAAGGTTAAAAAAAAAAAAAAATCTGTTGCACTTTAATTTATGGTTTTATTTGAATAACCCGGACTGATTGTTCCTTAAAAAATAAAATGAAGTGGAATATACCACAGACCAAGTGGACCACAGATCACACTTGTGATATTTTTCTGTTACACTGATGTCACCAAGGGTTCTGATGGGTTAAGGATTTCATTTTAAAGTTTAATAAACGTTGGCAAGTGGCATTCATTGTTCACCTTTTGAATTTAAAATTTGATTTTGAAAAATAGGTGCTAATTTTAGATTTTCTAAGAATTTATTAGGATGGCTCAACTTAATATGAAATTGTATTCTCATTTTGTTCACATTTTGTTCTAAAATAAGTAATTCCCACTTACTGCATTTGTTTTTTGTTACTATACTCAAATTAAACAACATTTAGGTACATCAAAACTCACAACATACAAACCATATGGTTAGAGCTAGTAAACAATGGGCTACAAAACAATTTATATGAAGTAATTCTAACAATAGCGTTTTTAGATTATTTTTTCCTTTTTGAATGCTTGTGTCAAACTCCTTCTTTTAACATTTTGATATCTTATATGATTTCTTGTTAAGTAAAATGTTCTTAAGGCGCTGACAAACAATTACAATTTTCAATAAATGTGACTATTTTTAGGCTACCTCTTCATACTAGGATAAAAAAGATAGATTTGGACATAATTGCAGATGTTAACACAAATACATAGACTTTAATTATTAGTATAGTAATAATCAAGAACTATTGATGTATATTGACCACATAAATGTTTAGAGAACTATTCTTGCATTAAATCTTTGTCCCTCGCAGGTGAGTTCTCTCCAATGTAGGCCACTTGTCAAGGTGAAGAAAAAAGTAGTTATGGTAGCTTTTTCCTCATAGGGGAGAAAATAAATCTCTTTGATCTTTGATCTTCTCACTTTTGTTTGAAAATCAAATTTATTAAACTGGGGAATAACAACAACAACATTATACGTAGATTAAAAAAAGCACAAAGGTACCAAACTAAGAAGCCTTGCATTTGATTACCTCCAATAATGAATGTGTCACATAAGCAAACAGGGCTCAGGTAAGAAAATCACCAGCAAGCCTATTCTCCTGCTCTCCTTCATAATTACCACCCCTTGCAGCATAAAGGATCCCTCTCTTTTTCTCCCTTTTAGGCCGCCAGGGACGGATATGAAAGGGAATTGGACACTTGGGGCCACAAATACTGTAATTAAAAATCTCTCATTTTCTTGATACAGTGTTTGGAAACATCATTTCGATGTACAACATGAATTTGTTAGCGATCTGACCTAAATACACCCAAGATTAAACAGAGAAAGCACCGGTCTTTGTTGCAGGTTCCTACTCATTAGGTGAGAAAACTAGGTGATTTGGGCACGATTGGAGAATAAATATAGAAAAGAGGTGAGCGCGCGAAAGAGGTGCAACCTGCGGGTGAAACTCAGTGATCAACAAGAGGAAGTTAGTTTGACTCCCCGGCCTAGGAAAGAACTTGACAAAAGTGGGCGGCTGTGGTGCAGAGGGAAAGTGAACGACCGCTGATCGGAAGATCAGAGTTTTGGTTCCTACCTTGTCTGCTCGTGGTTTTGAGTGTCCTTAAGAAAGACAGAACCCCACATTGCACCTGGTGGTTCTAGGTTGGCGCCACTGTTAAGCAGTGAAGCCGCTATTGATGTGTCAGAGTGTGAATATGTGTGTCCAAGGGTGAAAAAGACTAGAAATAGACTTGGAAATGCACATTCAAGCGACCATTTCCAATAAAAAGTTTATGTAAACACGCAAATGTATTTCAGGGTTCTGTGTTCAAAACTCTTATGTACACAAGTTAGTAAGACTGCTTCAGGGCTCTGCGTAGACAACGTCTGGTCATTGAACACATGTTGAAAGCTAAACTAGGTTGACTTTTGACCAATCTGGAACTCGTATTTGGTAGTGATAAATGGATGACAACCTCTTTAATACATGAAAGTGTCAACTATTAGATAATTGATCATAGAGAAGAAATTATTACTTGCATTTTGTGCCCAGCATATGACACCAAGTCTTTCATATAAAAAGCCTGGAGCAAGATTTACGAGATTTGTACCACTTCCACATTTTGAACCAAGACTTTTCCGACTTTAGATGGTGGACATACGCTAGTAAACAGTAAAAATTGTCTGATTGTCCAGTGTGAACACCACTGGCTAAATGCCTGTTCAAGAATATGCATTTAGCGCATTCTTGAACATGTGTCTGATGTGAACATAGCTTTACTGTGAAGCACTATGGGTCTTCAAGATGGGCAGAAAAGTGCTAAATAAGCATACGCCATTTATCATTCACCAAAAGTGTAGTGTTCCTCCGCTTATTTGCATTTCATTATTCGCGGTTTGACGTATTTGAAGATTTTTTTTATCAGTCACGCAACTCTTCCAGTTTGTCCCAAACACTCAAACAACTCAAGCTTGTGTGAAACTTTTGTGTACAAAGGAGGTGCTGCAGTGCTGAGGTGTATCTCGTTTAGACAAGATAATCATTCGGAGCAGGTTTTTATTATAGATGAAACCGGCCTCATCTGAAAGAAGATGCCCTCTCACACTTATTTGATGAAGGAGGAAGCACGTGCTCCTGGTTTTAAGGTACAGAGAGACAGTGACACCCCTCATCTGCTTCATAAAGTACGCTGCGGTACCGTCTACTGTTCTGAATTAAATAAAAACTGTTTATGTTGAGCAATATTCTAAGGTTCTTTGAAAAATGTTTTACAAAGCATTATCAGAAGTGTTTTAGATGATAATGGACTGGTAACAAAAATTCTTCGGCCACGGAGGGTTGGGAGGTGAGACTGAGGGGTTCGCTGATTCAGGATATTCGCAGGTGTCTCCGGTTCCCAATCCCCCCCGAAAAACGGAGGGATATTGTATCTTCAGAAAACATGAAGTGCAAGAAAAACAAACTCTTTAAGAGAGACAGTTATTTGGAAAGTTGATATTAGTTTTCATGATGGCTTCAAGTGTCCACTGTCCTGTGTACACTGTACTACACTGTAAACTAGATGTAATCCTCCAGCGCTTTTTCCGGTCCCCACTGCCATTTCAGTGACACATTTACAGAATCAAAGCTGCTCTACAAGTCCCCTCTTCACACGTACAAATGCACTCACAGAGACAAAAAAGCGAGTGGCTGATTTAATTAGCTCAATCATTAAATGAGGTTTAATTAGTCACTTTCCTTCAGAGAGAAGAGTGCGACTCGGAGCCGTTTCTTGTCATTACACTGCCATAATAGGCCACACAACACGCCGTCTGTCACCCTCACAGGACCAACCACAACAGAAAAGTTTGTCTGCACGTTACAGCTGTCGGGAAATAAAACATCCGATGTGTTGAGAGCTATTACTTTAAGTACCAATGGAATGAGAGGAGCAACAAACCCTCCATGTGATATTCATAAACCTGTGTCTGCCGTTAATGAGGCAAAGCAAGGCCTCTCTGAAATGATTTCAGTCTTGGAGACCACCCATACGCGCCGTGGATATTATATAAGGTTATATATGTTTGGTCTGGCCTGTCTCTTCATCTCTCTTAATACAAGTTTACCTGCTTGTTATGGCTGGGAAGCTGATAAGAAGTGATGCCTGTACATCTCCCCTGAGTGTGATTGTGAGGTAAATATTAGCAGGCCCTCAGCACCACCCCAACACCAGTAAACCAAAGCGCTGTCCTCTCATAAAGAAATCAACACAGTCAATGACTTTTTAAATCTTATTATACTGTCATGAGCTTTGAGATAGGTATACGTGCACAAAATGAGTGTGAAAAATTATGTGGAAGAAGTGGGGGTGTGTGTGTGTGTGTGTTTGCGGGCATGAACACACACTCGTCCTGTTCATTATTGGCCGGCAGCAGAAGCCAGTCATTTCCCTGTCTTCATAAAGACTCGGCCCATTAAATTCTACCTCCAGTCAATAATTAGGACTCTACAAATAAACCAAAGGCAATTAAATCAATGCTTCCCCGGGCTGGTGTTTGGAGCTCGTGGCCCACACGGACACTCCATCTTCACTGCTGGCCTTATTCATGGTATGCAGCAGTGGAGCCACGCTGGGCACTCCCTTGCCTACTCATGATTATTAGGTATCACTGTCCCCCGATCCCGGCTATGGAGCGCTCCTCATGGTGGCTCTCTCCTGAGAAGCATCCAGTTTGATTTCATTAACTCTCCAGTAGAGTTTGGGGAAGAGAAAATGAACACAATGTTTCATTTTGTTTTTAGTGGACATATAGTGGGGGGGTCTATAGCTTCATTGACATTAAGAGGGAGGCGGTAAAGCAGCTTGCACGCAGATACATAACTTTAGATCTCCATCGCCCAATTTGCTAGCATTTCTCTCTTTCTTGTTATGTTGACATGTGGCAGCACATGACAGTGATTGCGAAAAATAGCCCACACAGTGAGTTGTAGACACACATACCTCTTTTGGAGTCTTATCAGATTGTCAAGCAGACACACAAACTTACACACACGCACACACAAGGACGGGAAGTGATGGGTTTGGCCATTGACAGGGCCACTGAGATAATAAAGTGCTGTCCCACTGGCAGCTCCATTAGGCACTGACAGTGACAAGATGAGGCTGTTGTGAGAGCGCACGTGCTCGCGCAAAAAAGGGTACGCGGATCCGAACGCGCACACACACCAGCAGATGGACATAACCTCATCCTCTTTCAGTGACAGAACAGTCAGTTAAGGACATGGATCTCTCCCGTCTTTCTTTCCTCTGTATCTATTTCTGTCTTCATCTGAGGAAGAGTGTGTGAGTTCAGGTCTGCGCGTCATCATTCCACTATTAGGGAAGTTGGTTATTAATGTCACAGGCAGGGTGACAGGCCGGGCTGTTAAATTTCACAGATGTTCTGCTTGGTGAGCCGTGCGCCAGCTAGAAAAAGAAACTAGGAGTCCCTGAAGTCCAAGAGTAACTCAAATCACAGTTGACTTGTAGGCTTCACCAATGTGTGGCTGAAATCTCTAATGTCTCATTTCCACTGAGCGATCCAGGCCGGACTAGACCGGATCAGTACAGGGTTTTGAGTGTTTCCATTATAAAACTGACCCATAAGGCTGGACCGATTCATACCATTTTTGGTCCCCTGTTGGTAGTAGGTCCACAGAAAAATAGAACAGGCCAGTTAGGGCGGAGTTACTGTCGTCACACAATGAAATCTATTGACTGGTGGAAAAGTAGTATGACAAGAGCAAGGGGCTGACTTTTCCCAAATCAAGATCCAATCCAAAAGTTTTATCCTCTTTTCGGCCGTATTCTTCTTCGCCTTCCGCAAACTTCTTGCAAAGTATATTTATTAAATATTTATAAAACCTCCGTTGTTGCCATTACCTTTAGCTGTAGTTGCAACGTTATGACAAACAGCTACGTCATTGGTCTACACCCTGCATGTGCCTTGATGGTCCAACACTTGAATTCCCTGGACCATTCTAAACTGGCCGGTCCGGTCAACTCAGTGGCATAGGAGGCATTAGAGATCCACTTCGACCATCTTTTGATGTGTCTTAAAAGTGTTCCTAGTGGTCTTTTAATAATGATTATGCCTTGTCTAGATAAGACTTCATTAGAAATTCAAATCTGAGTTGTGGGCGGGACTTTTGGCACAGAGTAAGCCCGCCCTCATTTCCCGTCATCCATTGTTTACACTCTCTCCCCTATCTTAAAGCCCTGCACAACTCCAAACTATTGGTGCAACAAAAATGGCGAGCAATGTTGGAGCTATCCAGTCTTACAGTTTGAGCCAGATCCCAGCTCAGACAAGGAAAAAGAAGACGTACAGGGATCACGTTGTCTGGATTCATCAGAACGGAGGGGAGCTGGGAGCTTCTGGCTTACAGGTTGGTCTGCTCCTATTTCCCATTGACTTCAATAAAGACATTCTCAAAAATGCTATTTTAAGCCCAATTTTCTTTATGTGTGTCCTCTATCATCACAAAAACATATTAAAATCACAATAAAATCATTTTATATCAGATCGTGATCAACTTTAACAATGTCCATACCTAGAAAAATAAAAAAATAATTTTGTCCTCCATTATGGTTCATAAATGTTCAAATGTACATAGAAGGAGAGCTTGGTGTCCGTTGGATACGAAGGAACAATTTAAAAACGTAGAAAGCAAAAAGACACTGGAAGACAGAGAGGAGTACATGTATATAAATAAATAAACAAAAAACAGAACAAGATGGACTTGAAAGGGGAAAGAAAAAGTCTGATTCAGTGAAGGGGGATGACTGCGGTGGTCCCAGCGGTCCCCACAGGGACCTGGGGGCAAGTCTCAGCCTTGTCATACTCGGCTCTTCTCCTCCTCCACTTCGTACAGCAGCTACAGCCCCCCCCTTTTCCTTCACCACCCCTGTTCTGCCCACGGAAAACGTCGATAGCAGGCTGCCGGTGCCGAGGTCTCTGGTGGACACTAGCTCATTCTCCCGGCATCGACAGACCCGCCAAATCAATATTTAGTTCCCCACTAACAAGCTGCCTCGGGGTCTGAGCCAGAGAGGGAGGGAGGGAAAGAGAGGAATGCGGGACAGTGGAGGACGAAAGACAGAGCAGGGACTGAGAGCTGTCCAGCTAGAAGGGAAAAACATGGATTCAGAGGAGCGCTGTGTGTGTGCGTGTGTGTGCGCTAGTGTGGGAGGGGGAGAGGAAGGTGGAAAGGTCAGGAGAAGATCTGGGGAACAAGAGAACAGTGTCTGGTGTGTGTCGTGGTGCGGAGGCGACGCATGAGTGCCTGCAGCAGCTCCTGACATGAACAGAGACGAGACACACATTCGACACTCTCAATCACTCTCATACTCTCGTACACGTATCACAGCTAGCAGAGGTTGACAGTGCTCAAGTGAAGCTCCAGCAGAGCACTCACAGATGAGTGGCTGAGTGCACACAAAAGGCTCCAACAGAGATGATGTACTCGCCTTTTTTTGTTTCATCTTTTACATCATTGTTCTTGAGCCTAAAGCACAACTACTGGGGCGGGATAGCAGTTCTGCATGATCTACTGTTATTACATAAACTTGCTGCCTTAATTACTTCTACACTTAGGACTAATAAAGTAGTACATCTATCAAACTAGTCCTACATTTACAGAAAAGTCAAGACCTTGAGATAAAATGTAACATTTAAGTTGTTTTAACATAAACACTTGGTTTAAAAAAAATACTAATTATTAGGAATAATTAATCATCTAAATTTTTATAAAAGCCTAAAAAGAATCTAAAAAATAGAATAATGTATCATTGCATAAACATTTTTTAAAACCTTTAAAAAGTGAAAATATAAAAAAAATATAACCCAGCAAAAAAAAAAAAAAAAAGCTGCGCACACTCAAACAAAAAGTTGAAAAAGATGCTTTTCTGTGATGACATTGTAGGTCCACAAGAGTTGCATCATGCTCCATGTCATAGAAAATTCTGTTTTCTTCTCTGCCCTTTTTTTAAACTTTATTCTAAGGAGTTGAAAAGTGTCATTCTTTATATAAAGTTCAAGTAACTAAAAACTGCACCAGTGTCTGTGTGTGGAATGCTTTTTAAGGACTTAAAAAGTGGAAATCTATTTTTTTTTCACTTTCAGAAAACTGTGTCGACTTGGATTTCATAGAGAAAACTAATTCAGTTATTAGAAGCAATTGAGCGAACATCTTTAGCTGGAAACATCAGCATCCCAAAGATAAAAAAGTGAAGCTTTAGTGAATGTTGAGGAATCTGACCTTCTGCTGGAGGATGAGGTTTAGGTGATCAAGCCACTCCTGGTCTCTGGAACTCTGACAAAAAGCCTCTGTAGTCTGGAAATCAAAACAGAAAAACACATTATGTTGTTTACAAAAGGAATGATAAAAGGTAGACACTAAAAAAGGAGAACTGTACTCGTGGGTAAGAACATTTATTCTCTGAGGATAAGTAGTAGACAAATTATGTAGAAAAAGCATGAACCTTGGGTATCGCAGTGTGATACTTCCAGAGAGACTGTACCACAGTAGCTTACCTTGGCCTGACCCTGCTTAAGGCTGAAAGGTAGCATCGCATTAGGTAAGACCTTGAAGCAGCTCTCTAGAGGCACAGTGGCAGTGTATGCCAGTGCACCTTTGCATGGTGCCCTATAATAAAGACCTTAAAGAGAAGCAGGCTTGTTAGCGCTAATGAACGGGTGGGACTGCCTGCTCATGTGCACCTCAGCACTTATGCGTTGCAACTTTACTCTGAATCCAAGTGTTTGCTTGGGAAATGATGTGACAAGGCTTCCACTGCTTTAAATAGGCACATAAGGAGATGTGTGAGTAGGTAAACTTAAATGTTGCATCTGCAAATGAAGCCATTGTGCAACAAATACCTGCAACTGAGTGACATAACACAGCATTCTCCTTCTTTCAGAATCCAGTGCTTTGAATATTGAGTAATACTAAGTTAAAAATGGAGTAATGTAATGGAGTGTTAGTGAAGACTGAGGGGAAAATGCTAATTGTCACCAGCAGAGTTTATCGTTTAACTCGAGTTTCTTGCAGGGGCCGTCTTGCTGTGGGACAGACATAAAATGGTCGACCTCTGATTAGAAGACTGCAAGTTTGGACCCTGCCCTGCCTGGCTATGTGTCGAAGTGTCCTTGGGCAAGACACTGAACCCCACATTGCTCCTGGTGGTTATAGGTTGGCGCCAGTGTTCAGCAGCAGAGTCGCCATCAGTGTGTGAATGTGTGTGCATGGATGAATGGGACTGTACAGCACTTTGGGCCTTCAAGGAAGGTATTAAAAGAGAAGGGAGCTCCAGATTAGCATACCGAGTCTCTCCATTGTTAGACATCTCATTTACTAAAGAATAAGTAAGGGTGTCAGTTTTTCCTCAAAAAGCTTGACTGCATAAAACATGTCATCAAAAAGTCTCAAGTCACTACTACTTTAATTTAATTATGTTTCTGATGAGCCAGATTTAAATTTAATCTAGCAAAATATTATTGTTAAGGGTTCATATGTATTGATAAATTGATATTTTAGCTTTTTAGAATTTTTTTATCCAGTCATAGTAAAACTTTTTTTTCTTTATTTCTTAGATCAGTGGTTTGGTCTTAAAAGTTTCAGAAAAAAATAGCAAATAGGTAAACTTTAAAGTGCTCTGGACCTGGTGATTCGGAACTACCCCATAACCCTGGGAAAATGTTGGATCAGTCTAATGACAAAGTTATAGCAGTGTTGGAGAATGTAGGGAAATGTTCAGCGGGTTCAGAAAATGAAAGAAAAAAAAGTAAACTTAAGTTAATAGTTGTTAAAGAATAATAAAAAAAAGTATAATTACATTTGTACAGTATGCACATGACAAAATTGTTGGTGATCATTTTCTGAATGTCATCTCTGGGTATAATGAGTAACACTAACTGTGGTTCACTGGCTGTAATCAGCTTTAAGATGAAAAATAAAAGGAATTGACCAAAAACTGTACAATTCCTTGTACAATGACAAGGAAGGAATAAAAGTTACAGATCTAAAAAATAAAATAAAATAAAATAAAAAATGAGGGGATATGGAAAGGTGCAAGGGCTGTATTTGAAGTACTTGAACTATTAATGCATAAAATACATTTAAAGAAATCCTCAACATAATAAAGCATGTAGATTAGATGTTGCTGCTTTTTAGCAAAAACAAATGAGTATATCCAAACAACAAAGACAGTGTTAGCTAAAGTTTTATTTTTTTTAAGTCCAGTGCAAGAGCTACTTAGTAAAAATGTGTTTGAAAGATCAAAATAATCTTGGAAGAAAGTTTAACTCTAAACACTTCCTGGTTTCTATATCAGAGAAGTTGTGCAGCAAAAAAATAAAATGGTGATATGTATATTTTTTCTGACCCAGGTCATCTAGTAGATACAAAACTGACCCTCAATGACCTTCCTAGTGTAATAAAAAATGGATGAATAAAATGCAAAAGTTTAGCACAAAATCAACTAATGATGGTCACAAGTCACTTGTGATGTAACACTTTTTATATCGACTTCAGCAAGTATGGCTACAACTTGCTGACAGATAAAAGCAAATTTCTAGGATTCTGAGTGCAATCACACTTTTTTTTTAACCTGAGAGGAAGAAGTTGTAAAACACAACTAGTGTCAAAGTAACCCAGTTAGAGGTGATGCAACATGTGGGTATTGAAAGTTCCAAGCCTTGGAGGAAGCCTCAGGTCTAAAGGGTTAAAGCTTGTATGAGGTTTAAATATGTAGCAGCCGTTGACAGGTTCCTGAATGAGTCAAAATTACTGACTCCTTTATGGCAGCGCAACTTCCCAAGCAATTAGCTGCACACCTTGGCGGACATTTGAACTCCAACTTTGCTTGGAATCCAACTTTACTTATTAGTAACTTATTTTTACCCATCAATAAAGATTTATACAAAAGAGAGGATTTCTGGAAAAGTTGGAATTGGTAGAAAAAAAAGAAACTTTGCACAGAGAGATCTACTTTCTCCTTATTTTGTAGCTATCAAACCAACAGGAATCAAAGTATCTCTACCCTGAGGCCAGAGCAAAGCAGATTTTCGTCAGTGACTTTATCTGAACTGAAACAAGTAGATCAAAGGTAATATGTTTAAAATATATTTAAAGAGAAGCAATTACAAAATAAAAGCTCCTAATTAACTTTTTTTTTTAACTGTGTCACAGATAATGTCTTAATAGATGTGCTAAGTGTTTGGTAAACACACTAAGCCTGATTTAGTGATCATAAAGGTCTGGTATGGAATGCTGAACGACTGTTTCTTCGCCTTACCTGATCGGTTTCCATTATGTCTGCCAGATCATTCTCTGACATGTTGAGAATGGAGGCAGCAACCGACTTGGCTTTGATCATAGACTTGGCTGATAAGCTGCTCCTTGCTGCCACGGAGCTAGCTTGCTTCAGTCTCCTCCTGTTCATCAGCTGCTGCTTGACCTCTTGAACGTCTAAAAGTATTTCACTGGCCAGGGTCTGAGGGGGAGGAGAAAAAGAAATGAAATGAAAAAGGAAAAAAGAAAAAGAGAGGATGATGAAACTGATATAGAAAAACAAGAGGGATAGCGATGTCTTGCAGATGAATAAATGAAATTGATCAAGCATGCGCCAGAGAGGCCTAGTACATTATGGAGGAATATTGAGTTTGACAAAGTCAGATTCTCTTGGTTTCGCCTCGCACTCTCCTGCAGGAACGTGGACCTGAGGGTTTGTTGCCCTGTCGATTGGAAGCTGAGGGAACACGGCTTTGATATTAAACACACCCCAAGTTTTGCAAAAATTCTCCACAGACAGAAAATGATGCATCAGAGAGAGGGCGAGAGCTACTAACACATAAAATACAGCCATTCATTTATTTATTTGCTTTCTGAATGTCTCACGGTACAACAGGGCAGCATAACGCAGTTAATAATTAAGCTACAAGGGCCGTTTCAAATGGTGCCCAAGTGTATGGCAGGAAAGAAGAGGAAGGCCAAGGATGGCACAGTTATCAGGCACTAAATGAGAGTTTGCTCTAAATACAGAGAGACAATTAAATGTTAAAACTGCCACTGTACACAGGAAAGTCAATAAAGTAAACTCCCCTTTGCTTCATTTTGAGCTTATTGATCGAGGCAATAATCTTCTATATCATTCCCTTGTAAACCTGCTGAAAAGCTGACCTTGGTTTGATGGTCAGATGAGAAAAGACTCGCCGAGGAAGAAAACTCTGAATACACAAAAACAAAACACAAAAGCGATGCGCAACATGTCGTAACCGGGTGGGAAAAAAAAAATCAAATGTGCTATTATTACACATGCACACTGAACAATACTTCAATGAACGTCCTCACTAACAAACAGAAAACAAACATCTTCTGAGTCCATTTTGCTTTATACAAGTTTACTAGATGAAGTTTGCTCTGAAAAGTCTCTGATTTTCAGAATGTTTTCACTAAATACTTCATTTTGAATTTGTTCTGTTTTCTACTAAACTTTTTGTTTACCTCGTCTTAAGTCATAAATATTTTAGATAAGACTGATTTGGCTTTAAAAATAAAACTGTAACTTTCCCGTGAAGATGACTCCTTGGTCCAAACATATTTTCATTATTAACAAAAAAAAAAACAACATAATTTTTTAGTTAAAGGGTAACTCAAGAGGACAGTTGGAGGCTGACTCCATTTCAGCCTAGATATGAAAAATGTAAAAAGGGGGCGGGACTAGGGGAGGTGGGATCTGGATGACAGAGAGATTAATTTGAGATAACTAAAAGATGTTTTTTATTATAGTCCTGATTAAAATAATGATAAAAAATCATAAGGTTCAGGAGGGCCAAGCAGGCTGCTTCCCCATCCCACAGCGGCTCTCTGGGTGCCGATACTCAAGGGCCGATTTAGTAAGCAAGCAAGCTCCGCTGCACTCGGCGTCAGCAACGCGGAGCAACCTTCGACGCTCTCGGCATTGAGTGTTGAGCTTCAACTCTTGGTGTTGAGTGATCAAATATGGGCGGGGCTATTACACTGGAGGAGCAGAACATGATGAAATGAAACCTCTGAGTTGATGTGGGACTCACGCCAGATGACCAATCACAAAATTCAACTGTACTACCACATTTCAACCTGTAGGGGCAGAACACAGGCAGTTTTAGACTATAATTTCAGGAATTAAACAAGTTTATTTTAAATTGTCAAAAATGTGGCAAGAACCAACAGACAGCACTTTTAAAGCCCCATTTATAGAGATCAACAGTTGATCAAAAGTTGATTTGGTCTTTGGTTACCTTTTACGATAGAAACAGAACGCTTGTAGCTTTGCTTTTTGAGTTGACATATTAATTAAAAAAAAGTTAATTTTCATTCATTATCTAAAGAAGAGCGGCAGCTTTTGGCTCATGTTGGGGATCTGATAGCGAAGTTTAGCTCTAAGGGATTCACATCTCATTAATTAAGTGTTCCTTTCAAGTATATTTACAGTCTAGTAGATATTCAGTGGCACCAGGTAAGAGTTATATCAAACACAGCTAGTGGAAGGATACAGGAAAGATTAGAAGGTGAATTCTTCCCTCATTAAATAATCCTTGATGTGATGATTGGGAAAAGTGATGGGAGGCTAAAAACAATTCTTTTAAAATGTGTGACTTTTATTTTCACGCTACAAACCTCTCAAACCTCAGAAAATGCATATGGAGAATACTTGAATTTAAAATATGTGACTACAATGCTCTAGAACATGATGAAAACATTGTTAAATCACTTTTAAGGTCCTCTAAGCCTGAAAACAAAACTTGTTTTTGCTGGGGTTTTTTTTATTTCTCAGTGGTGATGACTAGTTAAACGTGCCGAAAAGAAGTCCCGTTGTGTGAATGTGTGTATTATGTGAAATAGTCACAGCACACGGTGCCACTGTTTAGCAGTTCAAGAGCAGAGCTTACAGCCTAAGGCGAGCACAGGGGCCAAAAGAGTTTCTGGCACACAATAAAAA
>NC_050512.1:16387015-16483028 GCF_002922805.2 Oryzias melastigma
CACATCTACACGCATGCACTAGCACACATGCAGCCCTCCGGTCCTGATCAATACATGACAAGAGTAAATCTCCTCCGGACGTCAGCCAGTCCAATCAAAGGGCTTGGTGTTCTTATAGGGGATCACAAGAGCCAGAGGGAGACAAACAATGATGTGAATCCTCAACAACAGCAAAATGGCCACAACAGCTTAGGGTTATGGGAATGGAGGAGAAGACTAATACAAGGCATGAGTATTTATTTACGTGTTTTGTGAATAAGCCTTGATGTGTCATGCAGCTTTCATTTTATCACTATCTGACCCCAGATATATGTAAACATAACATCACTTGGATGACAGAGGTCGGGGGATAAAAATCAAATCAAAATGAGTCAAGAAAAAAAAAGCAAATTTTAGAAACTTTTCCAAAAAACGATTGGCATCGCAAAGAGTTTTTGTCATCGTATGTGTGTGGACAGCAGCTCTGGAATGGATATCTATCTGCCAGGGCCTTTCCTACTCTGGTAGACACATGTCAGCGTGAGCAGAGGAGACACAAAGACTTTATCAAGCTCTGGCAGACTCACAAAGGTTGACAAAAACTAGAAGTTGGATAAGGCCTAGAAAACAATAATTGCTGCTTCCTTTAACCCAAATCACAATAGCATTCTCATATCGGTTCTTCTAAAATAAAAATAAAAAACAACTTGCATACATACACATACTATGCTAATATGACTCATAACAATGTTTAAATGGCATTATAATGCATTAATTTTAGGTTCTGCAACATTTGCTAACAGTTGTTTAGGCTGGTTAATTCTCTGATGCTTTATTTGCCCAAAGTCCCAATCTGATCATCTTTTGTTCTCTTGTAAAATCTTTCCTTGTGGTCTTTTGGTTTTGATTTAGCCATTTTCTGCCAAAATAAAGAAAAAAAAAGACTTTTGTTTTCTAAGTTAAGGACATAGTTTCTGCAGAGCAGCAAGAGTTCATTAGAAATTCCCTTTCAAGTTTGTCACAAACAGAGCTGGAAAAACAAGAATGTGATTTTTCACAAGTAAATTATTACTGTCAGCTGATAAAGGAGAAGTCAGAAAACATTTTAGGAAGAAGTTCACTCTCAATAGTGAACGTTTAGGCTGATGTTGTAGCCTATTTAAAGTTAATAGTAGCTTTAGACTTCACACTATTTCCACATTTTCTGGAGGGATGACACAGTTTAAGGCTTATTTTTTTGAAAAGTGTGCCCTCCATCATCCAAAAATTTCTAAACAATTTTCATTGGAGTGGGTCTTTAAATTGATCAAAAATAATTAGATCTAAATGTAGAAACAGGTCAATAGTCAATAATATTATGTAAACTCAAAAGTCAAGCCAAGCAACAGGTAGAACTGAAAGCACCATGGTCAATTGTTTTTTTTTCAAGTTTTAAAAAGAAAAATGATCATAAGACATTTTATGTGTCTATATTTTTTTAAGCCTTGTGACTATTGCCCTGAAAAAAAAAAAAAAAAAAAGGTCAAACTTGTATGAGGGACATGGGGGCCCCTGACAAAAATTTTAGAACGGTAGACCACTCGGTAAAATTATAGAGCACAAATGTTCCTAACCTTTGTTTTTTTGTTTACGGGGATGCTGCAGGAGACTGGTTGTAGCACACACGTAACCCTTATGCTGCCCTAAGCATGTTTACATTAAAAGTGGGGTCATCTGGACCCCACAAGACAGCGTGCTGAACTTCTCTTTTTCAATATTTTTTTAATCTTCACTGGAGTCTGGCAGACATAAAACCCTGTCCACCTTTGTCATGGGAGGAATCACACATCAATGTAAGGGTAGGGTCATCTGGACTCCATAAGATAGCACGAGGTTTATTAGTAGATGAGAAGCAGACACTTGTATGGATTTTTTTTTCTTTTTTCAGTCCCCCACAAGTCCTATGCATTACCCCAGGGGTTGGTTACTACTGGTCATGTGATAAGTGTGCAACCATTGCACGCAGAAATTAGGAAATTAGCAGAGTGTAGTTAGCATGGGCATCCTAAGGGACTGACATGATGAACTGAACGTACATCCAGCATTGGCGCATGGTCATTAACCCTTTCATACCTAAGATGTTGAATAACACGCACTCTGCTGTAAGTCAAAGAACTTTAACACTGGAGCATCGCCGCCTCATGTGTTAAAGGGTTAAGGAGTCAGTGCACACACCTTACTCATGACTGCGTATAGCATTAGGGAACTGTACAACAGAATCACCCGTATGTCATAAGTGCGTATAACTTTCATTATTCCTACAAATACTTTGCAATACACTTACCACACATACAACAATCATATGTTCCCTCTTCATGACATCCCTTTAGGCGATCGTAAGAGCCTCAAGGGATATGCCAGACACACCTGCGCACCCTTTAAGATGCAGCAGCTCCTGGCTATGATCCTCCGGGAGCTCAGATAATCCAAAAACCTGCAGTATTTGTATGGGTCAACCCTCTGTACTTGTGTGACCAAGGCCTCAAGTGTTACTTGAGAGTAATCTCAATCATCTTCAGATTTAAACCACAAAAGAAAGTTTGCTGTTTATGGATAGTCCCTACAAATATTGTGAAAAGTGAGAACTTTAGGACCTCAGCAGTAGAATCTGTTCCTTTAGATTGAAAAGATGCTGCAGAACTCTACTTGATCGGTCATATTTCTTGAGGACAGGTCTGACATTAGCTAAAATCTTGTTACTTATAATTGTTGCAGCCTTGTTACTGTAAGTTAACTCAAATCACCTGCTGCAATTGATTTCTGAAGAGGAGCCGGTGAGAAGGGCAGATGATTATGCAGCTGTTTTCACACCTCCAGCCAAAGATGAGATAAAGAGGAGGCTCAGGCTGTTGAGCCAGGGAGGTTCTGAAGAATGAGAGGCTGAGAGCAGATGGTGGGGATGTTCAGCTTCTTCAGCTCAACCCACCAAAATACACGTTTCTCCCAATATCTTTTTGGGTTTTTATGGGAAGAATTCAATTTCAGCTTGAAGCTTAACATTCATTCTTAACCAGACATGTTTTATGATGTTCTACTAAAGCTTACTTCCAAGCCTTCTCCTTGACATCTTCTTGATTTTTTTTGTCTGCTTTCTTATGGGCTTTCTCCTCTAATCATATGCTGCCAATAAGTTATGAATTTGAAAATGACAGCAAGAAAGAGTTCATGAGAAAAATTAACCAAAAAGTGAACATTCAGAGAATTTGTAGAATATGCGACCTTAATATTTGCATGCAACAAATTAAACTGGTTCATATACCACACTGTGTTGGTTTTTATAAGACCAACTTTTTATGGTTTACAATAATCAAGACACAATACTCTGCAAAGTCCAACCTAGCCTGAGCATTCATATGAAATCATTTAGAACCATTATCAAACAAAGGGATGGCAAAAGTGAAAAATAAAAATTAAAAAATTAAACCTACTGGTCTAAAGCATTAACTAAAATACTTAAGATGTTCCTGTTTTTGTCAGCAGCGAAATGAGAGCTTAACAAAGCAGGTCAGAAAAATGTATGGATGTTTGTTGATTCCTGTGATAGCCACCGAAGGAAGACCCATAGGTTGTACATTTTAAAAATAAAAAGACCTAAAAAAAAAAATAAAATAAAAATATTTTTAAAGATTATATTTTTAAATTCATATTCTCACACTGGTTTAAAAACTCACTCCGATGAAAACTATGTCTTTGATGTTTTTAACATATTCTTGTGATATATATCTTCTAATAATGGAGGAGAATATTTGAAAAATTAAGCTCAAATTGTATTTTTGATTATTTTTTATTCAAATTGTTATAAATAAGGATCAGACAAAAAAACACAATTTGAAAAGGGGCTTATTTGTGGCATAGAAAATACACTGGGTGTGCCTCAAGCTCCCTGCGCCAAGCTCTTAGCTACAGGAAGGAGAAGAGGAGTGGGGCAGTCCACACCGATGCTCCCGCCCACAACTCAGTTTCTGCCGCTCTACAGAAACTTTGTCCAAGTAAACGTCACAGTTTTTTTTAATTTTTGGCTAAAATTGCATAGAACGGCTGTGTCTTTAACAAGACCTTTACAGTTACATTAGGCCATTACATTCTACAAAACATTTTTCTATATTAATTTTAGAGCAAAGTGAAACCGCAAAGTACTTATACTTCTTACACAGCCAAATCTGAAAGAAAGAACCAGTCAGCAGATGATGTTGACAGGGTTCTGCTATATTTACAAGACTTAATGGAAACAACATACAAAGTGTGCACTTTTTCTTTTACTGCAGTACCTTAATGAAACAATGAAGCTGCTCCAGATGGGAGGAGTTCTGGCCAAGCTGTCTCTGAAGCTTGGCAATGGTGTTGGAGCTCTGCTGGGTCAAGCCCTCCATTTGCTCATGGGCTGTCTTTTCTAAGGCAGCCAAAGCTTCAGCACCGGCTTCTACGCGAGACTGCAGGGCTTGAATGCGCTGCTCCTGTTTAATAAAATGCACAGCTGGGGTAAGTTGTCTGATTTCAACAGGAGTCAAAAACAGAAAAAAACTTCAAGTTTCTTTACTTAAATAATTATTTGAAAGAACAATTAATCCATTAAGACAACTAAGTATTTGATTTACATGTTTCATATCAAAGAGATTGAAATAAGCAATACTAAACACAATTATTTTAAACTAATCAGCTTCTACGCATTCAGATAGTCTTAATGTGTAAAATTAATATAACTAAATACAAAGAAAATTATATGAAGTGATTTTTAATGAAGAAAATGTCCATACCACCGTGAGAAGTGCCACTAGGCAACTGTTGAACACTAACTTTAGTGTATTTTGATAATAATTTGCAAAAACTTAACATTAAACAATACAACCTAAAAAAGCTAGGGTTATGCTTTTGTCTGTTTTTTTTTACCTTTTTCCCAAGATCCTCTTTCAGTTTTGCACAGGAACCTTCACATTGGCTTTTCTCTGCTATTGCAACATTTAATCTTCTCTTTAGAGATTCAATGAAGGATTTCCTGTTGGTGGCTTCCTCTGATAAAGACTTTACCTGTCAGTTAAGAAAAATAAATATATTTAAAAATAATTTAAGTTAGATCAATAAAAAAAGGAAAAGTCAGCATAAAAAAAAAACTAAAACCTCAACTAAATTGTTTACTGTTATATTGTTACAAATAAGTCAGTACACTTAAATCTATTAGAGAAGTTTAACACAAGTTAAATTGATTATCAATTACTCTAGGTCAATGAAAATGATAAAAGATCATGCAATACCTTTTCTTGCGCATACAATAAACATTAAGCTTCACAAAAATACAAAAACATGCACATTTACTTCATATTCTGTTTAAAATGTTATTTGCACCAGATGGAGGCAAAGCAAAACTAATTTATTTGCATGGCACATTTTAGAAACAGATGCAAGTTGAGCTGCTTTACAGAAACATTTTGTAGCATATAGGAGAAAAGAAGTAAACAAACATTTGAGCAGGAGCATAAAGGAGGAAAGTTTTTAATTGAATGCAACATTGGAAAGCTGGCTCCATTCATGGGCAGTGTCATTCCTAATTGCAGCTTCTGACTTCATCAGCTGATTATTTCTGGATACCAAGAAGGTCTGATAGGTATAAAATTTAAGCAGTTCTTTTAAATCAATTAAAAAATGAAAACTAGTTGCCAGATTAAGGACTGAATGAGCCTTTTCAATAAGATCAGAAGGAAAACTGTTACAGCAGTCCAGTCTGTAGGAGCCATTTTTCTAAAAATAAATGCCATTCACAGTCAACATTTTCCCTCTACGTTTTGAGAAAGACCTTAACAAACTCTGCTTACTAGCATAGGATGAGCAGAGTGTGAGTACCTTCTTCTCCAGCTCTTCCACTTGTCCCCGGTAACTTTTCTCCATCTCCTGCAGAAACTTCAGTCTTGTCTTCAAGTCCTCCACCAGCTGCCGTTTCATGTTGACATCTCGGTCTGAGTGGCTCATCCTAACAGCAGACACGGGGATGCAAATACCAAAAAACATAAATATGTGGGAGTAAAAGTCTATGCATATTGACTGTATCAGATTCTTGATTGGATAATAATGCTTTTGTGTGAAAAAAAATAGCTTTTGAGAAAGCAATTATGTCCATAGAAGATCCACACAAACACACACACACACAAATCTGGCAGCCACACTGTCCCCATGCGGTACATCAGGCATGACAGCTCATTATGACAACTAAATACACTGGCATGCTGCTTGGGTAAGTGGAGGGGTGTGAAATAGGGATGCATATATAATTCTAACTGGCATATATTAGCACAAGGGCTCTGGCAGGGAATGCTGCTTTAAGTGCGGCTGGGGAGCCCTTTTTGATAAACAGTATGTCGAATCAGCAGTGACATTACTTTAGAGACTGTAATCAAGCATTTAAATGTTTATTATCTTCAACTCAGCCTTATGGCAGTCATAGCAAAACACATCAGTGGGGACACTTTGCTTGGAAGGGACCATTTAGATGAGGAATCTCCTCAAAAAAAGAGGACTGCTGAGACGAGTCTTTAGAAGCTTTCACTTGTTAACAGCGGAAAACAAGAGCGACGTGTCACTTCTTATTTAAGTAACCCGCTGTGCAAACATGTTTATTATTCTAAGTTCTACACCCAGGCCTTCTTTTAAGTAGCCCAAGAATGTTAACATGTTTTATTCTGTTTTCATAAAAGCACATATAAGGAATTTTCATCGTCGATACCTCGGGGGAACTGGAACAAATAGAATAAAGATCATAAGAATGCAGCTAATTAAGCAGTTTTGCTGTTTTTTTTTTTTTTTTTCAAATATCAAAGATTTTGTGGCGCACACATTAGGTTGTGCATGCTTTATATAAACAGATGACGCAATGCTGCAGCAAACGCTTTCGTATGTGTAAATGTCCCTGCCTCTCTAGGTGCACGACTGCCTGAGGGTGGACTGGTTAAATAAGTGCGAGCTTGTCCTATTGGAGTGACATTAAATTAAATGAGAGAGGAGTCTAGCCTGGGGACTTTGGAGGGGGGTTAGTAGCGCTAGCTGGTTACCCAATGGATTTGGCCATTAATGAGAAAACCCATATTGAACCTTTCAGATGACTGTCTGGTGTTGACTTAAAGACGGAGAGCAGCAATAAGAACCCCAGCAGCTCCCTCTGCCCCAATGCTAATGGCAATTAGATCGACAACATTTATTTTAGATGTTCTGGTCTCCCCAAAAAGAATAGAGGATAAAAAAGAATGGAGGATATATGAGGCTTCTTCTGGAGCTAGTGATTCCTATTTATGAGCGTGAGTGGAAAGAAAGAGAACCTCAAACTATATCCCGATCACTCGACCGTTTGTTCCCTTTGTTCTAAGCTTGTTGGCAATATCGTTCATCAAACATGCGTGTATTGTAATGATAACAGTCAGTGGTGTGAAGTGTGTGTGTGCGTAAGAGAGGGCGAAAGCTGACTTTTCTGTGTATGTTGTTAAGATCGAGGTGCGGGTGGATGTTTCATGTGGCTGATAGACAACGGGGCTAAAGATGAAAGAAGCAGCTTCATAAATAAGGCAGGGCCATAGTGCCGGATATTGACTGAGGACATGCCGGTGTACTTTGAAATTCATTTCTTTTTTTCCCCCCTTCTCTTCTTTAAGGCGAAGCAGCCTTGCTCCCCGTGTGTGTGCTGAGATTTATATTTCAGAGATGTCTAGACATGTCTTTCATTCTGAGAAGGGATCCCTCCATGGAGGCAAATGGAGTGGTAGACCAGAAGATACTTGTGTGTGTGTGTGAGAGTGTGTGTGCATGACTGAGTGTGTGACAAGAGCTAAAGCAGAGGCTGAGGCGGTCGCACAGCCAGAGCTAAGGGATGCTCAGTCTGTCGAGTTGTGATCCTCAATGCCTTGGTCACGCACAAACACATATCCACTGTGATAGTACACATGCCCAGGATGCATTATTGAGACTAGCAGGCAGAGGACAGAGCATACAAGACAAAGACGATGAGAGAGAGGAAAGCCAAGTTGTTTCTGCTTTTTTTTTCTTTTTTACCTTTTTATCAGTTCAGATAAAAAATGTAGTCGAGATCTCAACAGTTTCCCTCAGTGGATTATGTATTACTATGCATTAGTAAGACAGCAAGCGCTGCTTTGAGTGAACTGTGTAACTCATTGGGGCTTGTGGCCCGCAGGCCAGAGTGCTGCTGTGTAGGTTTTAGTGTCATGGGCCAAAATGGTCCTTTTTCTGCAGCACAGAAAGAATCAATACGCTGCTTTGATCAGCATTCCTCATCAGCAACCCACATTCTCATCTCCAAAACTACATGACACAAAAGACACCCACATGCACACATGTGCACGCATAACCGCTTCCTTTGGTTGTTATTCACTCGTCCGTCAGGACGCGCATGCATTCGCTAGTGAATCACGGGGAGGAGACGCATGTGGAAGTGGAGTGCAGCGCATGGAGTGCTGCCACATGGTGGAATCAAACACTGCGGATGAGAGCCGAGTCTCCGAGTGCTCGCATACACTTGCATGCAGAAACGCTGGGAGACAAAGACGGAAAAATGGGGAGCAACAACATAAAAAAACAGGTTCTCCAGAGAACAAGTAAAAAAAAAAATTTAAAAAAAGAGAAAAAGTTGAAGTAATGAAGATAAAGGCGTGACACTAACTTGTCTTGAAGCTGGCAGAGCTTTTCGTCCTTTTCTTGGAGTTGGCCGCGCAGGGCTTTGTTAGCGGCCATCTGCCGTGTGACCTCAGCACTCGCACTCTAGGGAGAGGGCACATGTTACGTGTGTTCATTAATGTGTGCGATAGGAGGTGGAGAGGTTTGTTCATGACACAGGTAATGGCAGGTCAAGCACAGCATGCCTCCTCATTATAGTTACAGAGAGAGGGCGGAAAATCCTAAAGGAGGCGCACTGATGATACATTTTTGATAGTAATGATCGGAAAACGTCAATAGACACTAACATCTTCTAAAATAAAATATCGTTTCAAACAACATAATTATATTTTTAAAATATTAAATAATAGGGTAATTTTAATTCATTAGACAATGATAGCAGATTTAAATAACTACGTCAACTTCCCTTTAGGTGGCCCCTACCTCTATTGAAAGGCACCAGCTTTTGAAAATGTGCTCACTCAGAGGGTGCACCCCCATTGCGTGTCTTCACCTCCCTTTCAAGCTGTCACCTGCCATGACTTCCTCAGACGTAACGACAGCAGCAATCTGTTTTGTGACACTGATGAGCTGGCTGCTGAGAGGGTGATAATGCTGTGTGGTGCACTCCCCCCCCATGATGTAGGGGCACTGCAATAACCCGACTCCTCATTTCTCATCTTTCTTAACAGTTTCTCTGAAATACTATCAAATGTTGAAATCTCACGTAACTTCAGGCAGCAGGAAGTCAAAGCCTCAACTTGTGTTCTTAAACACAAAAAAGTAAAACTTTTACAAATGCTGACAACTTTTAGTCTTGAAAGACCCACTTTAATGGAAATAAAGGTTTTTTGTGTTTTTAACAAGTTCTTGTGGTATTTTTCTCATGATGGGGGACAGCTCGGTGGCCCTGTAGTAGAGTGTTTGTCCTGAGACTGGAAGGCCAAGAGTTCAAATCCAGGTCGAGTGATACTAAAGACTAAACGTGGGACCAGGTGCCTCCCTACTTGACACTCACCATTAAGGGGTTGGATTGGGAGGTTAAACCACTAAATGGTTCAAGAGCGCAGCTGTGTCTGCAGCTCACCACTTCCCCAGGGAATGAGTCACATTTAAGTGTATGACAACCAATGGGACTTTAAATTTTATGTAAAAAGAAAATTAAAATCAAAATTGCATTTCTGAGTATGTCTTTGTTAAAATCATTGTGATTCGAGAGCAGATGAAAAAAGAGCTTATTTGTGATATTAAAAATACACTGGGCGGGCCACTATACACTCCGCTTAACCAGAACCAGAACTATCAGCGACGGGGAGGGGAAGGGGAGCGGGGTTGCTCCACACCAACTGACCCAACCACAACTCAGAGGTAAATTTCTTTTGAGCTCCTGCCGCTCTGCAGAAACTATATAATAGAAAACTAGTTTTAAAATTTTTAAAAATAAATATTTTTACTTTACATATTACCCCAAATTTTCTATTTTTCAGTTGCCTAGCTTGTTAAAGCACTGTGTGCAACAAACATTTTTGAGGCTAATTTGAGTTTTTTTTTTTTTGCAAGCCATCTACTTATAAAAGTTATAGTAATATATATTTATTCAGTTATCAATACTAAATTACATATTATTATTACATTAATGTATGCAATTAGTCTGGATTTATCTGTGAAAAATAAAGAAACGCTGCAACTCTGACAACAGTTGTGAAAATACCAACCTTAAGCCTGCCCTGAAGTTGTTTGACCTCAGCCTCCAGGCTCTTGGGGCCAAGGTTAGCAGAGGCAGGCAAAGTTTTGCCATGGCACTCAGTGTTTACCGGTGCAGCCGGTGAAGTTTGTGGGGGTAATGTGATCCGCTTCCACTGTTCCAACTCCATCTCCAAAACTTTTTTCTGCTGCTCCACACCAGCCAGGTCAGAGGTCAGCTTCTGCAAATTAACCGACAGACACCACATGTTGGTGAAAACACTTAACTTTTTCACACCATAAAAAATAGAAACACGCTTTTTTTTATCTGTATGTATCGAATGGAAAAGCAATGGAGACTGGGATAAACAGAGGAATGAAATGACACATGTTAAATAATTAGTTAAATAACTTCGCTTATATAACACATTCACTTATGTCCTTACATAGAATGCAAAGATGCACAAAATATATACAATAGTGTAAAAACACATTCTGAATTAGTGACTTTTAGGTTTGAAATTAAGGGAAATAAACATAGTAATACCTGCATTTACATTGTCAGATAAAAGAAAAAAATACCTTGGAATATTTGGTATTGAGCTCGTCTTGATGTCTACTTTCTAATAGCATTAATTACAATTTTGTATATAAAAAAAAAATAATTCTAATGTATTTTAGGACCTTATTTTAGAATATATATAATTTTTATTTGCAGGTTAAGAGACACAATATATCATATTACCAGCAGGCTTTTAGATTAACTGTCTATCATGCAATAAGAAAGCAATTCTGCAAGGATCAGTAAGAACTTTGCAAGTCCAGCACACATTGAGCGGTTGGGTTTAGATTGATGAATTATAACCATCTGACCTCATTGGGTGTAATTTACAGTGTCACAGTAATTCTGATAAAAATAGTATCAACCACATTATGCGGGGCAAATATATGGGAATAAACATTTTACAAAAATCTCACCTTTTTAGGAAATATTAAATAAAATCACACTACTATAACTCTGGCTCAATATTGCAACAATTAGCTGATATGGTATCATCTTAAAAATCAAGTATGCTTAATGGCACAAATAGGAGACATGATACATTGTAATATATGCCACACACATGGAAAACACACATGCACACACAAGTGAAACCACAGATTCCCAGGGGTTTGCTCTATGCTCTGCATACATGGAGGTTATTGATATCTGGTTGCTGGCTGACACCTTTTAATAGAATCCCTCTTGTTTTAGGTTTCCTCTGCTCTGCTGAAGACACACATGCCACGTCCCCAGAGAGGGTGAGGGAGGGAGGTGTAGAGAATGAAAAGTGGGGCTATGGCCTCGGTGGCAGCGCTGAAAAGAATTAAGAGAGGCATTGATGACGCTTCCTGGAAGACGCGCTTTGATTTTCAGAGGCCATTTTCAGCCCCGGTGAGAGACGACACGGACATAAACGGATATACTGGCCCTTCAATTAGAAGAGGAGAGATGACACCACCACTTCTCTTGTCTCACTCATGACATTGGAAGAAATCGTTAGTAAGCTGAACATGCAAATATAGGAATGAAAAAAAATGCCTTGTGCTAAAATACATTAGATTCATTCTTTTTTTCTTCATTAAACATGTACAAGTATAGGTAATAAAATTTAGAGTACTTTTTTCAAGCTTGCATTCTAAAGTAGACTGACATTTTTAGAAGAACCACATTTTACAAACAATAAGGGGAACTTAAAAGCCTTAATAAAAAAAAAAAATATGCACCTATAATTTGGAGTGCTTTTTACGTAGATTAATTCCGGTTGTGTTAAGAGATGTCAACGTGATTTTGAAAGGAACATGGCGCTCTTTCTAAATGTTTGGTTGGCTGTTATTTGGCTAACACCACTAATATAGTGGCTTTGGACTGTGTTTCTTTTATGTGTTGCCAACATAGTTGGGAGTTCACGCAGTCACCTAAACATTTGTTATAGTGGTATCAGTCTTTTTTTATATGTTGCAAACTGAAGCGGCTAATGCTTCTGACGTGACTAGCATTTAGTGTGTTACAACTACACATTCTCAATCCCAACTCGTCATATATGAGTAGTTTGCACTCTCTCCATGTCACTTTTTCACCTTTTGGGTGTCCCCAACTTGTCCTTTTTTGACGTGCAGATTGTTGTTTTTTTAATGTGCTGGCTGTTGGGTCCCCAACTCTCGGGACATGGTAATGGACGCGGAACCGGTTCCAGCTTAGGTTACCAATACCAGGTTAGAGTAGCGGTCCCCATCCTAAGGGTTGCGGTCGTACCACTGATTAGTGTTCACATTTTTTCACTACCTTTGGTCTGGTACCAAGCAGCCCTCAGACTGGTACTGGTTTGTGGCCCAGAGGTTGGGGACCCATGATTTAAGGGGAACAGCCAGCACGTCAAAAAATGACAAGTCGGGGACACCCAAAAAGTGACGCGAGGGGGCCCGAACCATATGTCCATAGATGACGAGTTGGGAGTGAGAAAGCGCTGGTTACAAACAAGTTCTAAAATTATTGCTGTCTGACTGGACTTTCACACATGGTTCCAAAACATGCGCTTATGCTGCTACTTCTAATGAAAAGACTATGTAAACACATGCATATGCATGTGTTCCAGGCTATAAAACTCTTGTGTTCACGCATCGCTATGCAAGTTAAGTCTGTTCTTTTTGGGCTCTATACACAAAATTTGCAGCCAGTGTAAGCCCATCAAAACTTAACCCAGCTGAACGATGACCAATCAGGGACTCTGATTTGGAAGTGACCTGTGGGTAGCGCTGGAAGTACCAACCATCTAAAATTTCAAGGAGAAATTAATTTTCGCAGTTTGCGATTGGCTAGAATTTCATGATATTAAGTATTTTATATGTCGCAATAGAGGTGTGAAAGAAAAAGCCTGGAGCAAGATTTATGCTGCTTCAACATTTGCATCAAGCCTCTTCCAATTGTAGGTACATGCATTAGTATCGAGAAGCGACAGTCCAGTGTGAACATCCTACGCTAAAAGCACGGTCAAGAATGTCAATTTAATGCGTCTTTAACACACATCACGTGTCTGGTGTGTACATTGCATTATAGTTTGGTGCACCTTATTTATGACATAAGTTCATTAATAGACCATTTATTCATGGTGTGCCATCTAAGTTCATAATTGCCTAAGAACATTAGCTATTCCTTCAAGCCAGATTTTTAAACATTAGCCTAAGCCCTTATCAGTTTTAAATGATATGTGCAGCTTTTCTTTCTGATATTATACCCGTTTCATCTGCTTAATCCTGTTATAATCCCTGACACTAAAATGTTAGGAGAGGGCAGGACAGATCCCACTTACAAAGATAAGGTTAGTGAACTTGGGAGGTAATGTCAGAAGTTGCGGTTTTACGATTTAGGGTAAGAATATCTAAAGCTACCAAATAGTCCTGGTCTTATTTGTGCGTGAATGGAGCCTTTACTCATCTGTTATACTTGGAACAGAATAACAAGCAGGTACATCTTCTTCTTTGAGTGTATACCTTTTTCCCAAATCAGAACTCTTATTCTAAAGCTACTGTATTTTTTCCTCAAGAAAAAAAATCACATAGAGTAATGTATTAGATCATATGTTCACAGATGAAAAAGTTAATCCAAAAAACAATTTTGGATTTGAATATTTGCACCACCAAAGGTCTCTGTATAGACAGTTATTCAAAAGACACTCTTTATCTGAAACTTTAAGTCTTAAACAAATGTATTCCTGATGCTCATTAAGGTATTAGTTTGCTTAACAGTATCCCAATGAAGTGAAAAAGGCTCAGAAAAGGTGGTGTGAAAGGTAGAGGAATGAACAATACATCAAGAGAATAAACAGAACTAGTATAGCAAGATCTACAACTTTTAGAAGTCATGTATTTCAAGTAGGCAAGAATAAAAAAACAACCAGAATTTATTTAAGAATGTATTATTTTAAAGTTTCATAGAAAATAAAAACTGAGGAACTATCAAAACTACAAGAGAACACACCGATGTTTAATTTAGTTTAAAGAATATTTCGAACGAAAAAAAATAATAATAATATTCACAGATGGAAGAAAACAAACAAACTGCTCAGCAACAATGACTTCTAGCACACAAGAATAGGACTAAATGCAATCACCAAAACTGCAGGAATGGATAACCTTGGTGCCATGATGTCCTGAAAAGAAAATGTGATGCATCATGGGATACTCACCCAACTATTTTAAAACTTGCAGAAGGTTTTCTTAAAAACATTTCTCAGTTTAAACATATTTATGTTTAAATATTGTCTCAAGTTATTTGATATAATTTTAGCTTTGTTTCTAGAAAAAGACAAACTTTTAAAGAGCTTGAAATATTTTATTCAACACCTATGTAAATATGATCATTATAGGGCATACTTATTTCTGTTTGTCTATGAAGTTAACTAAAAGATACCAATCAGGAGAAAGAAAAACAAACTTGAGTTAATGAGCACAATGGGCAAAGAAGGAAGCAAAAAGGACAGAATGGCTGAAAGATCAGGAGACAAAGCCACACAAACAAGTCTCTGTGAAACTGCCATGCTACCTCTCACATGATGGCCCCTGTGGAGGCTGTCCTAAGCCAATTACAAGCAGAGAGTTTTAGTTAGAGACTTGGCCGGGACCGGCTGGAACAAGTCCAGAGTCCATCACCTCTTGCCCTTTCCAGAGAGGGAAACAAGACCTAGCTTTGACCAGTCAGTCAGCACCAACTTTCTGTAGTGGAGTGGCATTAATACTGCACGAGGAAAGAGGAAACAAAGAGGAAGACAACAATTCCCCCTCTGTCCACTCATTCACTCAACACAGTGAGAGTTTGTGTGTGAGCGTCCACGTGTGCCTATGCTGCTGTTCTGAGTCTAAGGTCTCGTTGGGTTTTAGCAATCAGATGCCTGGATAGACAAGGACCACTTCCTAGGCAGCAACTTTATGAAAGATGCACTATGACCTTTGTGTACAACTCCACAATACTACATTTGTACTATTTTGCACCAAACCATTCAGATGAAAACATGCACCTAGACATGTGTCCTGTGGGTCTGTGCTGGTTGGAGCTTTGCTTGAATTTAACTTTTAGCTTTAGCAATAATGAGCATCTAAGTTAAATGCAGCTTTTGAAGTGTGTGTGTTCATTTGCATCTACAGAAAGAACTGAATAAAAAAGGGAGTTTTATTTAAAACAAATGAGCCATAAGCTACGGACACACCTGGTATGCGGAGTTCAAAAATCCACAAAATGGAGGTTCTCGGAGGCACACTTAGCCCATGGGGTTCACACTGGATGACCAGGGAAGGGATTCCTATTTTTCTACTGTTCACTAGTCCGCCATTTGAAGATGGAAGAGGCTAGGTGCGAAATGTCGAAGCCGTGAAAATCTTGTGATCTTTTTCTTTCACAGCTCTATTACAATATATCAAAGTCTTGTCATTGTTTAAATCCAGCCGGACACAAACTGCAATTATTTAATTCTTCTTCAAACAGTTACCACTTTGGTAAATTAAAGGGGACGCCATCCATATGTCACTACCAAATCCCTGATTCGTTAAAGTTCATCCTGATTTACCTCACAATGGTCATTCAATGGCCGTACATTTCCCGTAGATCCCAAAAACGGTTGTTGAAATTTGCATAGCGATGCATGAGCGCCAGAGTTTTGAACACGGAATCCCAAAACACGCATTTATGCACGCTAACATCGAATTTTCATTGGAAGTGGTTGCTTTAAAATTACTTTGCTTAAGGCAGTGTGAATGTACAAATTCCCCTACAGCTTCTCCGTACCCCTCCGTTTGTGGGGTCATTTAAAGGGGTAGGGGTGTCTGAAGTAGTTTTTTTTAAAGGGTTAACCCTCGTAAGGATGAATCGCATTGCGCTGTGCCGCGGAGGATAAGCTTTTCGTGGGTGTGCTGTGAAGCACAAAAGTTTAGATTTAAATCTAAGTATTGACCTTTTTTTATGGCACGACCTTTTAAAAGTTATTAAACAAATATGTATTTCCGAGAACTAGCAGCTCCGCGGTAACATAGCTAACCGACTACTATTAATGACAAGTGGAAAATGACGCCTAAATTTGAAGACTCTATTGGTCCATTTGAAGGGATAAATGTAGTGGTAGGGGAAGAATTCAGATTTGGGCTTATAGTTCCTGTATGGCAGAAAAAAGTATCTTGCGATCTCCAAAACTACCTTTTTAGAGTTAGGTTTGCTATTTTGATGAAAGAAACAATAGCTGAGAAACCTGGAAGCTGAACCACCAACCCACTAACCGGAGGTCAGCCACTCAACCCACTGAGTTATAGCCACTCTCACTATGTGTGAGAGAAGGAATTTTTGGGATATGTTGACAAACAAACAGATAATTGGCTAAAAAATAATAAACCAGAGGAAGAATTGACAAAAAGTGCTTTGGTTTGGATGAAGTTTACTCATTAGGTACAACTACACTCTCACTACTGAATAAAAAATAAAAAAATGCCCCTAAAAAAAGAAAAAAACAAACTTGGTAATAAGACATTTCCAAACAGAACTGCCCTTTTCCCTTTGCACATCTGCTTATTCCTCCCCAGTTACCTGTGTTTGCTGCTTGCTGCTGCGGAGTTTCTCAGTGAGTGTGTTGAGCTGTGATGTGATCATCTCATTGGCCCTTCGCAGCTCTCCGGCTGAGAGCAGAGCCTCTTTCTTGGCACTTCGCAGGATGTCAATGTGGCGCTGTAGGGACTCGACGCGCTGCTGCAGAGAAGAGGTGGAGCAGCGCTGGCTCTTCATCAGCATCCTCCTCTTCCTCCTTTTCTCTCCTCCTGTCCCTCGGTCCCACGGCTCATGCTGTTTATCATCTAACAGGAGGAAACGTGTACTGCTGCCTGAGAGTCGACGTGCAAAAAAAAAAAAAAAAAAACCTTCCACAGAATCTTTGTTCAGTTGTTACGGCTGGGAGTTAACAGGGATATGTAAAATTGTTTGTGTATTCACAAGTGAAAACCGTGATATTTTTAACCACTAGAATGATTAACATTTCTATTTACAACCAATGTATGATCATCACGCTCAGGAAAAATCAAAAACAGGTTCAGTTCTCAAATATTTGTTACTGATCGACAGCGTGTAAATACAGTCAGTGTTCTATCTGCTTTAACTAATAGCTGATTAGGTTTTTGTAGTTATCCAAAAAAAACACAAAAACTTGTGCTACCTCGGGCCAGAACATGAGGTTGTCTTCTGTTAGATCCAGCAGAGGTGGTTTCTGAGTTTGAGCTTGCTGAACACCTGTAGGACTAGAAAAAAAGTCAGAGTGATGAAAAGCAGTTTAATCCAACACAACAGTTGACACGCCGCGCTTCCTGAGAAGAGCTCACGACGACACCATGATCACAGTGTGCGTTCAGCTTAACGTGGCACGACAAATCACCCTATGCTTAAATAATTCACCTGAGCATGTTCAACAGATTCCAACTTGAACAAGTCTCACTGAGGGCATTACTTCTGACACATGCTCGCAAATGCCGCCTTTGTTAAATCACTGTCTGAGAACCCCAACGCACTCTGACAGTATGACAGGTATGCGTGTATCGATGTTATGCAAGTGTGTATGTGACACCTCCCCACTGCACCGCCGTTTGTAGTGACATCAAAGGCTCCCCCCTCCCTCCCCCACAACACAACCACCAATTGCACCCTCCTTCCTCTCTGCCTACATCCTTTGGATTTGATCAGTGCCAGGTTTGATCACACATGCAGGGAGGAAAAGGAGATGAACCCTTTGGTTTGTGACATGACACGTTTTGAGGGGCTCGAGTTGTCACAGCGATGAGCTCAGGAGGAGCTGATGGGCATATTTAGCAGATCAGGAAAGAGGAAACTGAAAAGGGATCTGAGAGAAGACTCCTGACAGCTCCCAGGTTACATTTACAACAACAACAACGCTCTTTTCTCCACTCATTGCGAATAAACACAGGAGGGGAGAGAAAAAAGCATAAACCTTTTAAAAACATTTCTTTGTCTTTTTTCTTGACTGACTTTTTCTCTCTGGGGTTTGAAGCTAACATGCAATCCTGTGAATTGGTTTGATGTGGACTAGTGCAAAGTTTAAGAGCCCATTGATTTCATAGTAACTGAAACCCTTAAGAGGATGTTAGAATATGATAAAATGTTATATTTGCTAAAATATCAAAGATGTTCATTTTAAATGTGTTTAAATCTAAAATACGGAATTTGCTCAGAAAATTATTTTTTGTCACCTTTTTTATAAAGACCAACTCTGATGAAAAAGATGTTTTTAACATGTTCTTGTGCATTTTTTAGACTACAAAGGACATATATAACAACAATTAATATTAAAATTGCATATCTATGTATTCCTTCATTCAAATCTTTGTGAATCAGTAGCAGACAAAAAAAGATGCTGTTTGGAAAAGTGCTTATTTGTGATGAAGAAAATATGCAGGTGCTGCCCTCCTGCCCTGCAACAGGGAGGGGAAGGGGGGCAGGGTTGCTCCGTGCCAACAGTCCCGCCAACAAGTCAGAGGCAAATTTCTAATAACCCACTGCAGCTCTGCAGAAACTATGTCCTAGGAAACAACTGTTTTTTTTATTTGGGTATGTGATAATCTTCAAAATATTGATAATTTTCTATGTAGAGCAATAAAAACATATGAATAAATATTCAACTAATGATTTTCGCGAAAAGTTGTTAATTTGTATTGATAATGAGCAAATATGAAATGTAACATTCAATGTTTGAAGTAAATACAACGTTTTCATATTTAGGTTTGGTATTCAGGCTAAATTACTAAATCAATTCAAGGTCACAACTTTAATTGGACTCTCCAGATTTTTTTACTTGAAAACCATTTTTTTAAGTTATAGAAAAACACTACCAATAACCTAAACAAATGCGAAACTTTTACTATTGAAATTCTGAATTCTTAAAATAAAAATAAAAAAAATGTTTCTTGCAATGATTCCATGTTAATTAATTGAATTGTTTAAATCCCAGTTTTACCAGCAAGAAACACTATTTACACTAATATTCTGAAAAAGGAAGCTTTTGTTTAAAAAAAAAGAAAAATTGTGGACTCATAACTAAAATATCAAAAATAGAGACTTCTATTGCCAAGTGATACCTAAGAATTAATATTCTGTAGTGTTTGGTCACCTATAAACAAGCAAGACTTGTGTCTCTCACAGATCTCACAGACAGTCTCTATGAGAGACAGAAGTCTGGCTTGTTTGTTCTGTTCCTCTGTCCTCTATTGTTACCTGTATTAATGGCACCTGTTTGAACTCCTTATCTATATTAAAGACACCTGTCCACAACCTCAAACAGTCACACTCCAAGCTCCACTATGGCCAAGACCCAAGAGCTGTCTAAGGACACCAGAAACAAAATTGTTGACCTGCACCAGATTAGAAAGACTGAATCTGCAATAGGTAACTAGCTTGGTGTGAAGAAACCAACTGTGTGTGAAATTATTAGGAAACTCTAAGCGATTTATGAAGATAAAACAAGGCCGGGTCTTTCAGCATGACAATGATTCCAAAGACACTACCCAGGTAACAAAGGAGTGGCTTCATCAGAAGCATTTCAAGGTCCTGGAGTGGCCTAGCCAGTCTCCAGATCTCAACCCCATAGAAAATCTTTGGAGGGATTTAAAAGTCTGTGTTACCCAGCGACAGCCCCAAAACATCACTGCTCTAGAGGAGATCTGCATGGAGGAATTGGTCAAAATACCAGCAACAGTTTGTGAAAATCTTGTGAAGACTTACAGAAAATGTTTGACTGCTGCCATTGCCAACAAAGGGTATAGAACAAAGTATTAAGTTGAACTTTTGTTATTGACCACATGCTACTTATTTTCCACCATAATATAGATATATATGATTTTTTTTAAAATCAGACAAAGTGATTTTGTGGAATTTTATTCTCATTTTGTCTCTCAAAGTTGAGGTTTACCTACGATGTAAATTAAAGGCATCTCTTATTTTTTCAAGTGGGAGAACTTGCACAACTGGTGGCTGACTAAATACTTTTTGTCCTACTATATATTAAAATACCCTCTGTATTAACTTTTCCAAAAAGTTTTTATTTAAAAGATATATATAGATCTGAAAGATGGCATTTTTCTTTCAGTCATCAAGTAAAAAACAAAAGCAAACCTTTTTAGTTGTGGGTTTTCTATGAAGTAGAACCCGCGACGGTGCCCCGTTGAGACTGTCCGAGAACTCCTCTCCACTGTCGCTGTTGAGAAAGATGAAGTTTATTACGTGGCAGAAACTGAACCAACAACCTCGGCTGTTAAAGTACCACCCTTGGACAAAAATCCAATTTACCTTTTATGGTTGATTTAGTTGACATCAAGCAAAAATATGTGCATTTCGCCCTCCTCCTTCAAACAGAAAATCAATGTCCCATCCAATTTCTGAGCTGGAAGTGTAAATGTGGGTGTAAATTAAGTGAAAAGCTGCACTGTCTGATGCTGTTGGTGAATGCATCAACATGTATGAGAGTGGCTGTGGCCTTCATTAGCCCTCTTGGTGTGACAGACATGTATGAGAGGCACGGTTGAGCAGAGTGCAAAGTTGCATCTGATGGACGCATGGTAAGGGCTTCCCGAGACACACAAACACACACCCGACACTCCCGCACACACACGCACACAGGTTTATTGACAGTGACCTTTGACGTGAAGGTGGAAGCCACTGACATTTACGCTGGCGGGTTTATTAAGGTGGGGCCTGAAGGAAGCAGCAGAGGTAAAGACCACCGAGAGAGGATCTAACTGGAAGATGACATGGCTGGGGGCTAGTTGGGGTTAAAATCAGTCTGGCGGGGGCACAGGGACCTTCTGAGCAGTACTAATCACCATTTCTAAGTTCTCTGCAGTGTGTTAGTAGATAATTCTGAAAAGTTTTATACTGTAGATCTTCAAACTATTTAATGTGTCTGTTAAAGACCCACTCCGATCATCTTTTGATCTATTTCAAAAGCGTTCCAAGTAGTGTTTTAATTATGATTATACCGCTTTTAGGCCAAATCAAAAACATGTTTCTAGGACATAGCTTCTGCAGAGTGGCAGTGATTCAGTAGAAATTTGCACCTGAGTTGTGGGCTGGACTTTTGGCATAAAGCACCCCCGCCCCTCTTCCTCTCCTCATTGCTGATTGTTTGAAGCAGTGAACTTTTGGCACCCATAAATATCTAATACGCTCCTTTTCAAACTGGATTTTTTTTTTGTCTGCTCCTGATTCACAACAATTTAAATAATGAAATACTCAGAAATGCAATTTTACGCAAAATTCTCTAAATATATGTCATTTATCATCAGAAAAAAAGCTCCAAGAACATGTTGAAAACATCAAAAACATAACTTTCATCAGAGTGGGTCTTTAAACACATTTAGTAGATAAATCTACGTTAAACTTTGGTTACAATTAACTGCCTTCAGAACATTAAAAAAAAAATCAATAACAGCCTGCAACAAAACATCAAATACTACAAAAAAATAAAAAGCCCCAAAAGATTTCACCCAAGAATTAAAAACTTACTTAGATTGTAAGCTCATCCTCTTTGAACAAACAATAAGAACACTTATTGGTGCACTGAAGTCATTTGACAAAGCCAGAAATACCTGGATCAAAGTCAACAAGAAAAGAAACGGGAAGAAAAAAAACGGAGCCTCATCAGCGGCCCGATCAGATCTGACATCTCTATTTGGCACAATTTAGGCCTTGGTTCCTCGGGTAAGCGTACTGTAAAACTGGGAGCGAACAGCAACATATTCATGAAAATAAGACACAGAGAGAGAGAGGGCTTTACAGCAGCAAATCACCTGACAGGTGCCTTAAATAAGACAACATCTCCGTTTAGACGCCTTCACAAATCCGCTTAGATCCACCTCTCAGGTAAAGCGTTTATTAGACTGCTGCTTATTAGCCACATAGAGAGGCATTAGGAAAGCAGGGCATAGCTGCTGCACCCAGTCCCTGCTAAATGGCCTCATGTGGATACAACTGGATTACAGCGTGATGAATTAGTTGGTGGAATAGCAGCGAGTTAGCAGGACTGTGATAAAGACAACAGACACATAAGGCATATTGGTAAAGAAGAAAAAGAAAAAAAAAAGGATAAATACTATCCATTTATGTCTGTGAAATCAACCAGCCATCACTCAATGAATGTTGGCTCTGTTGCTTTTTTGCATAAAACATACATGGAATAATTACTGTTGATGGTTCTTAATTTAGAGGGTGTTAAACAGCTTGTAGACATCTGGTACAGATCCGAGTTAGGTCATTCAAAATTTATCTAACTAAATTAAGGTGAATAGAGAGGAGAGGAACATGGAGAGGATTTGCGTGTGTGTGTGTTGGGAGGTGGTTAAGGGGTGGCTGGAGGAAATGAGAACACCACACACACACACACATGCGCAGTTATGAATTGACATACCACAAAATAGCCAACATAACTAGACACAAGGTGGGGTGCGCCTCGGAGTCTCCGTGGTTGTGTGCGTGTTGGGGGTAGTGGCTTTTAGCTGGGGGATCCTTGGAGCTGTCAGGGGGGTATTAGTAAATATGCAAAGAACCAGTAAATTAAATCAAACTGCCAAACTGTCAGTTTCAGGGTGGCGTGACTTGTGCATGAAAATGGTATCACTGGAAGGTATCAAGGCTTCGGCGGCCCCCTTATCCCTGGGCTTTTCTGGCATTGGTTCAACTTTGTGTAGAGAGGTGGCTAATTTTGCATGCAAATTTCAGTCAATGAGCTCCAAGCACAGTGTCCCAGGATATTTCAGAGGATCTGACAGTACATTCCCCCTCCTCTCAGCTTCTCTCTATCATTCTTGCTCACCTTCTTCTTTTGGCTCCTGAATATAAACTAGACAGACAATGAAATTCAATCACCCATTTGGTTAGGGGTTTTTGCATATGCACGTTGTCCCCTCGATGCTACGTACCCCCACAATTCAGTCATCCTACTCTCTTTTCTCCAGCCTCCTAAAAATAATGAGGGGAAGGACAAGAGAATAAGTATATTTGTGCATGTGCGTGTGTATCATTACCTATCTATGCTCATGTCCTCCCACTCATCCTTAGTGGGACTGGGGCTGCGGCCTTGCCAGCTGGTAGCTTGATTAGGACTGACTGTTTGGTGGCTGCGCGGGTGAAGAAGACGTCTGCGCCTGCTTGTCTTGAATTTGACCTTGCTGGTAATGTTGGTAGAAATCCCCGTAGTTCGCGTTGGTCCTGCTGCACGATTCCTATAGAAGTCCCTAGCTGCTCTAAGGATCCCTACTTCCTGTCTCAACTTCAGCAACTGATGATGAAGCCTGGTGATCTCTCTCTTCGATTCGGCGAGTTGAATTTCAAGAGCCATGATATCATCGCGATGCTGTGCCTCCTGGGCCAGGGCCTGGGCACGAGCTGCTTCTTCCCGGACAGCTTCTTGCGCTCGCTGATGATCCGCTGAGGCGTGGAGTCTGCGGCAGCTGTGGGCCAAGTCTTTGTTGGCCTCCAGCAACTGCTCTTTCTCGTCTCTCAGCTTCTCATTCTGCTCCTCCAGGAGCAACATCCTCTGCTCCAGCTGTTCAATCTGAAAGTATCAAATATAAAGCTTTCATGGTTCAAAGTTTCATCTTTTTCCATCTGTCTGTCAATCTATCTAGATATGAATCTCCTCAATATATATCTGCAAACTGGTGCCTTAAGTATGAAAGGTGCACAGACAAACAATAGAAATGCTGGATGTTCTATACACAAGCTGGGAAGTACAAAAGAGAACTCTGTGTAGATTTAGACCAAAAATTAGCAAAATGCTAAAGTTGCTAAAGGACTTGCAGAAATTGCAGAAAGAATTTGAATAATTTCTTGTAAAATTGCATGAATTGCATAAAAATCTGAACTGTGAATACCAAAAGCACAAGCAGAAATGTCTTGAACGGGCTGAACATTTTGATAACAATATTGCTTAAGTTTCAAAGTGCACACAGTATTTACAGAATTTCTCATTTCGATGAGGTTAAAAAAAAATATGTGTGGAATAACATACAGAAAGTAGCAGGAGAATCAATATAGTGTGAATGCTGTAAAGTATTCACACAAATATTGTTTTTATTCACCATAATGTGTTTGAACTTGTCATGTGCTTACAGGAGTGTACTTTCTCAAAAACTCCCCTAACTCCTTCCCACATCTGTCAGCAGCATGGTGCAACCACAGACATATTCGTTTAACACTTACTTTGGTATCAATCCAGCTGTTCGTTATTTTAACCGTCATGGAACGCTCCAAATCCTGCTGTGTTCATAGCCTCATTGCCTTTTTCCTGTATCATTTTTTAAATGATCTTTTCTCACCACAACTTACAATAAAAGTGCATTAAAAACAAAATCAATCCCACATTTGATGACATTTGTATGTTGATTTTTGTTTTTGTTTTTCATTGTCACTAGCCAATTGGCCCTGAAGGCATAAAACATGTTGTAATTTCTATGTAAAATAAAAGATAGGATTCTGGGAATTTCATCTTTGGAGTCTGGGAAGGAAAAGTCGCCAAGATATGTAAAGATTCACCCATCTGAAAATGTCTGTGAGCTTAATTTATCATTTTTTGGGCATCTACGGCAGTTTTGTGCAAAATCTGGCCAAACATTTTTACGTGCGGCCCCAGATGTTTAGTTCCTCTAAAGCATTCCAACTTACCGGTACATGCTAAAGAAGGGTGGGGGCAAGACTGCAAGCTTTTGATATACAGCCCCTTATTATGATCTCCTTTAACTACACAGCAACCATGAGCACTTAGTCTTTTTGTTAGATCTTCAGTGGAAACTGTTTAGGAGAACAGAGGCTGCCTGCTGGGTTCGTGCCTCCAGGCAATTTTCCCCCTGTTTTGGTTCCCACTTTGCCTGGTGGTGAAGTTTGGTACCTTTCAAACTAAATTAGAATGCTCCACGAGCTACTGATGATTTATGAAAGCAGATGTGGGAGGCAGGCAATATATGAACTCATTAAAGAAGAGTTTTAAGACCACGTTTAAAAAAAAAAAAGTATAGATGAAACTCAACAACAATAAATATGTATTGCATTGCTTTCCCAGTTTTTTTTCTTGAAAAGAAAAAACAACTCCTTACTTGAACTAGGAGAACAGCAAAGACCTTTGAAATATTTTCAAAGCAAAAGCAAATTTTCTGAAAGACATCTTCCTGGAGATGCCCCTGTCTAGTTTTCTTTCATTGGTAATAATAAAGAGCACTTAGTGGCAGCTCTGTGCTGTACCTTTTTAAGTGATTGGTCCATTCGGCCTGAAGAAAGAGAAGGCTTTTTTGGAGTGCTGCTTTTGACCTGCTGCTCCACTGCCATTTTGTGAAGCAATTCTGCAAAGAGGAACAAAGCTCATTATTGTGACACACTGTCGAATTCAGTCTGCTCAATCAACAGAATAATGATAAAAAGGGCTACATTAAATCAATTAACATTAGTAAAGTCTAATTTCTTCGCCGTGGTCCACTTTCTTTGTTCTTCTTGTCAATCACATCCCGACATCTGTTTTCATGTGGCCTTGATTTGCACCGCTAACACTCTCCCCACATTTTGACAAGCGTTGTTCTTCTTTTATTTGAAATTAGTTGAAAGGTGTTTTGTTTGGTAGTTCATATGGGAATTGGTGCTCCACGTGGAACCCTCTCTAGGGGTCTTAAACAATCCAAGAGAAGTGCCTGAATCCCCAGTGAGCACAGCCCCAGGCTGCACTGCTTTGTAGTCCACACGGCTTCCTCAAAGGACCAAAACTCCCTATAGACAACTCTGATGCTTTATTGTAAGAAGTTTATTGATGGCAATAAAAAAAAAATATGGCGTAGGCATTCTGATTACAAAATAAGAGCTAAGGAGCATGGGGATTTTGCATACAAGTATTTTTAGACATTTTGAAAAAAAAATGGAAGAGGAAATTGATTCTTTTGTTCAGCTATTTGCGAAGGCCAACACAAAACAGTATGATACTTCCTGCCTTTCACTCTGTCCACTTAAGGATTCATGACAAGATGACCAAAATAATTGGTACAATGAGCCTGGAAACATCAAATATTCAAGACGTTGACTCCTCAGGTCAGTTGATCTCATGGCTAGCGTGCCTGGAAAAAGGTAACAGAGGTAGAGGGTTTTGTTGTAGAGAGCTACAGCTTCTTTGCTTTGCATTGACACCTTGCCCAAGGAAGTTTGTTATATTGAATTAGGCTGCCCTTTTGTCTTCCTAACATGTCACATTCAATCACACAGAGCAGCAAATAGGACAGGAGGGCTGCTGTGTTCACTGGGTACAAAACCAGGTCGAGAGACAATTATCCAGTACCAGTGCTGGTGGCATGGGAGTTGGCACCTCAGCACTATCTTGATAAGATGAAGTGGTGGCTCCCTAGTCACACATAGTAGAAGGAGGTTCTGGCACTGTTGCATACATTAATGTCTCTCCCATGTCTCCTCATAGGATGCAGCTCAAAGGCCCTCTTTCTTTCATCTGCTGCTCTTTGTTAGCATGATCCACCTGTGAGCTCTTAGAGCCCATTTGATCAGGTTACAGGAGTTCCAAGGAGTAAATGCAGTGACCAGTCATCATATTCTCTCCAAAATGTTGGTTGTACTTATAAACACTTTCAAAACATAAACTTTCTCATAAACAGTATGAGAAAAAATGTAAAAAAAAAAAAAAATAAGCATGAGTTATATACAAGCCTGGGAAGACACCAATGTAAAAGCAGATTTTACAACTTTTGACATCTTGACAAAATTATACAAAATGTACACATGAACATTAAAGCAAGAAAAAAGACATTAATGGGTTGAGATAAAAAACCACCAAGTGGTTCATAATAAGAAGAAATAAGAACAGGAAAACAAATAAATATTTACGCTCCTGTGAAAAAAGTACTACTTATTGGTGTCCTTAGGGATCATCAATAGGGCAAAATTCAGCATTCTAATTTGCAAACTCTTTTTAAGTATGTGTGTGTGCTTGCATCATCATTTGTCCATTAGTGGAAATGCCTTAGTCACAACTGCCCTTACTGGTGGATATGGGCTGTCTGCAGGTAAAAAATAGGCAAACGTGTACATGGCACACAAGTGTTCAGCACAGAATTTTAAGATCGTAGACCACTCAGTGAGAGCAAATGTTCTTGCACATTTGATGCATCAACTGGCTTCTACGGGCATGCCTGCCTCCCCTGAATTTGCAGGTGGTTTTGCAGGCTACGCCTCACCTGCAAAATACAGCTAAAAAAAAATGCATACATTACATAAAATGAATATAGTTTTTAAAATTAAAAATAAAAATCAAATACTATTTTTTTTAGACATGTCTTTTCTTTGATTACATTTTTCTGTGTGGGTTTTTTAATGTTTCTTTGGTAAAAAAACAAGTTTCCTGTTCAAATATGCCAGGCAGCGTTGGGTGAGGCTGCTGTAGCCGTGGCCTCCACAGCTGACGCATGTGCTGTATTGTTTCGGTCTTTCTATAATCATAAGACACTTCATTTTAAAATGACTTAATTTAGTTATCTCTCTCCATCCGTCTGATTACACTGGTGCCAGTTTGTGACTCATTTAGTCTTTTTGTCCACTAAAAATGCCCTTTAAAAACACACTAGGTGCGGCAGACAGTCCACCTGCCTTACCCCAATATGCATGCCACAAGGCAGAGGGCGCTGGTGAGTCCAGAGAATGTGACACCGATGCTAAATAATAGAATTAGCAACAGCAAGTCAAGTGCAGCCGTCCAGTTGCTCTTTAATATTGTTTAGCATCAATTTCTAAATTGATCATTTTGTTTTTAAACCACTAAACTCAAGAATTTGTTTAGACACGTCACTGGTACTGATGTCCACTGAGACAGAGAGACTTTTAACGCTGAAGAAAGAAAAGGAAGACTTCAACAGGTTATTCACGTGTTTCTTCAGAAGCGCACAGACTTCAATCATAAGTAAAAGTAAGTCAATAATAACAATTTGGGTGATTTCTTTCTATGCTACAATTTGTAAACAGAAGAAAAATACTAAAAATGAAACTTTAAACAACACGTTTTAACTTTTGTCAATCAAATCGTGAATAGGTTGCTCTGTAGGATTCATATGTCTGTAAATCTGACTGATGACATCAGTGCCTCACCAGCCGTAAGTCTCACCGGACGTCACTGTCTGGGGGCAACAGGTCTTAGGTGACACTTAAGGTGGCCTTAACCCTTGTGCTATCATATGTGAGGGAAATATGTGACTTATACAAGCATTGATTAATCCATTTCAGGCATGATGTGGCCAAACAGTGACTTCTGTCTTGTGCATGCGAAAGGAACTGTCTTCTCATGAGAAAAGGAAACCTTTGATAATACCTGCTGCCTGTGGTGGGAACAGAGTCTGTAATGCAACATTTTCTTGTGGATGACGTCTGCATCTGCCCATAAAAGGCTGTTTCTCCTTCATCAAGCAGAACTTTCCCTATGAAACTTCTCTGCTCATCTGATCAGCGAGAATTCTTTAGTACTGCTTATTAAAAACTTGAGTTGAACTAAGAATCGTTTGCTCCTCATTTGGACTTCAGTAATTTTTCTACCACAGAGCCTCCTTTAAGATGCGCCCGCACTTGTCTATGACCCTCCACAAACCTGGACATCCAAAAAACCTGTACAGGTCAATTCCCCATACTGCTGTGTGTTATTAAGACATAAGGAAATGGAAAGTTGTACTTTAAGGTACATGGTAATGGGCTCAGATTTGAAATTTTGGTTTAAAACTCTGAGAATAATGTTGGCAGACAATATGGATATTGTCTTCTGCTCGGATCAAATCCCCAACAGCTGATTGAGTCCTAATTGACTTGTATCAACTCCTCAGGGAGAAGTTGAATTAATTCTGCTCCTTAACACATGTGTCTTTTGTGGAGTTCTATCCTCATGCTCATACTATATTTGTAAAGTTTGTGCAATTTATCAAATGTCCCCTCACTACAACAAAAAAAAGCTAATTTGAAGAATAACATCCTCCACTTTAAGGCCAATCATTCACTACCGCTCATATTTAAATAAAAGTCAATGTACCTTGGTGTTCTTTAGCAAGGCAAATGTGTAGCTCCTTCACTGTGGCTCTGTCCATTGCACTTTGGACTCGCAGGATGTCCAATTCTTCCTCTAAGCCGGCCCTGTAGACACACAAACACAACTCTATTACATCAAATAGATTATCCTATTTTTACCATGGCTATTAGTGGAGAACAAATACATTTTTACTGAAAGTTTTAATTGAACAAGGCAGCAAAAATTTTATATTTTAATTAGAAAATGTCACTTTGCTAAAATAAAATCGAGTGTTTGCCCTTGCTCTTTCTAATACACTTTCATAAACAAATCATTGAACTCAGAAAATCTTTTTTATAAGCATGTATGCATGGTTGCTTAAAAAGAAAATTCAATTGCAATTCACATCCATTCTATAAATGTTTTAGAGTAGCAGTGAATGCTGTCAATCAATGCCAAATACATAACAATGACACTAAAACCTAATACAGAAAATTCAGTAAAAAGTCTGAGAGAAGGTTGTATTTTTTACCCCAGAACTTGTTTTGACACATTATTGATTGTGTTTCCATGATATGAATGTAAGGATTGGCATATATAATAGTATTGGAAAGTCCTTGTTTGGAAATTTCTGTACAATATATCCTCATCAGATCACTTTTAAACCATGCATCCATGCATGGAAGGACACTATTGTCATTTCCTGTAGAGTATAAACCTAATTTTTCTTAGCTTGTTTTTCTATTTTTATTGGGCTACATAAAAAAAGTTATTTTTAATTAATTTCAATCTAAATTTTTTAGGCTCTAATTAACAAACACGTTAAAGTTATTCAAAAATATTCAACAACCTACAGAGATGTTTTCAACTAAGCATTTTAAAATCATGATAGCATCCATTTTTAGCAAAATTATTTTTTTAATTTTTAAAGATCCTTCAAATTTCGCTCTGAAATTTAAAAGAAAACCCCCCATTGGTCCTAATTTTGACTCAGTTATCAGGACTTTTCCTGCTAAAAAAGAAATATGCACACTAAAAAAAAAATCAACTAATTAAAATGTAATGCATGTGGAAATCAAAATGACAAGCACAAAACACTATTATAGAAGAAAAAGGTGCACATATGCATGTATGTGTACATTAACATAAAAACTTGTTGTAAAGGATGCCCAATTACCTATCTAGCAATTATCTTGATTCTTGCTAAAGGCTAATTATGAGGAGCCACGCTTCAGACTTTGCACTTTCAAGTTATTATTAGGACCCCAACAGGAGTCTGCTGAGGATACACAACGGCTCACTGAGACATCCACACCTGAAACGCACAACCAACTTCCCTCCCCTCTGCTTCTTGGAGTCGGAGAGAAACACAAAAAAATCAAAAATCAGGCTTCAGTAAGTGTAGTGGCAGCATTCCCAGAGTTACTCTCATTTACAAACTCTTTTTTTTTTGATTACTTCTTGTATCATGCTTTATAGTACAATTTCTAAAGCAACTACAGGGCAGTGGTGTCAATCACTATGAAACTGAAATTAACATTGAATATTGTTGATTCGGTCTAATGTTGGAACATCTGTTCAAAGCTTCTTTCTGTACACACGTTCAGAGAATTACATAGGAAAAGCTGTTAGCATGGCACAGAAAAAGGAAATAATTAGCATTTTTATCACATGCAGTCCAGAGGTCTGGTCTAATGGCTGACTGAAGCTTAAATAAATACACAAATGACTCTCCCCTGAGGCGCTAAAGAAGCAGATGGATATGTGTCGCTTCTCAATAGATTTTTTTCCATAAATGAACCGCAGTCAATGACAAACTGGCTCTGTCTTGTATGACCAGGCTATTAATGAGCTGAAATCTCCAGTATTTCCATCTCATGTTTCTCTTTTATGCCTTTTTAGATGTTGACAGTATTGATGCTCAAGCTGAGCTCATCAGCAACATATTCCGTTTGGTTGAAGGGTAAGTATGGGCTCTCAAATGGAAAAAAGATGGTAATTTACAGGGACATGAGCCAACAGTTTAACAACCTGATATTGTGGTATAATGAACAGTTTAACCTTAACTCACAAAATTAGATTTTTTTTTTTGTCCATTGAGGGGCTGCCTGATCATTGGAAATGCAAAGACTGGGATGACATTACAGACAAACATTGACCACCAAAGTTTCAAGAGTATTTATTCTGTGTGGTCACACAGTGATGTTGGACTTCCAGTCTACAGACATACAGTACAAAGACGTTTGATGGGTCTGAGGTCAGGTTTCTTGAGGGCCACATTGAACTCCATGTCTTTACAGACTCTAGATAGAAGTTAGTAGTTTTAAATACAGTCTGTTACACTTATTTTAAAATATGTCTTCAGCTGAATTGTCTTGCAGTACAACGTGGACAGCAAAAGTAATGGAACAAGACAGATAATTTAAATTCTGTCGTAGTTTACCGCTTTCTTAAAAGCAGAAAATCAGATCATGACGCAGTTGGACAAAATACACAAGGTAATTGGTAAACACTGAAGGCAACACAAAGATGATGTGTTCAGTAATGATACAGTCTACAGCGTACGACTCAAATCACTTTTATTCCTGCTTAATAAACATATTTCGCTCCCATGCAGCATAAAGAGTGTAAGCCCTGAGCCATCCACCACATGTCATTTGATCTCATCTGTACCTGTTTTGCACAAAACAGCTTAGAGCAAAGTTTAAGCTCCACAAGGTTGCAATACATCACTACAACCATAGTGCTTTCACGCCCCTGCCCTTGTGCTTCTTGCTGCAGACTGAAATACACTTTAAACAGAGCATAAAAGAACAAAAACACTGTTGGCGTTTCTATCTTTGGGTCAGGGTAATGGATACATTTGGGTAGATAAGCCGGCGTTGTTAGCAGAAATGATGACTGAAGAACTTCACTTACTCATCTACTTTAGCTGAGGGCACTGTAGTGACAGGAGACAACACTGGGTCTTAGAAAACCTAAAAATGGTAACTAAATGAAAACAATAAAATCAGGTACAAAGACAAAACAAACAAACAAAAAAAAAAAGAATTCCGCATGCATTTATTGATTCCAAAAAGAGTGGAAATGTCCAGTGAACTGAAATTTAAACTAGTGCACTTCATTTAAACAAGAAATTCACGCATTACATTTTAAACTGCCTTTCATTTAATGATTCTGTAATTGTCTCAAACAATAAAGAATCTGATTTAAAAATGACGTTTTGATTATCATTAAAAATTCGAGTAAAACTCCTTTTTCGCTCTGACGTGGTAACTATTACCCCAAATAAATAATGAGGATAAAACCTTGGCCGTCTCATTTAGAAGCATGCATAAAACATTCCGCTGATGTGCACATGCAAAAATGTGTCCCTCCTCCAACTAAGCCCTGGTCTAGGGAGCAAAAGACTCATTACAGCTAATACCTTTTAGCAAATCAGGATGAAACGAAAAGAAATAGCGGAACATGAGGAACATTAGGGCAAACTTTATTAAACTTAATTAGAGTCAAAGTCGTTTATTGGGGAGGTTCACGTCCATAATGGTCACTCTCTACACAGGAGCACTGCAAATGATCTCAAAGGCTTTTTCCCCAGTAATAGCGATCTAATTTATGCTTTGATGTCGTCTGAGTGTATCATCTTAAGTCTGAGGGGGTGTTTTTTTTTTTTGTTTGTTTATGGAGTCTGAATAAACCCAGTCTCTTTTTTTTTGCCAACACACCAAGTGTAGACATGAAGTGTAGCAGACAGATGCATAATGATCCAGATAAAATGAGCCAACTGTGACTTTTTAAAAGCCCACGTGGTGTATGTTTAGAAGGGGTGTAACAATTTAGTTCAACATCAATTTGATTCATAAAATAATTTGTGGCTGACAATATGATTTTTAGTTGATTTTGGTTCATTTTGAACAATACGATTCACTAATCTTGTGTCATTTCTTGCAAGACAGTCAAGTTGTTTTTAAAATAATACAAATGGAACATTATTAGAACATGTCACATACACATGTGATGTGAGTAAGTTGTGTGTACGGTCACATATCTTTACAAAATTCAAAGTGCTTCTCTACATTGGACTGTAATGATGGCTTAATCATCTTTTGCTGCCTTCACATATTGTCCTCTGTGATATCACTTGTGCCTCGTTTCCACTGGTCGGACACTTGCTGTTGTTGTGTTACCTTTCCGGCAATCCATGGATTTCGTCGTGTGACAATAGCTCCACCCCAAGTAGTCCATTCCATTTTTTTAAGGGCCTACGACCAACGGAGGACCAGAAATGGTCCATTTTAAAATAGAAACGCTCAAAATACCAGTCCAGTCCGGTCTGGACCACTCAGTGGAAACGAGTTATTGGTCATTTTTACATTATAGTAAAATAACCTGCTGTGCTTCAATCCAAATGCTATTTTTACAATATCAATACAATCGATTTATCTAATTTTTAAGTGATTTTTTTTAATGGAATACAGCAAACACATGGGCGGGCAAGGCGGAGTCGAACCCGCTCACTTCTGATCAGGAGTCGACCGCCCTACCACTGCACCACGGCCGCCCCATAATATCCCTAATATTTACCACAACAAAAAACAAGTATATAGTTAGTGACAAACCACAAGCAATGCAGAACAATATTGGCAAAGTATTCTAACTTTATGAAGAAGATCCACACAGGACAAAAAATGAGTTAAACACGGTTCTTTTTAAATGTTTTCTTTAAACAATGAAAAATTTAGCAACCATGATGTGTGTTAGAATTTTGTGTTTGTATGTTTCAAAGGTTTCTATTAGGAGTTCATGAAGAAGAGCCACACACTTTGCTTGAAGCTCTCTTAAGTTATTGAGCCAGAGGGTGTCTGTATATTGAATGAAAGTGAAAAAAAAAAATACTTCACTAACCTTCTCCCTTTACCTCGTATTCAGGTGTAAAGATCAAACAGTGGGAGGGGGCAGAGTTTTACCACTTTCTCCCAGCGCTGTGGGGACTCGCCTTGCAGGAATTATGACACCAATATTCGATGTGGGAAACAGTCATCTTGGTCTCAAGACAGTGTTTTATAAGAGTGTTTTTTAGGGGGAGAAGGTGAAAGAAAGCATCTGTGAATATTATTATGACAGTAAAATGAGGCAAATGAGAGTTTAAAGAGAGTGAATATTCCAACGTTCGCCACTAGGAATTTAAAGCCATAAATATTTCAACTGCCACGGGTTAATTAGTCATTAGTGGATCATTGCAAACACTTATCTAGCATAACCTTCACAAGCTGATTATTATTGTACGGTCAGTGGAAAAAGAGGATTTAACTGCTTGCCTCATGAGCTTCTTGTCGGTTAATAGCAGACTTACTGAAACTCCAGGTTTCATGCGCTTGGAAAGGACCCTTTTTGTACTTTCCCAGTTGCTACCAGATGACAGTTTCTGTTTTGCGCTAAGTAAAAATAAAACAGTTTGGTTAGGAGTGATTTTCTACAAGCGTGACTTTTCGCTCCAGCTAGCTCAAACAACAGGTAGAGAGTGCTTTGTACAAGTGCACATGTGTGGAAAGATAATACTTAGGAATGAAGTTTTTTTTTTTTTTTTTAAGTTTAAAGATCTCCGCCAAGTATGCTTTTGCACCAGCCACCTAAAGTAAGGAGAGGCCAGAGGGCCATCACTGAAGGAAATGAGGGGGAACAGGTCAGGGGCACAGAAAGGGGATCAACACCAACCCCAGTGGACAGGCCAGACCATTTACACACCAAGATAAAAAAAAAAGATCAGCCCAAGTCAGTCCTATGTGGTTTTCGTAGCAGGTCAGTTCCAAGGACCTTTTCTGTTCACCGTGGTCTCTTCACCTCCACATGCCCCGCCCTCAGATCATCTAATGCTTGGATCTGCTCAGTTGTAGTCGGGGGCCTGGCAAGCGGATGGACATCCCTTAACAGGCAGCAACGGCGGCACTAGGGCTGCTAGCCTTTAATTAGCTCGGACAGCTCAAGCTTGGAGAGAGGCAGCCGGGCTATATCATAATGAGTTCAGCTGGGATTAGGAGGACAGGGCAGGGGGGTGAGCAGAGAGAAAAGCTGTGGAGGGGGGCAAGTACCAGAATTCTGGCCTCAACCTTCTGCTGCATCACAGCGGGCTGGAGGGAGGCAACTGGAAAGAAAAGTAGGAAGGAGGAAAGATGAGGATAAAAAGGCGCAGGCTCGGAAAGGGAAGAGGTGAGGAGAGGTGAAGGCGAGGGAAAACAGGAGAGGAGGAGACTCTAGCTTTAGGCCAAGCTTTGTGTAGCATCACAGGAGTTACTGTTTGTCAAACAATTACTGGGTTTTCTACAGATAAAGACAGAAAATGGCTGTCCTTCAGACAGAGATAAAGACAAATATACAAACAAAGCCAGACGGGGAGAACACAAAAAGAAAAAAAAACAGAAATAACAATTGCTTTTATGCAATACAGGCTGCTGTCTAAAGATAGTAAACAGAAGACAAGCTTTTACAAAAGTAAACCCAAAAATATGTGCGCATTGGCAATACATACCTGTATGCATCTTAGGAAATACATTTAAACTAAAATATTTTCCAGGGTATAAGTTACACCAGAGTATAATTCACAGGAGCAAAAAAATGAAAACAAAAATTAAATAGAGAAAAAACACAAATAACTCACACCAAAGTATAAGTTACTCTATTTAATGCTGCTTTTACTTGTCTAAAAATGTGTTAATAAACTAAACGCTACCATGACATGTAGTAAAAGCTACCATCTAGTTTTTAGCATCATTGCTACATGGAAGCATTATCTATTTATCTCATTTACAATGCATGGAGGACTAAAATGACGTTAAGAAATCAGGTTTATTTATTTCGAAGAGCTCTACAAAAGCATCAGTAAATAAGAAAAATATCATACAATTCAGAGGGCGATCATCTTTTCTTAGATGGTAGTTCTTATTCTGTGTTGCTGTCAGTAGCAAATACTGATATACACAACTACAGTGACCTCTAGCGGTTGTTAGCAGTAAACAACTGCTAAAGGGCAACCAGTTGTTAATGAGAAAATAAGTTCACTTTATATTATGTGGACACACTCATTTTAGCCATTCTGTATAATTGTAGTGAAAATACTGTTTTGAATTTAATGTCTGCATATATTTATTTGGTCTTTTATGTTTTTGTTATGAAATGAATGCAGTTCTTCTTTTCTGTTTCTGTTTAAAATAAATCTAAACTATGCAAATAACATGACTTAAACTCAGAAAAAATACGGTAATCCTAACATCCAACAATGCCATCAATATTTACTTTTAAGCATAACCTAAAGAATTTATGGATTACAAGTATGTCATCATTCCTCTTCATTTAGCAACACATCCTACCTGGTTTAGTGTAGTCTTATTAGAAACCACTTTTTCCCCCCAGAAAGACATAGTCAAGGATTCTGTGTTGCCTGTTTGTGATTACAGTTTTTGGCAGCCAGTTCTACAAATGAGTGGAAGATAATGATCTTGCCTTTGCCCCTGCTGGCTGATAATGATGGCGCGCTGCAAAGCTGGGAAAAGCAGACTAAAATTTTAACACCAACATGAAGGGACATTAGGTTAGCCTGTGCATACTGATGTATGAGGAGTAAAGTGTTAAAATACTACATTTATTAAGGAACCAAATCCCCCCCAATGGTGGGCCCCCCAGGCAGTTTTGATTGCCACTTACTTTTCGATGGAGAGTTTTGTCGTAAGGTTCTTTAAGTAAGCCAGCTCGTTCCACACAGCATCGCTGTCTTCTTGACGTAATTGCCAAAACTCTGCACGGTGTGCCTTTCCACTTGGCCTAGACATAGAAACACAAGGAGTGACATTGTAGAACTAAGTAAAAAATATAAACATTTAAGATGAATGGACAAACAACCTCAACTGAAATGTGACACTGAAGGTAAGAGTAGAATAGGAGATAATGCCGTTATTACCTTATTCCCTTTGGGCATTTCATTTTAGTCTAATTCTAATTTTGTCTCTGTTATTTAGAAATGTTTAGCAGTATTACGTACACATATGAATGATGGCTTGAAGCCCAAGACATGGCACGTGAGGCAAGGATCTAAAGCCTCCCTTATGTGCAATGTACATCGAAACAGGGGCCAAACAACTTTTGCAAAATCGGTCATTAAAAAAAGCTCACTTTAACTCCATTAAATACCCACTACTCCTCACTAACTTATACATACCCACTCAACATACACCCACGTTTGCACAGCTACCTACATCTAACACTGTATATGAAATATTACTGGTTTATATAACCTAGCCAACCAATATATACTAGCTCAGTGGTCTTTTGGGAAAGTGTCTGCCCTAAGACTGGAAGGTCGTGAGTTCAAATCCAGGCCGAGTCAAACCAAAGACTCTAAAAATGGGATCTAGTGCCTCCTTGTTTGACACTCAGCATTAATGGTTGTATTGGGGGGTTAAACCACCAAATGTTTGTTGAGTGCTGTGTCTGCAGCTTACTGCTCCCCAGGGGATGGGTCAAATGTGGAGAACGAATATAACACACATACATGTGTGACAACAAATGTAACTTTGACTTAACCTTTTAATATATTGCAGGTCAATTGGTGAAACTGAATTGTTCTTAGGTGTGAATGTGTGACTGTTCGGCCCAGCAATGGACTGATATACCCGGCCTTTGCCCAACAGGGGCTGGGATAGGCTCCAGCAACCATGCGACCCCAAAAGGGACTATGGGTGAATGGAAGGCCAGGTCAATGCTGGTTCCCCATAACCCCCACTCTGACTGGTACATTGAGTAAGATTTTTCACATTTCGTGCCGTACTGTTTTTGAACCCTCCAGGCTGGTGTTCCAACTTTATTGACTAGGCCTGGAGTTCAATACCTGTCTGTCTGAAGAACAGCATCTATGGGTCCCTCCAAAACAGAAATGGAATAGACACCTAGAGTCTTCTTTGGTGCTCTTGTTCCTAATCGCTGCAGAACCACGTATGAGCAGCAGAGTCCATACACATTTTAACTTTTTGATTTCACATCTTTCCTGAAGGGTAGAAAAAAGCAAGACCCAGCAGTATGACCATTGCCTCAATTTTCTCCACTGTTGTGATGAGACACACCTAAAAACAAGATGGGGCTGTTGAAATACAAGAAGACATCTGCAGAGTTTAAGGCTGTTGTACTACCAGTAATGTGCCCACTTTGAGCCTGGATTCTAAAGTAATCAAAATTCAACTCCAACCAAGGCATGTCGCGCAGCTCTTGGCGAGCAGAGCAAAACTATATAATGGAAAAACTTTTTTTTTTTAAAATCCTAATGAGGGCTACAGGTTTCCTTACTGTCAGGGTGTATGCCAGAACTGGTCCAGATAAAGTAGTAAACACACACAGACATACACACACACACACCCCTGCCTCCCAGTTGCATCTCTGCACACATCCAACTCATCAATCAGTCTTAGTCCAACACATTCAATTCCAATTAGTCTTTCATTTGCAAACTAAAAGAGGATTTAGTGAGAAATCCACAAATTGCAAAGGCAGCTGATAAGAATACTGTGTCTTCCACATCCATGGTAACAAACACAGTAACAAACATTCATTTGTCATTTTCACCTAATCAATGTGGTAGGGCTAGAGAAATTGGCTGTAAGGGTCACTGCCATTGTCAAGGATTCCTACTTAGGTTATACTGGGCTATGCAGTGCCAAAACACTTGTACCTGGGAGTTGAATGCCACTGAAAAATGGTAAACATTTTCATTTAACACTTAACTGCAACCGTTTCTGTGAGTAACATGATGCCAATGGATCACTTTGTAATGTATGAGTTTAATATATAAAATAATATATAAAAACTTTCAAGGTTTTTTTCCCTCCCAGAAACTGAAGATTTTTCTATAACCTATAAGCTTAACCAACATTACCAGAACAATGTCAAGCCAAATTTTTTTCAAATGAATAAAAAAGTGTTTTTAAAAGGTCGTTTTAACAATTTCTAATGTGTAAAGCAACAGTATTATGTAAAAAAAAAAGGTATAGAAAGACTGTACATTTTGAATTGTTGACTCTCTAAAAACTGTTGAACATGGAGTCAGAAGACGGCTTTCTTCTTTAGGCCGCCGTGCATGTTCCCCTATGGTGTTTTAGTTTCCATTATTAAGCAGGAGGAGATGGAGAGAACATTTCCACGCTGCTGCAGCTAATTGCTCTGAATCAGGGGGAATCTGTTTATGGGTGCAACTTTGATCAGAGTACGGATGCTTTAATAACCTTTAATTTTATTTGCTCATCCCCATCATCCCCAGTCTGATTAAAAAACTTTTTCCTCTCTCTAATATAAATAAGAAGTTGGATTTTTTTCCCTTTTTCCTTTATGCCAGATTGGGAAAATACGGTGTAATGGTGAATGGCAGGAGGGGGGGTGGGTGTCAATGGGATTGCACAGTACCTGCATCTTGATGAGTCTAGTGATCTTACATCTGCTTTGCAATTGGTAAAAAATTTGTGTCCAAGTTGTGATTTGTTAATACTTCCTTTGTCACTTAGAAGTTAGTCATTCTTTGAGAATCCACACAACTCTTGCTTGAAATGAAGATACTTTTTAGAATGGTGGTTCACTTTCGGCTTATCCCTTTCGGGGTATCCATAGCGTAACAGCACCCACTGTTTCGCATCAGTGATGTTGGCAGAGTTTTTATGCCGGATGCCCTTCCTGACACAACCCTGTACTTGAGGGGCACAGGGACCCAGTTAGGCAGCAGTGTCAAGGGTCTTGCCTAAGGACCCAATCTGGGTGGAGATCAGTGGACAACCCTGGGAATCAAACCCAGGGCTCCTGCGTGTCAGCCCTTCACCATGTTATGTATTTTCTGAGAACTGGCAACTACGTCCTGACTTAGATGACTGGTGACTATTCATGACGAGATCGAGTAGTAATAACAACTGCATTGGTAGACACTATTTTCCATATCGCTCCAATTAGAAGGGTAAATGTAGGGGTAGGGAGAAGCCATAGGGGTAGGGAATGAATTTGGATTTGGCCAACGTCATGGATTGAGGTCATTTTTAAACTTTTTTGTTGTCGTTGTTTTTAAAGACTCTATTCAAGACCAAGTCAAAACCAGTGCCTGATTTCCACCCATTTTTTATACAGTAAATAGCATAACAAGATTCTTGAGGAAATCTCAAAGTCATTTAGGAAGAACTGGAGAGAAAATGTATTATATATATATATATATATATATATATATATATATATATATATATATATATATATATATATATATATATATACAAATAAGAGTAGACAAATCAATAGACGCATCCCATCAAATATTTTTGGCTTGTAACAGAAAAAAATGCTAGTACTTACTAGATGTAACCCTTGTGCTATCCTAAGCACGTTTAATTTAAAGTGGGGTCATCTGGACTTCACAAGACAGTGCGCTGAGTTTTTTTTCTCAAAGATTTTTATCTTCACTGGTGTCCGTGGCAGACATAAGATCCTGTCCATTTGTGTCCACCTTTGTCACGGGAGGGATCAAACATCAATATAAGGGTACGGTCATCTGGACCCCATAAGTGACCACGAGGGTAAAAAGAAAAAAAAGAAACATCAAGAAAATAATTAGATCCCTACCAAGGTCAACATTGACCAGAACTTGGGTCCTATCCTAACTGACTTGTTAGTGTCCCAATTTGAGGCATTGATGGGAATATTTAAGCCATTTTTTACTGTGTCTCATTTAAAGCAGATAATACCCCAGTGGTTCTAACTGATTTTTAAGGATGTGGCTTAATGCCAATAAATGCCAAGACCATAAAATTGAATGACTGACAACTGCCAAACAAGGCTCTGATGGAAAAGGGCAAAGCTGCCTATTGCATCAATTTATGTCAGATTGAAACATGGCACTGAGAAAGTATCCAGGAGAAAATTGTTGCATAATGCTCTCTGAATCAAATTATTGTAACAGTAAACAGATAAATATATTAAAGGGGCCATACCATGATTTTCTTAATTCTTTCAGAGTGAACTATATCCATATGCATGATCATATATTACATTTGGACCACTTAAAAACAAATTATTTATGAAATATTAGTTATATTTCGTGAGTCTTTTTCTACCCGGAAGTAAAACGACTCGATTCCTGAAGCTCCGCCTGCCGCTGCATGTGGGTGCACTGCCGCTGCAGTCCACTTTATGATGCCATCCCAGAGAAATCCCTGTGTCTCTATTTCTACCACAAAAATAATCCAAATTTCTTCAAAGATGGATACACATACGATATATCTGCCTTTAGCTGGCCTGGCCATCGCTACACTGGAGCGGGTGGCATTGTCCTTACGTCAGCACGTTTCCATGCGATGGTTTTCGTGGGTGTGGGAAGGGCTGCTGCAGACAGCGCAGGTTTTTAAAGGATTACTCTTAAATGCATGAATGGATCAAAGTACCACTTTGGGGTTTTTCATAGTGAGCAATGAACAGTAAAATGCACTTAAAACCTCAAAAAGTTGAATTTTCCTGGTAGGGCCCCTTTAAATTAAAGTAATTATTCGGCCTTTAATAAAGTGTACAATATCACATTAGGTAGAAAATTACTTTCATGACCTGATTAATATGTCACAATGGCTTTTCTGGTACTGGAGTTCTTTTGACTGTCTCAGACATATTCATTTAGCTGTTTTGAACTAGCATGAGAAGAGTCGAGCCTAAAGATGAACATGCTCCCTGACTTTCACACAGATTTCCATTGCATTCGTGTTTTCTTTAATTAACCCTGTGAGAAAACAGCTGACAAAGTTAACGCTCTGCTCCCACAAGGCCAACAGGCGGTCACACCTTCAGCTTCTCTTCAAATGGCCTCAGTGGCACTCAATTGTTAAAAAAAGGAGTATTAAAGAGTTTCAAGGGAGACAATGGAGAAAACAAGAGGCATATGTTAATGACATATTTCAGCACACTTTCCACTTTGTGTTAAAAAAAAAAACATGTGGTTTCTGTTGAAGCAGGAAACGACTCCCTTCTCATCCCTCTCTCCACAGGCCTGGAAAAAAAAAAACCCAGAGGACTTGACACCTCCAGCCTCTAGCTCTCACATCTTAATGAACGCTGAGGGAAAAGAGATGCAGAGGCACAGGGAACCAAAATCTATGAGCAAAAAACATCTGATTTTGTAAAAGCACGACAGGAAATTTACTCACTTCTCCCAAACTAGCAGCCAGGCCTCGTCAGACCTCACAATAAGAATGGTTCAATTCAGTTCAGCTTAAAAAACTTATAGAGCATCAGTTCACAAACAAGCTTCATTCAAACCGCAACTAAAAGTAGCATCAACAATGAACTTTCTTAATACTGATTGCTGGAATATGTGCAGAAAAGGAAAAACCCCTTGCCTGTGCGTGAATCATTTTTTGTCAGATTAACAAACTAGTGAAGCAACAAGATTTTAATGCAATCCTAACAAAGTGTCTTCCCTGACAGGCTATTTCCATGCTATAAACCTAAGTAAAAAGCAAAAATAATAAATATCTAATTTATTTATAATTTGATGAATTTTCCAGCCAATGTTGCTCATTACTGTGTTTTTGTCTTTCAAACACAAATGACTTGTAAAAAACTGCTAAATGAAAGTTTATGTAAAACACCACCTGTTTAGTATGTGTTTTTCCTATGTAGACACAGAGTGGTGCATTTGAACATTTGCACAAATTCCTCTTGACAATTTATAGACTCAACATAAAACATACAGAAGAAGCAGATTTTTTGGTTTGTCAAAAATTTTAGCTCTCATTTTTTTTGCCATGTTGGTGTTTATTTACAATTTATAAACAACACTCCAAGAGAGTAAACTGGAAACTCACAAGCCACTTGATTTCTCCATTTCTTTAAGCTGATCTCTCACAGTCTTGTAGGTGTTTTGAATCAAGCACATCCTTTCATGGCGTTTATTGTGGGCTTTTCTCAGCTCTTCATTCTCCTCGGTCTGAAATGAATGAAAGAAAAAATGATTTAGTAAATAGATGTATTTTCAGAGGAAACATAGTCTGAAGGTTGTTAAAATTAAAGTACAACAAGATGGCAGAGAACCTAAAACCAACTGCTCATAATTTTCACACAGGTTCAGGATAAATTGTTTCAATGCCCTTGATAATGGAAGGAGGTTTTCATTCAAAATCTGACCATACATGGCCTCATTCATTCTTTCCTTTACATGGATGAGTCGTCATGGTCTCTTTGCTGAAAAACATCCCCAAAGCATGATGTTTCCACCCCCATGCTTTACAATAGGTATGGTGTTCTTTAGATGCAACTCAGTATTCTTTCTTCTCCAAACACAATGAATAGAGTTCTTACCAAAAAGTTCTATTTTGGTCTCACAAACTTTAGCCGGGCCTGCACATGTACTGGCTTTAGCAGGGGGATTCGTCTGGCACTGCAGGGTTTGAGTCTCTGGCGGAATAGTGTGTTACTGATGGTAGCCTTTGTTACTTTGGTCCAAGTTCTCTGCAGGTCATTCTCTTGGTCCCCCTGTGTGGTTGTGGGATTATTGCTCACCGTTCTTCATCATTTTGACCCCATGGGATGAGATCTTGTGGAGAGCCCCAGATGGAGGGAGATTATCAGTAGTCTTCTATGTCTTCCTAATAATTGCTCCCACAGTCTTCCCAGCCTGGTGCAGGTCAGCAACTTTGTTTCTGGTGTCTTTAGACAGCTCTTTGGTCTTGGCCATAGTGGAGTTTGGAGTATGACTGTTTGAGGTTGTGGACAGGTGTCTTTTATATAGATAACGGATTCAAACAGGTGCTATTAATACAGGTAACGAGTGGAGGACAGAGGATCCTCTTACAGAAGAAGTTACAGGTCTGTGACAGACAGAAATCTTACTTGTTTTTAGGTGACCAAATATTTATTTTCCACCATAATTTACAAATAAATTCTTTAAAAATCACACAACGAGATTCACCAGTTACAATTAATGACTATGTTAATATATTGAAGATGTGTATATTTTAAACTTAATTTACAGTGTTTGCTACTCTGAAATAAACATGTTCATATTTATTATCAATCTTTCTGCAGCGGTGTGTCTATAAAAGTGAAGGATGTCCTATAAAAGGCATTGTAGTGTCACATAACAGTAAGCAGTGCTGCACTTTCCCAGACTGTGGGAACCGTTTGATTGCATGTGTTGTGATATGGGGCTTCTAGCAGAAGATTTGTTGCTGGCACTTTTGTTGACAGCTATTACAACTAAGCAAGAATTGGCTGCTGCTTTAAAGAAGAAGCAGGAGAAGACAACATATGGATTTTCTTGTCAGGGGCACCCGCACTCCCCATCACATTGACCTTAGTAGTAAGGGCAATGGAGGAAAGTCTTTCAAACAGACAGGACAGACAGAGGTGAAAAGTCAGTTCATAAAGTGGAGGAAAGACAAAGACAGACCGGAGAAATTAGAAAAGAGAGAAGAAAGCAAAAGAGCCGAGCCAAAAGAAAAGTGAATGGAAGAGTGCAGGACAGGTTTCTGCTTGAGTGGCCAGGGCTAGCGAGAGTTGTCGAGTGCTTTCTGAAGGGAAGGAGCTTGTTTACTGCTGATATGACACAGCTACCCTGCAGAGAGGGAAATGCGAGCCCTCAGCCCTGTTATTATTAACAAGGACAAAGAGAACACAGAGTACACAAACATGGACTGGACACGAGTGTGCGCACATGCATACCATGCACAATCCGTGCTGCCAATGTGACATGTATGGATTTTCCCTAGTGAGAATTATTCACAGAAGACATCTGCAAGACAGCCTTGCCCCCATCAAACAGCCCTGACCTCTCAAAAAAAAAAAAAAAAAAAACTCTTCTCTAATGAAATGGGCTGAACCAGAGTTGTATTAACTGGTGGAACTAAGAGCTGAGAGAAAACAGGAAAGTTGAGGCTGACAGTGGGGCTCACTGACGGAGGAGAGAAGGGAAGGGGGGTTAGGGGTGATTGGAGGAGGGTGGGAGAAAGTGGCAGGGTATTAGCCATATCATGGCTTCCCCAAGTACTTATAAAGCTTCCTCAATCAATAAGTCCTTTCATTCAACCAGGAAATACATCTGTGGACATTCAAGCTGAAAAATAATTACACAGCAACACTTACTTCTTACGAGAAAGAATACAAGAAGCAGGAGGAACACTATTAAGAGAGAAGTTTGTTTCCACTCAGCTGTCAGAATCAACATGTTGACATGGCTACCACACACAATTTTAAAAGGAGTTCAATTGACAGAAAGAAGATAGAATAAAACAGGAGAGACTGGGAAAAACAAAGTATTCCAACAGTTTAAAAGGAAATTTGCAAGTGCTGATGATGACAAACGTGTTTCTTGCATCAAAAATGCCAGCAAAGGTTCTCATTCTTGGTTCTTGACAGAGAGGACAGATGGTTTGAAAGAAGGGTTTAGAGAAGCCTTCCCTCAACAGAGGGGGAGGCCTCAGACAAATTTGTCTCCTTTTTACCTTGCTGCCCTTTTAATTAGTTCTAAAGAAGACCGAGGCCAAATCTGAATTCTTCCTCTACCCCTTCGGCTAAAGATGGCATAATCATCATTTAAAAACCACTGGATACGCCTTTACAATAGATCAGAAGATGATTGGAGTGGGACTTTAGAGTAGGGGTGTGCCAAAATATAGATATTGTGATATATCCCAATATTTAGTCCTGCGATTGATTCTCGATGGGTTCTCACCAAGTATCAATCTTTGTCATTTGTTTGAAGAGGAAAATGAGCTCACAAAAATAACTCTTATTTCATTAAAAAAAACGTTTTTTCAGTGAGTTTAAGGTAATACATTATTAAATATATGGATATAGTTTAGTCTGAAAGCGGCTGGGTGGCTCAGTGGACTAGGTGAAGGGCTGACACGCAGGAGCCCTGGGTTCGATTCCCAGGGTTGTCCACTGATCCCCACCCAGGTTGGGTCCTTAGGCAAGACCCTTGACACTGCTGCCTAACTGGGTCCCTGTGCCCCTCAAGTACAGGGTTGTGTCAGGAAGGGCATCCGGCATAAAAACTCTGCCAAATCACTGATGCGAAACAGTGGGTGCTGTTTCGCTGTGGCGACCCCGAAAGGGATAAGCCGAAAGTGAACTACTACTTATAGTTTAGTCTGAGTTATTGAATAGCATGATATAGGCCCTTTAATGAGTCATCCAATTGCAGGAATGTGGGCGACCCACCTAAAGGAGAGAAGTGTGGTCTCAACCCTCCACTGCAAGTAAAATGATAAAACCCCCCTTGAAAACATAAAAAACAAAGACAAACCAGCTAAATCCTGTGTTCAACTAATGCCCTTATCAGTGTGGCTCCATTCTTCTGTGCCATGCGTACGATCGCCTTAAGTACCAGACAAGTAAATGGCATCATTAACTAAGACAGTCATGCATGTTGTGTGAGTCTATGTTGAGCATTACGGTCTGCGAGTGATGTAATTCAGACACTTCAGATCTGACAGGGAAATGATGCCTTGTGTTGTCCAGGGATTGTATCCTAAAGGGAGATGACCTTTGCATAATCCCTCACTTCCTGGCCAGACACAAAGATGTAAAAGGACAAAGAAAAGAACTGAAGGAGAGAAATCTGAAGCAGGCCCATATAGAGAAGGGGAAAAAAAGTATGATGGTAGCTGATAAAAGTAAAAATATAAAACAAATAAAAAAGGCTGAAAGGAACGTCATGGAGTACATGAAGGAAAAACAGTCAATCAATCTCACATAATATCTAAACCTATTTTCAATAGAGCATTCCCTCCCTATTGGTTTACAGGGAACTCTGCTTTTCTGTACACAGATCCAGCGTATGAACAATATGTGGGGTTGAAAGGTAGGGATGTAGGGAAGGCCAATAAAGTCAAAGAAGTGTTTCTGCATTAAACACAGCTTAGCTTCTTGTTTTGGCTCAAATCAGAAATGCCTGATTTATCAAGAAATAGACAAAGCAATGCACCCTAAATAATATATAACTCAAAAAAATCCCAATTGTGTATAAAAAAGTCTGTTTTCAGAGAAATTAGGGGGCTTAGTGAAAAGCAAATTGCTGCTAATTTTAATACCAACCTTATCAAGCAAAAAGCAAGTGTGAACATCTCTACTGAAACAGACGTTTGCAGCAGTGTTCTTGTTGTCAGGCGTATTTAGTGTGTGCCAACACAATGCCAGGAGGTACAGCCATCAGAAGTGATATCAACTGCTGACTTGTTTCAACACATTTAAAACCCTTGTGACTGTTAGTCGCAAATGGAAAAGGTTTTTGGAAACAGCAACAAACATCAGGAAGTTGGAGTCTGAAGAGACATGTTTATGATCAGATAAACCCTAGGAAATGTAGTAAAATAGCTTTTTAATGAAAACATATTCAAAACAGGTGGTAAATATTTCTTCATCAAACTTGTAGTTGATTGGTGACAAAAACATGCTTGTATATTCAGGAATTATTACAATTTGTTGTGTGTTTATGGGTGAAAATACTAATTTGCGTATTTTCCAACAACTTTACAACATATAAGATTTCTGTAACTTTTACATTTCTACAGCCCTTGCACACGTCTTCTCAAAACACCTGCTTCACAAGAGTGTAACATATTATTTTTGTTTGTCACAGATTGTATTAATAATTTCAAAACATGGTAAAAAAAAAAAATTAAAAAAAAAAATTTTTAGTATGTTCTGCACACATTTTCTTTTAAATTAAAAGTAGGGTGCACTTATTTTTATACATAAAAAAATATTTACCTTTAATTGCAAAAGCTCTTCAAGGTCTTGAATTCTTCGTTCAGCTTCCTTGTTGTTGCTGCTTCCCAGCCCCACACTGCTGGCTGGGGACAAAGACCTGGACCGCTGAACAGGTGTTCCCTGGGTGAAGGTAAGCAATGAAGCACTGAGGTGAGAACTCAAACACACTTCACTTTACAGAGAAAAAGCACAAGTCCATGAAGCAATTAACTTCTGCAGAAACACTGAATGAATGCCAATAATGGAAATATTCATGTTCGTCCCATTCCCTTCCCATCTTCAATAAAACGTGAACATGGCTTGCTACACGCAAACGCGCATACACACACAAACAACCCGGCTGCCAGAGGAATAAAGCAAGCCGGAGCTGCACAGTGCAGAAGCCAAAGGGAGGAGGTTCACTTTTGTGTGTTTGGAAGCTGGAGTTGCAAGCTGAGAGAAGCAAAGGTTTCTCCCTGCGACTGGCTAATGAGTATGTTCATTTCCATTTACATTGTTTCTTTGACAATAATGATGTCCCATTAGGGGAGACTAAAGGGGCTATAGATTCCAGAATGTGCTGGGCTTCATTACAAGAGGTGGGCAGGGAGGCTGCTCTAATTGCTCTACTAGGGGCCTCCAGGTTACACTTGATAGGACAACTGGAAGAGCTACCGATTAGAGGGGGGTGCAGTTTGCGAGCCAGAGTCTTGAGTAGAAATAAATAAAGAAATGGAGAAGTGCTGCGGCTCTGCTGTACAAAAGCGCTGGGAACAATATGGTGGAGGAATATGAATATGAGAGGATAGCGGGCCCCATGCAGTGCCAGGCAGGGCTGTCCAGATGGCAGGCTAAAATATGTAATGCGACTAAATGCCCAACAGTCCTTGGGCAGGACTGCATGAGCAATTGAGAAAGAGGAGAAAGAGGAGGTTAATGATAGAATGCTCAATCAGTAACAGCCATAATCCGAAACTGTGTTTGATTAACACTTTCAAACTTTGTCTTTAATTAATGTCATAAACCGTAGCATTCCATTGAATTGATACCACCTGCTATGAATGCTGGGGACTTCAATGGCATTGAAACTACTTGAATTTTAGCTACCAGTATTCTCTTTTGAAGAACATCTGATATAATGCCAGGTCTATTTGCATCAATTTACCGGAAACTAAAAAAAATAATCCAACATGAATTCCTTTTTATGTTAAACATGTTTGGGAATGTGCCCCGGGGCTTCAGTTGACTCCAGTGACCCGGTGGACCCGGCTCTGATAACATGTCTGCACGGGTGCCAACCATGTGTTCCAACTCTGCCTTAATGACTCTATGCAACTAATTAGCAGATTGATCTGCATATTCCTGATAAGTGGCAGGCCAACTGGCTTCGTCTGTCTGTACAGGGGGAAAACCCAAACACCAAAAGGAGAATCCAAACCCAAATGGAAACTTCAAGATGACCAATTAAAAAGTAACTTGTGGGGAAGATCCAAAACTCTTAAGTCTAGAAGGGGTCATCAACAGAGCTATAGAAACATGTGTTTCACCCCTTTACTCTAGAGGACGAGTGAAGGTTCTTCGTGATTTAATAAAAAATATTTAGAATAAAATATAAAAAAAGAATTAAAGTATAAGACAGGTTAGTAAACTAATAGAAAAGTAGTGTGGGTTAAGAGGGCCACACAGATTTAAATCCACAAGTTCACAATTCAGTTTGATTTTTACTCTAACAAATGTCAACAAAGAATCAATTTATTTCCTAAATGCCCAATAAAAAATTTGTTATTTTTTTACACAACTTGTGATTTAAAGTGTACAGAGTGGGAGGAATTATTAGTAAAATAACTAATTCTTGGATTAAAACAGTTTTTTTGGCAGGAAAAGTACAAAAAAATGTTTTAAAAGAAAAAAAATCTGAATTAGATGAATAATCATTGCATTTTCTAAAGGAAATTTATAGATTTATTTCAATCAAGTCATTAAAGAAATTAAATAAATATTGGAAAATGTAAAATTATGGAAATCCAAATCCAAAAGAGGTTCTAGATCAAACTGTTTTTTTATTTCTGAAACATGATAAGACTTTATTTGGAGAAGTATAGATTTTCCAAAATTATGAGTATCAGTCTAACAGTACATGCTGCAAATTGCAGGTTATGTTGTTCTGTAAAACACCTCTCACTTAAGCTAGCAGTAACACTCACTATAAAATAAGTGAAAAAGGTATGAACTGTGCCCTAGTTTGTTGCTGTGAACTGTACAGAAGGCACATCCAAATACTATGTTACTTTAAAACTTGAGTATAACCTAACAAAAAGGTTTCGTATCGTATTATATATTAAGCAGTGAAAGATGCTTCACTTAGCTAAGCAAGGGTCCTAAAGCTGATGGTAAAAGTTAAATTAAAGTCTAACTGAATTTGCACCATACTCATAATACATTTCTTGTTTTTCATTTTTTTTTCCAAACAAATTAATTATTTGTAATAAGATAAGCCATATTTAAAATCTAATTTTTCCCCCATTTCCAAAAAATATGTAGTAAAAAAATGTTTTAAAATGAGAAAGACTAGAAGAAGGTTGATTAAAAAATCCATAACTATACTGAGCCTTCAATGATGACAAAATATGCACAATATGAAATTACATGATAATATAATTCATAGCTTTTTTCAGTGTAATGAAGCATACAAAATGCAAAAAACCTTGATTCAGAGTGCTCAGATCAAAATGGGCAAATTTCTACAAAAATTAGTTTTTTTTTGCATCCCTTACACTTAATCTTCAGGCTATGTGTCACAGCAAACAGATTAGGTCAGCCTAATTGCTACGCAAATACAACTAAGAAAGCAGCATGTCATAAAGTTATAGTGGAGAATAAATGCTCGAGTAATTGTGGTTCATCGTTCGATGTAATGAGGACAACAGTATAAATCAAACAATGTCTTCGGGCCGTCCTTCCAGTGAGTGAGGCCATCTAGAAATGTGTCCTGCCAAACTTATGAGTGAGATTCCGAGCAGATCAAAAGCCTCTTTCTTGTTCATGATGTACTGCTGAAGCGGTAAATTAGCCAGTGCCTGAGCCCAAGGCATGCGTGAAACCAGCAGCACACGCCAGTCTGCTCACAGTAGGAGGGGCGTTGTGTTTGTGTGTTGGCAAGTTTAGGACAAAGGTTGACAGAAGTTTGCTCTGCTGAATCACATGATTCTCATCAGGCAATTCTTTTTCTTTTTTTTAATGGTATTTCTTCTCCGTGGCTTTGATCTATCTCATATAAACAAAACGGTTATGTGAGGGCATGCTGACTCGTCACACAGGTGCTGTCTTTAGCGTGTTTGTCAGTGGAGTGGGCTGACCAACCTGTTGTCTTCTGACTGGGTGAGCAGATCTGGGATGGAAATTCTTGTCTTCTGGTCTGGGATCTGAACCTCCGGTGGAGGCCCGGTCAGAGTGAGAACCGAGTCTTTGAGGAAGGGAGGCAGCATCAGTCTGCTCTGCAACCACAGCCTGCAAAAAAGAAAGACAAGAAATATATGTGTTATGAAGATAACTAGAACGTGACATGGCTAGTATGACTAAAACAGAACCTTGATAGCATATATTTTACCAGTGAACAGTAGGCTAAAGAAGACAAAAATCTGAAGCCTAAATAAGATGTTTGAATTGTGAAAATTGAACTTTTTATAAATGTTCATTGAATAAAGTGTAATAACCAATGATCACTTATCTTATGGTGAAAAACTTCTGATCGTCGCACTAAAGTATTCAAAGTTTCAGGTAAAAACAAAGTCCTTTACCGAATGTTATCCACGAAGCAAACATGGGTGGAATGTCATCACCTTTTTTCCAAAAAGTCCTGATTGCATTATCAGAAACCTGGCATCTGGGTGTGACCTTGTTAACTGCCAGGGTAATCAACTTTAACCAAAGGGGAGGAGAGTGGATGATAAATTATTAGTGAGGAAGATTTTGTTCATGTTTTATTAAATTGGCCTGTCAAAGGGGGCTGGTCAAATTATCTGGGGCCTCGTTTATTGGAGGTTGGCCATATTGGCGCATCTGTTACAATTACTTATAATTTTCAGGCAGGCGGGCAGGCAGGACGAAGTGAGTTTTTTAAGCATCAGCTACATAAAGCAATTTAGAAATTAACTGATGGAGTGAAAAGTATCGAACTCTTTCTCATCCTCTCCCCAATCCTGATGTTCATTCAGTAAAGAAAGAAAAAAACTGAAGGGAATAGAAGCGTAAAAAGATGCAAAAATAAACATAATGAAACTGCAGTAAATCTGACAGAAATGGAAATTAAAATGACAGAAGAGAAGACGCTGGTGGAGTGGGAGTGAACAAAAAGTACAATGAGATTGGAAAGAGCAAAAAAAGAACAAGTCAGCCTTGGTAATTACTGAACACGATTAGGTTCTTGGGGGAACGTGTCAGGCACTAGTGGCCCTCGCCGGTGAGGATGCAGCAAGCAAGAACATATGGAGTGAGGCTGGTGCTTGCGCTCCCCGAAGCTCGTGACCCGTCTGCTGCCGAGCCCTTGAGCTGAATCTGAAATGAGACTTGCCAGACCTAATGTTCTGCACATGCACCATTTATGTCACAAAACAAATCTGATCACTGTTAATTAAGGAGCAGCTGTAATCAGGCGCCGAGCCCCAGCCATAGAAAAACACACAACAGTGTTTAGAAAAATGTATGCTCACACAGACCTGTTCAGATCAATCGTTTGAACGACAGAACAAATGGAAAAGTTTGAGTGGAACCCCAAATCTAAATTTTGTTTGTATTCACTTAGTGCTTAAAGACGGAATACGTGTGTAACGGAAGAAAGGTACAGCACCGAGTCAGTCCGCGCATGTTTTATGCCTGCGTAGGCAGCACTGAGTCCTCCCACACAGTTTGCTTGACCCCAGTGTATGTGTTTGAATGGGTGAGTGTAGATCTCTGCAGCAGCACATGGCTGTGCTTCAGTAATGAGATGGACTGCGCAACACAGAAGCTCTCATCTAATGAGAGCAGTTGAGCTTGTAAAACACACTGCTGGCCTCCATGTCATTAGTATGTCTCTGGCCCTGGACACGGTCCGGCTTCAAACGCACACGCCAAACTCTTGTCGACAATGTTATTTGATTTAAAAAATGAAAAAATAAAGATCCTCCGCTCACAAGATGAGCCAGAAAATGTAAGCAATTAAGTATTTATCTGGAACGTCAGAACAATCAAGAGCAAAACATAAATAGATAATGTGATTTTTGCGTTGTCTTTACTTTTTCTGGAGTACAAAATTTTCATGGTTTTGAAGTTTATCATTAGTGATGATCAAAAGGATTCCCAAAGCTAAAAGGTGACAGGTGATGATGGGAGGTTTATGCAAGAAAGAGCCTGTATGGATGCAGCCAGACCCAATAGCATAATAAGCTGAGAAAAAATATAAACATGCTAGACAGGGGCGATAACAGTTTTTTTTTGTCATTAAAAATACAGTATTCATAACAGAAGATCTAAAACAATTTTAAAAAGAAGCATAAAACAGATGAAAACATTCGTAAGAGAAAAATCTAATGTACAAGAGAAAAATTATCAGTGATGGGTGTCAATGCTCATATCACAAATTCTCACTTTGAAATCACTTTAATAAAAAATAAATAAATAAATAAATAAATACATTTAAGTCAACATTTTGAATACAGATTTAATTCTCCTGAGGAAATTTCCATGCTTGCTTCCCTTATTCCCAAGCCAACAGGAACATTTGAGAGCTTTGAATGACTGCCTACACAATTAACAATTTACCTTTCATTCAGTCAGATGATTAGCCAAGAAAGCCTGAGGTCTGCTATGGATTCTAATGTGGGTGTTTAATCAGCACTCAGCTTTGATAGCCAGAGACTAAACTACTCCAGCTATTGTTCATTCATTCCTCTAATGAGGGATATTCCCTTCCTCTTTATTATGATTGTGACCACCCGACCTTGTAGCCACAACTTTGCTAATCTATTGTTGCGTTAAGGCCACACACAGCTGATTTATGCTCTTTTAGGAGGAATAAATCTAAAACAAGTGGTATAAACTATACAAGTACTTGTCATCTTTTGGCATTGGAAAATAGGTAAACCTTTAAACACAACATGTTGGTTTACATTCTTTGAAATTCTTATAGAGGAAAACAATTTCATGGCATTGGAAGAATAACTTTTAAGAGTTCACAATTATAAAATGCACCCACAAAAGTGCCACAACTGCTTTTGTTTGCAGGTTTGTAATAGCGATCTCCTACTTTATTCAAGTTTGTGCATATTTTCTTGGAATCTAAAATCATGAAAAAAAAGATGTGTAGTAAATTCTTACAGTAGTTCAGACATTTTTCAGATAAATAACCTGGTAAAGCAATAAAACTTTGAAAAAAAAATATTAAACAAAAAGAGACCAACTTAAAAATACACATTTAAAATAAATCCACAGTCAAAAAATAATATTAAGCTTTGTTTTTAATTTAAGCTTCTAAAATCAATTTAGGGGGTTTAAAGTCAGAACTTACTCTGTATTAACAATACATTGCTTGTATTTCAAGAGATTTTCAGAGCCTTAGTTGGGCGTGGAGAACCATGAGATTTAGCAACTTGTTTAAAAAATAAAAAACTAGAAACCACTAAGCCTTGTTTGTATAGATGTTGTCAATAACAAACTTTTGAATTATAGGGACTAAAAAGTTTAATGCATCGAGATTAACCCATCTTTATTGTATCAAAAGTAACTGAAGCCTCAGTTTAATGTGTCATCCCATCCTTCAAATTGTTACATCTTAACAGCAAAAGTTAAGAGTTTGATTTATTTATTAAATGAAGCTGAGATTAGCTAACTTAAGTTACTATATCAAATACTACTCACAGCCTCTTTTTCTTTCCTTCTCATCGTCTGCAGAAAGCCTAGAAAGAGAGCGGGGTTCAAAGCTTTGGCTCTGGCACATATTCAAATGAGCTCTGGCGCCTCTGCTCTGTGATTCTGTTGTTCTTCTTTACCAAAACATTTAAAATTTAAATCAAATCTGCCCTAACAACCTAGGCATTGGAAATTTAACAGGGACTTCTTGAAGAATTTAAGAATATATGCGCTTCTACACGTGCGGCTTCAGTCAAACACACAGCAGAGCATGTGTAGGAATACACAGAAGGCCCTTCAGTTACATGCTACACCTTTGGACAAGTCTTTGATAACTTTGGTGATAGTGTGTTCTACTAGTGAGGAGCTTCAAAAACCTCCACATCAGGTGGGTTGAAGGTTCTGTTGAATATTTTTACATTGATAACTAAGGAGAAAAGAACAATGATTGAAAAGTACAATAAAATAATAAACATATGTGTGTTTAGTTGACAGACATCCATTTGTATGTACTTGGTAATAAGTAATTAATGTAAAATAAAAAAAATCTTTAACTACAAAACTGTTTCAAATTGTTATTGAACTGACAGGTATTTTTATTTAAGTGTTTGAATTTTAAAGATTACAATGAGTTTGATGCATCTTAGCTTTTCTAGGACAGAAAAACCTCAAACTGTGTTTTCTTCCCCATACAAAGTCCACACTGCATGCACAATACTAACTGAATCTCCTCTAAATATAATATTAATTACTGGGGGAACACTGCTGTACTGTATTTAATTACTGACTAAATGAACCGTTTATACTTTACTGCTGGTTTAATTAACCAGGTTAAATGAGATAGAGCAATTGTAACTCGTTTAACATTTGAGCTGATACCTTTTGACTTCCCCAATCTGGGGGCAGCCATTTCGGAAGATATCAACCAATCAAATTACACAATTACAGTTTCAGGAGGCAGACACATTAATCAGCTTCTAAAAAATATTACATTAGGCTGAAATAGGATCTTGCTGAAGTTGATGTAAATGGTGGAGTTTCATCAGTTACATCAGGGCCTTCATTTTTGTACCAAAGATTTACATGGTGGCTAAACATTGAGAATTATGTTCTTTTTAATCCTTTCCAGTTTGTCGCAGCTGCAAGCCTGATGCTTAACAAAGACTCTACTTGTTTGCAAACATATTTTTACTTTTCATATTTTTACTTTTTACTTTTTATAGAGAAAGTTTATCAGCCTAATGATCCAACAGAGAAAGTATTGGTTGACATGAGGTTGTTTTATCTAAAACAGCTCTGCAGATATGTTCAGGTTTAAATGAAACTACAAAAAACAGATTACTGATTAGGGATGCAACAAAATTACAATTTGTGGTTCGGCTTTAAACCCAAAGCCAAACAGCAACAGAATATCGAATGTGAGTGTTGAATTTTTCATTATTTTTTTATATCGCATATATAGCCTTGAATAAATTCTAGCAAGCAACTGTGGTTCTTTTGTCATACTCAATCACTTAAAAATGTTGATGTTGATTACCCAACTTTGATTGCATCATTACATCACATGCCACAATTTGGCCTTACTTTTTAACTCACTTCCATCGGAGGCCAAATGTGGCTTTTTTGCAATATTCGGCCAAAAAATTCAGTTGCCGAATATTGGTGAATCCGTATTATCTTTCATTTTGACAACAATTTGACTCATATAATAATTTGTGGTTGCTGATACGTTTAATAGTCGATATTGGTTAATTCTGAACAACCCGATTCAATCTGATTCAATGATCTCAAATCAATCCAGTACTGCTGTGATGGCACTTGGTAATTTTTAGTTATAGTAAAATTAGCCTACCAAGCATGAATCCAAATTGTATTTTCTAATATCGTTTATAACAGATTTATTTCATTTTTAACCAATTTTACAATGGTATAGGTCGATTAATCGCTACAACCTGACTTTTATTGCTAAAGCTCTTTGCAGACAATTTTCTAAAAATTACATTAATTTTCTAGAGGGAAAAGAATAGTGGCCACAAAAACATAAATGTGTCTAATTTATAATCTATCCAATGATGAAACCTACTTTACTTAAACTCCAACAACTCCTTAAAAAGTTATAACTACAGAAAATATAGCATTAGTGCTCTTTTTTTTTCAAACAAGTGCGTAGTCGTAGTGCCTCTATCACCACATCATTAGGAACTATTGAGGCTTGCATTGCCTTGGGGATCCAGTTCAAAGGTACAGAGCTGAAGTCAAACACCTGCTGACTGACAGATGCAGAACTGGAACTCTGACTTCATCTTCACGAACATTACTAAGCTCCAATTAAACTCACCTCTTTTCACTTCTAATCTGGCTTTTTTATATATTTCTGACTGGAGTGTGTTAAAAGGTCTTACAGCTATGTGGGTGGGAGGAGAAGATCAAGACTGATAAAGCAGGTAAATCATGAATGCATGCGAGAGCAAAAAAGAGGATCAGATAACTTACATAAAAAGACAGTGGCGCAAAAAAAAGAAAGGGGTAGATCAAGGCTAAACTGGAGCACCATCAAAAGAATTATTTTGTTAAAGACCACCACTGCAGGCGTTGGTTGAAGCGTCAGATAATGTGGTGCTTGCAAATGTGCCTGCCCTTGCTCCACATTGCCTCTTTAGGAAAGACGTAACACGAGTTATATTCAATAAAATAAAAAAAAGTTTATGTCTCTAAAACATAGCAGAAAAAGTAAAATTAGTAAAGCTTAAAAAAAGGTTACCTTGAAGTTGGTTTGTTTGTTGGACGAGGAGTAAAGAGTTGCATGATGAGCCTGTTGCTGCTGCTGATGAGGTTGTTGAATTTGCTCTTGTGGTTTCTGTAGTTGAGCCTGTAGTTGTGTGATGAGCTGGTCTTTGTCAGCTAACTGGCTTCTGAGCTCCTGGTGATTTTGACGGAGCTTGGATTCACTCGTTACGAGAGCCTGGTAGCACTGACTCAACTCCTTGTAAAGCTGTCAACAAATAAGAGGGATGGTGTTGGAAAAAGGAAAATAGAATAGACCCACTCCGATGAAAATTGTGCTGCTAGTGTTTTTAGAATGTTCTTGTGGTATTTTTATGATAATGTTATGAAAAATTAAGCTTAAAATTTCATTTCTGAGTATTCTTTTTCAAATTGTTGTGAATCTGGAACAGACGAAAAAAACTGTTTGAAAAAGCTTGTGGCTGTGATGTAGAAATTACAATCAACAAGCTCCCTGTTTCACTCAGTTCCCATACATCCACTTGTAGATGAAAAGATCCACGTAGGTCTTCATTTTCCTCGTCCGAGCTAGAATCTGGAGGACAACTGTACAGCTGGGTAGCTCCAATACTGCTTGCCATTTTTGTTGCACTGCTAATGTTATGTTGGAGTTATGAGGGACTGTAAGCTAGTGCGAGAGCGTACAAAAAGTTGGATTACGGGAAGTCCGGGCAGGCTTACGCCACAATAATTTCAGCTACTGCCCATCTGCAGAAACTATGCCCTCGAAAACGACACAGGCTTTTTTTATTTTGGCTAAAAGTAACAATCATAATATTGAAAACCCACTGGGAACACTTTTACAATGAATCAAGAGAGGATAGGAGTGGGAACTGTGAGTTTTAAGAAGGAAAAAAACAACCTTTAACCAGGATTTTGATTATTTTTTTAATCAATAAAAACAACTGCAAAGTAAATCAGAACACAGAAAACAACAGTAAAGTGGGTAGATGAGCCTTTTATGGGGCAGAATGTATATTTTTGGACTAAAGTGTCTTTTTTTGCTGTTAAAGCTGTCAGTGCCAATGTGTAACTTCTTTATTCATGAAAACACATCTACCCACTTTGCATTTCTGCAACAAGCTGAGCTGCAGTCAACTTCTGATCTGCTCATTTTAGCAATGAAAAACATAAAAAGTTCAATGTAGGGAAAAGACGGCTGTTAAATTCATTTAAAGATCACTGCCAGCATGGAAACATGTTATTCCTCTATTAGATTATATCATTCCTCTATTAGATTTTTTTTTAAATACTGCATCAAATTTAAATCACATATTTTGTGCCAACATATTTATATAGGTTCATATAGATTGGGTGTGGTCGCATGTGTGTGGCTGCGAATACCCTCTGATATGAGGTGGTGTCAGCAGTGTGTGCCTCCTCCTGGTTCCTCAGGACTCTTTGAGTGTCCAGGTTGAGGACCTCCAGCTGTTTGATCAGGTGGCCTTGCTCCGCTGCATGCTCTGAGCTCTGTCTGTACAGAGTCTGCACGTCTGCAAAGTCACGGCTACAAAAACACGCAGAACATTACAGAAAAAACAGCAAACTAAAAGTCTAAATTCTTAATCTGGCATTTAATAGATCATAAAAATAAATGATAGATTTTTATCACATTGTAGGAGTGATTATTCCTCCAAAAAACTGAAGTTTTATTGATGTAACTGATGATAAAGTGCTCTTTTTACTAGACACTTCTTAAAATGACGACGTAACTTGAGACCAACAGTTCTCAAACCAGCAAAATTTAATTTATTTTCTATTGGTCTGGCATTCAACAGGCTTCCTTGACCATGAAAATACATCTAAATGCATTAAGCTTCTACCAAATAAATGGGTGATTCAATTTTGCAGCTAAATGCAGTAAAAGAAAAGTGCAACAAAAATAGCAATCAATTTTTGTATTTCCGCAGTTAATTCTTTAAATAAACAGTTCCTGCTTATTGAAACATCTGCAAATTGTAAAACTTTTCTTTTATAAAGAAAAGTGCAGTATTTAGTCGTGACCTCCTGTGTAATTATTATAATATATTACTGTTACAAATAAGGATATCTCTAAGCTAGCTAAAGATGCAACACTGGTGTGACTGACATGTCAGATTGCCTCTGGCACTAAAAGACAAAAGTAGTTAGAAAAAAAGGGTAAGATTACCAGTAAGGCTCCTGGAGTTCTCAAAGTTTTTATCATATCGACTAAAGCTTAGCCAAAGCCAGCCCCCGTTTCCCTTTTCTTTCCCTTATATCGCAAATCCACTTGGCAGGGCTTATAAAATGGCTTTAAGTGAGCCAGAGAGGAAGGAATCCGTGTCACCCCCAATCCTTATAGCAAGGAGCCTAATTCCGTGTGCAGTAACCCATGTAAAGTGATATGCATTTCAGAGGATATCTATACAAGAATTATATATTAGAGTTTCACTAATTTGGAGGGGGAAGTGGGTTCTTTCCAAGAGTAAAGACAATTTTTTGTTGGTAGAACTTACCAAAGGCGATGAAGTTGTTCCTCTTTTGTTGCTACTTCCTTCTCCTTGGTTGTAAGCTGAACTTGAAGATTGTTACTGTGTCTCTGCACGGTAGACAGCTCCTGTAAAGCATTGTGCAAGACCTCTTCCAGATCCTGGTGTAAGAGTGTAAAAGGAATATTGAAGTCAAATTCAGAGGTTTTTTACATCTAGAATGTTAAATAAATTAGGCATTAGTTCCTTAAAACAAAACTATAGTCTTTTGAAGTGAATTGTGAAGTTGGAGTGTTTCAGAGATTAAAAAAAAAAGTTTAATTTAAAATGTATAAGTGGAGTCTTAACTGTGGGATCCATAACGGAGGAATTAAAAGTAAAACACATGCACCAATGAAATGTTAGATGAAAAGCTTCATTACATTATAAAAGTCTTGTTTTTAAAGGGGTTGAACCATATCAGGAAGAAAAGATGTCCTTGTTAATGTGCTAGCACCACCCTTCAGTGATTCTCAGAGATTTAAGCGACTCCTAGAGTCAGCCAGGTGACCTAAACCTGTAACAGGAGCTCTGAGTTGATTAAAATCTGTGTGTAGTCACATTTTCTGTCTAAATGCTAAAGCAATGTTGAGGCACTGTGGCTTAAAATAAGGTTTAGTGACCAAAAGATGCAGTTCAGATATTTTGTGGTACTTCATAAGCTTTTTAGACACAACAGTCCTCTATCTATATTCGACTCATAAACCGATTTTTCTACTAAGCATTGATTGGTGGTAATCTGACAGATCACAAAACCCTCAAAGAAAATGCATCTTTTCTGTTTTCTACATTCCAGGTTACAACATGTGGACTTTATTAGTAAAGCGACAATAGTGAAAAGAACCACGGCACCTTTTTTTTGAAAGGCCTAAGCACATTCATTTTAAATGAAAATGTCTTTAAATTTGTGACAAACGACCGAGCGTTGTAAATGCTGTCTGAATCAAGGTTTGCCCGACACTCCTGGGAACAATGACAGCTTTGAAATATGTCTTCGTTTGTAAGTGTCCTACTCTTTAAGAGTCAGAAAAGAACCTATAGCTTTCTATTCATGAACAACTCCTCTAAAATCAGCTTCTCCTCTTGTGCTACCAAACTCTTTTCTGTCCAAAACAGCTGAACACTTGTCCAAAACACTTACTGATGATCGCTTAATCAAATCAGCTTTATTTGCCGCTCTCAAGTACTCCATTTGTGCTCTTGATCTCCTCTGGAAGAAACTAAGTTGTGCTTTGTTCGTCTGAATGAGGTGCAAAACCATTCACTTCAGAAAAGAATGTCACTTTCTTTGTGACAAACTAGAAGGAAAAAGATTCTGTGAAATAAAGTAATATTTCTACATCCTGTAGACTCTTCCAGAAAATAATGCTTCAACATTTTAAGCTGTTATGTAACACAGAGCTGGGCAAATTGGGAGGGTCTAACACCCATTCTAAGGCTGTATCAGGTTTCCAAATACTAAAATTTTGGGATCTGTTGCAGAAAAATGTTGAATTTTAAGTTCATAAACTAAACAAACCAAATTATCTACTGTCACGTGAAGTAATTAAAACTTCAGAGTAAAGTGTCATTAAAGATTCTTATTTACAATCTGTTGTAATCTGTGGGAAAACCCTGACGTAGATTAAAAAAAAACAAAAAACAGAAATAACCCAAATAAATTCTGAAAAAAAATATAAAAAATAATTAATAGATTAAAACAATACAATATGATGTATAACAATTCAGGAATATTATGAAAATCTTTCAAGCAATTTCCTCTAAAGATGAAAAAAATGCTTGCTAAAATTGCTTAGACTGCTGCCCCTGCGACCCGGTCCCGGAGGAAGCAGAAGAAGATGGATGGATTAAAAAAAAAAAAAAATCAGTCTGTAAAACATTTCTGTTGCTGTATCTTTACTTACTTTCATCATACCATCTATCTTCTGGAACTGCCGTAAGATTTTCAAGATTTGTAGTAAAATGATACAAAGCACCAGTGATGATTATGTTTTGTTTACAGCTCAAGTTAACCAGGAAATTGACAGAAAAACTTCAGAATGTTACTTTACAGTTTAAATTGACAAATATAATTTCTTTCTCTCTCTAGATTTGCATTTTTATCTGTTATGTTTTGTAGATTCTGATCTCCTGCTCAAGATAAAAGTATGAATGATGGTGATTAAATTCCTATTGTTTTCATTTTCATTATTCCAGTAAAAAAGACATAAATATAGCAACCATTCAGACATATATAGATTAAAGTAAGAATAGTGTCAGTGTGGTATAAATACAGAGTGGTATGCTTAGGTAACGTTTGTGAGTAATTTAGCTAAAACATATTTCATGTGTGCGCAGGTATAATCACTGCATACGCCACATTTATTACAGTTTTAATTTGAATAAGCCTCAATCACTCAAACAATAGAAAGGGCAAAGAAAAAAGTGGCAAAAGTAATCAAAGCTGCGATTCTTTTTGGATTAATTAGATTACTTTCCAATACTGTTCAGTCCTAGCCTTGGTAATTAAACTGCCTTTATGTCTTGATTAGTTTATAATAAACAAAGAATACTTGATTTGTTCTTTAGCTAGTACTATCTGTTTTGTTGTATATTCCAGAATCCAAATTCCAACTTTCATTTTTTAAATGACTAGTCAATCAAAGAAGCATTTCTTATTACATCAATTTATACATTTTCTGAAACTTAATTATGTCAAACAGGTTGTTAGTCGGCATCATCAGTGAGTTCCTATATTTTTTATAACTGAAGTTGAGTATTTAAAATGATGTAAAACTTTGCATTTTACAAACTGAGTTATTTTTTATAATTAATAGCAAGCAAATGGAAATCTTCGGGTAAACTCTGACCCAAAAAAAATGGACATGCTAATATTTGATATTCATTTTAATTTTATTAAGCTTGAACCGTAATACAATCGTTCTGTGATATTGGTATAAAAATGTCTGTTTACAATCAAGAGTTGTTATAATAGCATCAGTAACATCTGCATGTAGATGTATATATTCCTTACATTTTTCCAATTAAGTCACAATCAATCTTCCAAAAATGCATATATTTATGTCTAGAAAATATTTATTTTCTTTTTATTCTTTAGTAGTTTTTGTTTTGATTAAGTTAAAGTGTCATTAGTTGCCATGTACTTGGTGAGTGAAATGTGTTCTCTCCATTTGACCCATACCCCAGGGGGAGGGGTGAGCTGCAGACACAGTCGCTCAGGAACCATTTGGTGGTTTAACCCCCCCAATCTAATCCCGTAATGCTGAGTGTCAAGCAGGGAGGCACTGGGTCTCATTTTTAGTCTTTGGTATGACTCAGCCTGGATTTAAACTCATGACCTTCCAGTCTCAGGGCGGACACTCTACCACAAAGCCACTGAGCTGGCTTGAAATAAAATAATTCCAATCCAAAAAATGTCCAGTTACACATCTCATTACATTTATCTATAACAGAAATAAATGAATGATGAAATTGAGCAAATGGGAAAAATGACAAAACTGTAAACTTAGACATCAGCTGCATCGCATGTCAGATGGTAATTCTGAGGTTGGATAAAAGCTTTTTCTATATTCATAGGTAGTGTGGGGGAAAGTGTGGGAGATTAAAGAGTTCAAGGTCTTTGTGGCTCTAATGGTTCTGTCCCTGCACTCATACCTTTAATCTGGCCTGGGCGGCATTCTTCTGGTCTTGCTGACTGTTGACCTGCCTCTGTTTCTCCTCCAGGTCAGCTCTCAGGGCAGCACAGCAGGACGCTAATCCCTCTTTTTCTTTCTCTAGTGCTTGCACCACCTGCTGCTCCTCCTCCTCTTTCTTCATACTTTTGGTCTTCATTTCCTGGACACAAGTATGGTGTGTGTATGTGTGTGTGTAAGAAAGGAAGAGGGTCAAGTAAACAACGGCGACACAAAAACACCCACACACACAAAAATACACATCAATAATGAGAAAATAAAGAGGGAAGCCTGGAGACACAAAAAGAGGAGCAACCCATAGGGCTGGAGCTGAAATGAATACATAAACAGTGAAATCGGCTTTTCTGCAAAAGCCCCCCGCATGGGCTGCTGATTGGCCAAGGTCATCTGAACTGTAGGACTGGACCCTAGCGAGCAGGTGTTGGTTGGTATGGGCCAAGACGTGCTGCAGGAGCCGATCTCATATGGGCATAGGGGCCAGTCTGTCAGCTTTAATGAAAGATCCTAATGAGAATGCTGTTTGCTACAAGACCCATTAGATTCAACCCAGGTATCCTTTGATGCTGTCCCCCACCATTTCTCACCATGAGACGCTACCAAGACGGTGGAAGGACCATTTCTTTATTAATTAATCATAACCGTGTCCCATCTAAGCATAATTAGAGAGAAGCCACGCCATCACGTGTGCAGTGTTCACTTTCCCCAACTGAAGGAGGCATTAAGTATTTATATGTAAGTAACAACCTGCTTTCCTTAGCTCTCTTTTTTCCATCATACACACAGTTTCCAGTTGTGAAGGATTCTCTGTTGTCAGTAGGAGAGAAAGCTGAACCCAAGAGTGGGTAAGACAGAGTAAGGATAAAGAACAAAAAGGAAGACACAGATTGTGTTCAAGAGGCATGAAGGACCTTTACCTTCCACTAAATGATTCAAATACCTGATGTTTTAGCTTCTGGGAGCTTCTTGTGGTGTATGTCATACAGAAAAAGAGACTTTAAAATCAGAAATCCTGCAGAAAACAATAATCGACCAACCTCAAGTTCCTGAGTCTTTCTGGTCAGGTGTTCCTGCAGAGTTCTCAGCTCCTCCTTCATTAAAGCTTCTTCCTCTTTGACGGATGTCCTCTTTTGCAACAAGTTGTCAATTTCCTGCTTCTGTCCCGACACTTTCTGTGGCAGATTTGATAGAAACAGAGGAGTCAAGAGCAAAGCAGCAGAAAATGGGAAAAAACAGAAGCAAACAAACAGAGCAACAGGTTGCAGTTTGATGCGACTCATATCAGAACTGTAAAGAATTCATTGACTGTATATGAAAGTGGGATCTCACTCATGGAAAATTACTTGCTTCCACTACCAACCATTGACTGTGTAATCACTGGACATATTAACCCCTCCCCTCTCGTGTTCCAAATAGGAAGTACCCGCTGGTTCTAAGAAGCTCCCATAGACTTGTAATGAGAAATAGACAGTTAGTACTCAGCCATTTTTTTGTCAGAACATTTATTCTTGCTCTGATACATTCCTCTTAACATCTTTTTTTCTAATCCTATTTTTTTTAGATATGTTTTCTTTACTACAAGTTATTCAAGTTGTAAACTGACCAATCAGATGCCTTGGTAAAGGCATGTTGTGCCTGCTGGCCCCACCTCCAATGTTTGATTGACAGATTCTCCCAAGCTGCGAGGGTCGGAGGTAAGGCATTTTCTACGGGTGACGGCAACACTTTTTTTTTGTCCAGTATATGTCAATGGTTCCAACGAAATCCAGTTAGTTGGGTCGCCATTTTTTTGCAGTACGAACATCGCCATGTTGGAACTAGAAATCATCTGTAAGCAGTTATTGGTCCGAGTCGGTCTGAGTCAACATGTCTATGGCAACCACTCTCTCCAATCAGGAGTGATCTTGTTGGAAGGCCACACCCTTACAATTTGGAGTCAAACATTTTGAATTTCTGGCGTAATACCACATACTTTTATTGAGGCATCTGATTGGTGGCTTTATAACTTGATTAAATGACTTTCACTACAGAAAAAAATATGAAAAAAATTGATAAAAACATGTTAAATAATAGCGGCAGAGCAAGAATCTGACAAACAGAATGACTAAGCAAAGTGATTTTTGCTTTTTGGGGCCAGCCGGTACTTGCTATTTAGAGGGGTGACTCAGTCCAGTTGTCATATACTGTCAATAGTAGCATCTGACTAAGATGAATAATACAAAAAAGTACAAGATTATTTATTAAAATGTTAAAGTCAATATATCGAAAGCTAAATGTACCAAACTACATTAATCAAAATTACAAATAAAAATCTTTTTTAATGGTGAAACAGAAGTGGGTTCAGTATTTGTAGTCTAAAATTGCTAAAAAACAAAAAAAAAACAACCACACTTTTTTTTCTAAAAGACATGAAACTGGAAATTTCTAACTGTTGATACAATGTAAGCCTACAATTTGCTAAACCAAAGAGAATGTAAGTGTCACAGATTTCACGATTGCCAACTTTTAATGACGACATTTATTTGGTATTTTGACAACTCTTGTAGGCTCAGTAGGAGGAGAATGGCTCCTTAACACTGCTTTAGAAAAGGTCATGCATTGGCTGGTAATCCACAGCCTGCTGTGGGTACACTGTCTTCAATAACACTGTGCTCGGGATGAAATTAATTGCCCCGTTGAGGAATATTGCTCAGAATTATCCAAATAGCGGATTTAGCGTTACTTACTACTTCTAGCTGGTCATGCTAAGAACAGAGGGGCTTTAATAGAGATTTATACTGGAGAGAAGAAAATACATTCAAACGCAGATAATGAGCTAGCCAAGAACAACCTGAACTCCAGCAGCACTAACTCAACTGACAGATAAAAGGAGCGGAGCTGTGAAGGGAGGAGGTCAGGACAAAAAGATCAGAAAATGAAACTTTTGAGTTGCATTCAAGAATGAATACATTACATTAATACTGCGATAAAATCATTACAAATGGACCCAGAAAACCACCATACCTCAAAGTATAAGGAAAAACCTTTCAGCAACAATGTTCTACTTTTGAGTTCAAACCTTTTCAAAAGTCGTCTAGCCACCAGATCCCACACAAAAAGAAACATTTCGTTTTTCCAATATCCCTGTGTAAAATGACAGATTGTCCAAGAAAATAGTTGAGAAGAGACTAAAATTAATGTTAATTTAAAGTAATACATGAAACATTTCAAATGGTTAAATGATTCTACATGTGTCATTTTGGGTGAATTATATCATATTCACTATATTTCTATACATAACAGTAAGTATGTTATTGTCTATAGTCCATTAACACTGGATTACCACTCTCAAGTGAAATGGGTATGCAGGAGAATATCATTACATTTAAAATGACCGAGAAGTTGCATTATTTCGCTTTTTTTTTAAATAAACTTAAAGTTTAGAAGTTGTATTACACTTGAGATGAGGCTGAATATCTCTGCCTAGTTCTCAAAGTAAAATGGAATAACAATGATGCATGATGATGATTCATGTAAAACGCTTTTCACATAGCTTGTATTTTAACCTGAGCAGTCAGATGAAATGCTGAAACAAGAGGTTGTTTATATTAAAGACAAAAAGAAAATCAGTTTTTTTAGGAAAAATATTTTAAAAAAGTGGTTTAAAGATAATCCATTAATTTGTTTTTTGAATTAATATTGCATTGTTTGAGTAAAGATAAATCCAATTACTGGTAATTTAATTGTTTTTTGCTTTTTTTTTTCTCAACCCATCTTGGAATCCTTTATTTTGGATGTTAATTCAATGATGACAAGAGTTAAAAGTTAATACTTTTCTTCTAACATGTTTCGTTTTCCACATTTTTACCTTTACAACATGATAGGTAAACATTTTTGATTTTTTATAGCACATCTGTCAAAATTTCATGCTAAAAGGCCCCGGTAAGCAGAGCATCTTGATTAGTTTTACTAAGAATCAATTTTTTTTTAGAATAAAAAAAATAAAAAATAAAAAAAAACAGAAACGGATGCTAAAAGGATGATGGCGTGTGTCATGTATGGACGTATGGTTCAGGCCCCTCCCCGTCGCTTTTTGACGTTACAGGTGTCCCCAACTAGTCATTTTTTGACATGCTGGCTGCTATCATTAAATCAGGGGTCCCAAATCTCGGGGCCGCAGACCAGTACCGGTTCGAGGGTCGCTTAGTACTGGGTGACAGAAAGGGAAAAAAATGCATACATTAATCACAGGTCCCCAACCCTCGGGTTGTGGAAAGGACTGGTACCCTAACCCTAACCCGGTATCATTACCCTAACCTGGTACTGGTTCCACATCCCAAGGATTGGGGACCCGTGATTTAATGGGGAGAGCCAGCACGTCAAAAAACGACAAGTTCGGGACACCCAAAACATCAAAAATGATGTGGAGGGGGCCCGAACCATACATCTATATATAACGAGTTGAGAGTGAGAATGTTTCAAAAATGATGACGATAAGAAATACATTTTATTTGTGGAGTCAATATCATAAGCCAATAAGTCTCCAGTGTCAGAAAGTTAAGTACAATTTTGCATTACATCTATTCTTGTTTCTTGTATTTTACTTTTTGTTTGTACAATTAAAGAAGACTAATCAAAAAAAAAAAAAAAATATTCAATTGAGTACATGATGACAGGCATTGCAGTTTTAAGTTAGTTTTTCCAATGATCTGGATGTATATGGCTTCAGCACATTCGCATTAGAACTGTGGCGTACCTCTTCTAGCTCCTGTATCGTGTAGTCTTTGCACTGGAGGATCTCCAACACCTTCCTGTCCTTAATCTCAGCTTTGTGTTTCTCCCTGAAGAAAAGGAGAAAAAAAGCAGTTGATTGTATCAGCATTAAAGTAAAAAAAATTCAACATAAACCTTTTATAATTGGCTTCACTTTGTCACAAGTTTTCAAAATCAGAAAACAAAGATTTGTGATATTGTTCTTTTACTCTTTAAGTTTTCTAGGCAAAGTGCCTGTCATAAGCATTGTTCTAACTGTAACAGTTAGTGGATTAAAAGGAGAGGATTTTTCTGTTTTATCATTAGGAAGAAAAAAAAAACAAGGGAGCATTTGGGGACAAGTCTGTCTCAATTGCATAAGACCACATGGGACCACCCATTCTATTCCTCCGTCTCCCGTCCCTTTACATCTCCCATCTCTAAAGTGTATTTTTTTTCTTTTCTTTGTGTCTCTTGTGATCAACCCTCTCCCCTGGTAGATGCTGAAATACATATCTGTTGTTCTTGGAGAGTCTGGAACACAGGCAGGCTAAGCTGCATCTCCTCACATATTGGGCCGTGTTCATTCTGTCCTGAGCAACCAACCAATCCCTTTACAAGATCCACATGGTAAAGGGAGAGAGGGATGAATGGCAGTTCCCAGCGGGCACCAGCGCTTGACTGGAGTCGACACAATTACCATGTCAATATCCTCTTGCGCATCAGGTGATACAATACACATATGCTCTCTGGGTGCATGTTCCCCTACTAGTCTCAGAGGACCCACATTCTTTGATGCCTTTCCTAAGAGGACTATAAGGAACTGTAGAGAGTGTAGATTAGAAATGAGAAGCAGCGGTTCTAAAGAAAAAAAAACACCCTCTGCAAGTTTTAATAAATGCATTTAGTTGCCATTTTCAGTCCGCTAATGTATTCCATGAAGTACCATAAGTAAAATAATGATAAGAGTATATGCTCCAAAGTAAAATGTTACAAATAACCTTTACTAAAGACCCACTCCTATAAAAATTGTGGTTGTGGTGCTTTTAACATGGTCTTGTGGCATTGTTCTCATGATGAAGGACAGATATAAAGAAAATTAAGCTTATAATTGCATTTATGAGTATTTCTTTATTCAAAATGTTGTACATCAGGCGAAGATGAAAAAAATACTCTTGGAAAAGCTTGTCGCTGTGATGTAAGTGCTACAATCTGAAGCCACAAGCTCCTTGCTCTGCTCCATTCCGGTGCTTTCACTGTAGGAAGCGCTGCGAAGCGGCATGGAGGGCGCTTCCATTCGGCGCCCTTGTTAACCTATGGTGTAGCTCACACCAGACACCGTCTCGCGCCGTGCAGTGATCGTTTCAGCGTCTTGTCTATTTTTGAGAAAATCTGGTACATGTTCAAAATATAACCAATTTTTCACAATAAAATAGCACAATTGACAAATACAATCATATGTTTGTATCCAAACAGACTGAACACACAAAAAACAAACAGACAGACACACTGACACTGAAACACACACAGATCAACATAGTGTGCAGATTACAGAGTGAACGGGGGGGGTCTGATGATGGAAAAAAAAAAAAAGCTCCAAATAACCACAGCTGAGCAGAAGGGCCTTTAAACCGTCACGGAAAAATATGTGTCTTGTGTGAGGAGCTATAAGCTAGTGGGAGAGCATATAAACAGATGGATGATAGGAAATGGGGGCGGTCTTACTCCACACCAACAGTTCCACCCACAACAATTTCTAACGAACTACTGCCGCTCTGCAGAAACTATGTCCAATAAAACAACAAATGTTTGTGATTTTGGGTGAAAATGACATAATCATAATCAAAAGACCACTAAGACTGATTTTACATAAGTTAAAAAGATAATTATAGTGGAACTTAAAGCTAAAACAGTAAAATAAAAAGTTTTAAATAAAGGCATTACATTGAATTGTTAAAGTCTCGTTTTATTCCCATCGTAAAGGGGAAATATTGTATTAATCTAAATGTCTGTCGTCAGGTTAAAAGCTTCTCTGAAAGTTCCCATGCTGCTGTTTCCTTGTGGCTTACCCATCCAGGAAAAGAAGGTCTTATCCAATCTTACAATTTATCCATGAAAGATAAGAATTTGGCAGCGCTGTTTCAACTGTCCAGCGTGTGAGCCGCAGAGGGAAAGTGTTTTCATTAAAACGGTTTCCACTGTTTGAACTGAAAGATGGGGGATAAGACGGCTTAAATCAGCGTTTGCTCCAGATTCCTTCATAACCCCTATAGAATGGCCAAGGTGCTTGAAAAACCGCCTAAATGACTTTCACACACACATATATATATATATTATTTGTGAGATAAAGCAACCTTCAACTGTTGAGCTTCTCCGGTGGCAATGTGAAAGATGAACTCACTCACCGCTCGACTACCAAACTGACAGCCTGAGTCAACTCTGGATTTGCCACTTGCAAGCGTTTCCACAGAGACCACACAAACTCCTTGTCTGCCTGTTAAAAGAAAGCATGTCAAGAGCTGTTATTTCTGAATATATTTGTGTGTACTTTTAGCATCAACAATAAGTATGATCTTAATGAATCCCTTAAAGGAAAATAGGCAACTCATCAGAATTGATAAAATTGAATACGATGCTCCTTGACATTAGCATAAGACAGTAAGGGGGAGTCGATCAATAATTTAAGCCACTTGTACAAAGCTGTATATTTTTTTTTTATATAGAGCACATCCTTTCTAATCATGAGGTTCTTTTTGCAGAGATCTCCATCTCTGAGATGTGACCTTCGACTCAAGGGAAGCGCGCATTGACACTTGTCATTATGAACTATTTATGACTTGGGAGCAAGAATCCCAATCAAAACACAGCAGCAGAGCGTGCCGTTTCCTTATTAATAAATTGCTCACTAAATATGTTTTTCCAGCACTGCTCCAAAGTAACTGAACCCAAAGAAAGTCAAAACTGTTGACGGAGGGTGTCATCTGGAAGCAGGCAAACCTAGCCGGCTCTCCCGACGCATTTCCAATTCAAATTGTCTCGTTGGCTTTTCAAACATTTTGAAGCTACATTACATTTAATGAGGGACATCTAAGAGCTACATTTTCTGACATTAAAAGACAGAATTATACCAAATCAACTTAATATAAAATTATCTGATAAATTATGTTCACATCATCATAAGATAAAAGTCCTCCCTCCCACAGGAATTTACTGGTCTCCAATTAGTACATGAATTTTAACCCCCTTCTCGAAAGTGTCTAATCAATTATTTACCAAGATGGCAGTATCAGACCTTGATAAGGCCATGAGCTGAACATATAAAGTGGAGAGATGGTCCTGTACTTGTCTGTGTAACTGAGTGCTGGTGTCTGTGTGCATCTGGGGGAGGGTACTGACTTAAGGTGGGCAGAAATCTCACAAAAATCAACCCCGAAATGTAGCTCGAGTTGAACACAGTTGATCTAAAATATGTGCTCTGCCTGGCTTTTAGCTGCCATTAGCTGTAGCGCTGACAACAGTTCAGTCAGGATGCTCATCAAAAGCTCTCCTCTGCCGTATGTGTGCTTAAAGATGCATTGAATGTCTTTTTGATGATTGCTGAATTATTCATTTGGAATCTGGAAACTAAAACACCATGGGCTAAACATAACAGAGAGAGCCACTGGAATTCAGCACATATTAGTAAATTAGCACTGTCTAGCAGGACCATTTGCTGCCTGACAGATCAAACTCTTTGTAGTTAATGGCCCTCCTGAAATACATCTTGCCAAAGACTTAGGACATCAGTGGTATTCAAATGCCACTATTTAAAATGTACACTGCAAAACTTAAGGCTCTTATTAAATTTACACAATCTCTGACACTCATGTCTGCACAAGACCACCAAGGGTGACCTCCAAGTCAGTACCAAGACAAACCTCACACATGGCATGCAGGACATTTTATTAAAGGTTTTAGTTAGCATGTCAGGAAAAATCTACTCAAATGGATGATTATATTTGTATATATTTTAACTTTATACATATCGAGGATCTACACATTTAAATTAACTCATGAATTTGGTTCAGACTGCTGATCAATAGTACTGGGAGATATGACGATACATATTGTGTTGGGAATAGAAAAGTGTCTATTGTGACATTTTCTCTTTTATTGCTGAATTTTAGCGCAAAAATGTGTTTTCTACTAAGAACCTTGAAACTTGTGAAAAAAAATGTTTCTCATGGGTGACGATTCAGTTACATGACACTTGAAAAAATAAAGTCAGCGAAAAGTAAGTAATGACATTTTTTTTTCTTTTTTTTTAGGAGAATAACTGAAAATATACTTTATTGTGGTATATCGTGATATATATTGTTATTGTGATATAAAATAATTGATGTCGTGATATACAATTCTTTCCATATCGCACAGGACTACTATCCAAATGTCAATGGACCTTTTTTTGTTTTATCATTGTTCACTTTGTAATTGTGAGCAAATGAGTTTTCCTTTTAACATAACCTAAGAAATTCTAAAAATATATTTTCTTTTTAACAAAATTAAAAGAACTTTTTAAAGACCCACTCCAATCATTTTTTGAGCTATTATAATAGTGTTCCCGTTGCAGTGGAGCAACCCCACCCCTGTTTTCCCTCTCCATTGCAGAAACCTCGGGGCAGGGAGTTTGTGGCCCTCCCCACATATTTTCTACGTCTCAAATGCACTCTTTTTGTCTAAAGTCATTTTTGTTCGTCTGTGCCTGATTCACAACCATTTGAATAAAGAAAAACTTAGAAATGCAATTTTAAGCTCAACTATATAAATATACATCATCCATCATCAAAATACTTACACCAAAACTCAGTTTTCATTAGAGTGAGTCTATAATTAATTAATACATAAAATCCCAAATTAGCATAAGCTCACACTTCAACTGTGAGACAAGTAAAAGAAAATAATAAAGACAATCACATTGTATGACTTATAACTAATTTATTTGTACAGTAGAGCAGAAAATAAATATTTAGCAGCTATAAACAAGAAAGAATTGTGCCCCTTACAGACCTGTCACTTCTTCTTTAAGAAGCTCTTCTGTCCCTAACTCGTTACCAATATCAATGGCACCTGTGTGTGAGCTCGTTATCTGTATCAAAGACACCTGTCCACAACCTTAGATAGTAGGATGAGTGAAATTTTAAAAATAGAAAAACCTTTGCTACATGCCATTTTTTTTCTTTTATGTTTATTTTAAGGGCTTTTTTGCCACCATTTATCAATGATAAACCTTTATAGATGGTTGTTGTTTTACTCAGCTATCAAATACTGTAAACTCAAATGCAAAGATTGGCCTGGGAATGACTGAAAGTGAATAGGCTGAAGCATAGAGCTTATTTTTCATTTTCCACAACAAATTATAAGTTATAGTCTCCACCAAAAGTACTTCAGAAAAGTCTCATGCTATTTAGTTATAAACAGAGCAAATGCAGGTTGCCAGTCCATCACATGGCTGAGGCTAAATACTGATAAACAAGTACTTACTCCAAACTTTAAACCGAAATTGCAATTTAAAGTAAAAAATTAAGCGTGGAGCTGCATGGTAGCGCAGTGGTTAGCATTCTTCCCTTGTCCTTGTCCGAAAACATGCTTCATAGTTTAATTGGTGAGTCTAAATTCTCCCTAGGTGTGAATGTGAGTGTGCTTGGTTGTGTGATTATGTCCCCACAACAGACTGGTGATCTGTCCAGCGTGTACAACCATCTTTGCCCAACAGTAGCCAGGTTAGGCTCCAGCAGCCTTGTGATGGATTAAGATGGATGGACACTAAACTTGAAAAGCCATGTATTTGGACTGAGGACGTTGGAATGTTCAGAGAAAACTCACATGTGCAGAGAGAACATGCCAAGTCTTCACAAATACAACAAGCTGGGATTTGAACCAGGCCTTCTTGCTGTGAAGTGACAGTGCTGTATTATTTATTTTTACTTTCTTATAATATAATTATTCACCATTAGACGTTAATGGCAAGTTTAAACATCAGCAACTGACAGAAGTGATAAGATCTTACACTTTTACCCTAATCTCCAGTTTCCTGTGTCCATCAAACAAAGTGATTTCTGCTGAAAGTCATTTTTATTACCACAGATTTTCAAACTTACAGTTTTTTTGTTTTTCATCTTACAAAAAGCCATTTGGTCACATTTTGAAATGCTAAATTTAAAGTTTAGAGTAAAATGTCAAACAACAATAAAACATTTTCTTGTCTGACAGTTTCTCGGGTCTAAGTGGAGTCTCTGGACACAAGCACACGAGTTCACACTTGCTTAAACTACTAACATTTCACATCAAAAAGATAAAATACATGAAAAAAAAATGTTTTTTAAAGTTAACACACTAAATAAGCTTGTAAAGATACTCTGTCAATGTAACAAAATATTTTTAACTTTAATTTTGTTCTTGAAGAATGTTCAAAAGGAAGCAACGGATCAAAAAGTTGAATCAGCAAAGTAAGTAAATGAATAGAGTCCCAAAACAGATATTGGGATATAGTAGATTTAGATGGAAACTCATCAAACAAAACTGAACCTTAAAACTTCAAATCCATCTACTTTAAAATTGTTCTTCCATCTGCAACATCATTTGGGTATTTCAAGTTACACATGCTGGGTCAGTATCCTCAAGTTATTAGACACCACCTGGTGGTGAATATGCAGGGCTCTCTTAACAACATGAACTTGAAAACTTCTTACAGCTTCTTAATATCCCTATATGGTTAAAGTTTCTTAAGGTTCAGAAGATAGTGAAGTGGTGTGCATTTAAACAATTTATTATAAAAAATGTAATATGATCCTGATTATTAAAAGCATTTGAAACAAAAAAAGTGCATTATGTGTTCTTCCAAAACTGAAAATATAAAACTTAATTAATCTCCTAAAATGTAAGAATTAAAAAAAACATATTTGTAAAATGTTATTGATTTTATCTTCCAGAGGCTGAGTCAGATGACCGCTATGCTTTGTAGCATGTACTGTTCTTCTAATTCTCAATATTTCCACCCTTTTCAAGGTCAAGAGGATTATCAACAACAACCTATCCCAGATGTAAAAGTAAGAAGTGAAATTTTCTCCCGACAATCATACCAGGTTTTTATTAGGTGCACTTATTGCTAGATGTTGTTATTTCGTTAGAAAGGAAAGGAAACATAAAACTTGTGATTTTAGTCATTAGAAGCAGTTTCCAAATGGTCAGTGGTACTGAATCTTGGCTGAAACTTTTAACTTGTCGTGGAAAGTAATCAACAATGACTTAGGGTTTTTTTGTTTGTTTGTTTGTTTTTGCATAGTGGCCGCCTTCTGAGGTGTGTTTACATGGAAGCCGATTACTTCACGTCACTATCGTGAAGTTGCAGGTTTAGATAACAACTAATGTGACACAGTTTTCTACAAATATACATAAGAAACATGTTCATACAGACCTGGCATTGCATTAACTCGTCTGATAAATTCTTCACTTCCTCCTCCAAAACCAAGATGCGAGCTTCATTGTTGGAATCCATGTTCGCACTGTAAGAAAGCAACAAATTAAAGGTTAGGGTTAGGCTGGTGTTTCTGCTGGAAAACCTCAGACGCTCACAGCAATCAATACAAAGAAATAACAGGCGCTTTTACATGGTTCTGGCACAGTTTTCAGGCAGAGACAAGCTGAGTGGGGCTGTCCCTCCGAAAGATTAAAACATTTCAGTATTTCTGCACTTTACCTGACGTGATGGTGAGCAGACTGGAACATTAAAACAATAACAGCATCGGGAGGTTTTCCATTTCATTAACAGTAAATGTACAGCAGTGGCTAAGTCAGCTACCATTAGCCACGCCACATTTTGAAACGTTTGACTTCCTACAGCTGACTATTTAGTACAGCGGCACTACATGATTCAAGCGGCAGTACGTAAACCTTCGTTACTTGTTTATAAAAATTCCCACAAACTATAAGATGTTTTGCTAGCTTGTGTCACCGTTGTCTGTAACCACGGAAACTCCTGCTTTCAAACATGCCCGCTGTTTTCATTTGGCTCCGGAAGCGTCAGCTACGTTGCGACACTTTACGACAGTTTCCACCGCAGTACGACAATTGATAAAATAAGCATCCAAAAGATTTTCTAGTTATCCCCATTTAATTTTAATCATTTGCTAAAGGCGAAACAATATGTATAGCAAATAATTGCAACTTTGTTAAAAATAATAATAATAATAAAATAAAAATAGAGAGAGAGAAAATAATCTGAGAGATTTCTCTTAAAGAAAAAAAGCCAGCAGTACAAAGAATTGTAAGTTTAACCCCATAACAGTCTTTCACGGGAGTTATTTCTTATAACTATATAAAAAAAAAAGGAAACTTAATAAAAACGGAATTTAAATATTTTCAATATTAAAATATTGATAGATTGTTAAATAAATTCCAATGTTTTTATACAGTACTTCTAATAATTAACTATAATTGCAAAGACTCGTAAAATTAGGTTCTGCATTTTGACTTTGCTCTTTTTACCCCATGGTCAAAATCATGAACATTGTTTAAGCTCCAAGCTGTAAGGAAAGTCGTGAAGGTTTTAATCCTAGGGGTTCCGTGAGAAAAAAAAAGTCAAATATTTTTCCAAATTCTGCAGCTCCAACACCATAACAGTCAGTAGACTGTGGTATGCATCTTCTGGCTCTAGTCATTTTCCACTCAGAAAAAGAGAGACAAAATCTGCATTATCTATCTTTTGGGAATGAGCAGACCTGTGACTCCTGTTGTGTTTATTTAATTTATTTTAAAGCTTGAATAACTTTAGAATTTGGCATATGTCTTTTACTGTCCCACACAAACATATCATCAATAATTTTTAATGATTTCAGAAATAAATGCACAGAATCAATGCAGAAATAAATTCAAAAAAATAATCATCTTAAACAGACAAACTCTAAATAAATATTTTTGTTTTAGGTAAAAATAAATAGGAATTTAACAATACACTTTCTTCATAATTCAGTTCAAACCTTAATTTTTTTTTGGGTCACTGTTTTGTTGCAGTTCAATTTATGATTTGTGTATCACGAGGCATAAAACAAAACAAAACAAAAAATAGGAAGCAAAGAAACAAACAAACAGAACCTATTTTTAATTTGCTAATTAAATATGAGTTATTTTCGTGAGCTTTTTTCCCACTCGAAATTAAGACAACTTGATTTCTGAGGAACCTCCTTTCGCTCCTTGAGGCTCCCACCCATTTCATGATGCCATCCTAGAGCAGAAAGCAGTGCGTCTGGGTTTTGTCCACAAAAACAAACAATATCCGAAACTGTTGCAAAGATGGATGTGCATATTGTACACATAAAATCAAAGCGTTATGCCGATCAACACTATCTCCGTGGAGAAAGTGGGTGTGTGTGTTAGCTTGGGGGCGGTGCTGATAGCACAAACTCTTCCTGGAAGAGGCTGTTCCCCACTTTGTGACATCACAATGTGAGGAGCCACTAGTTTTCGTGAATTGGAAAGGGCTGGTGCTCAGAGAACAGAGTTTTAGAGGAATGCTCAGAGATACATGAATGGAGAAAATACCACTTTGGGTTCATTTTTCATAAGGAATTAACATAATACACTTGAAAGCTCAAAAACTTTGATTTTGAACAATATAAATTAACTTTTTATTCAACACAGCATGTGTTTAGCACTTTCATAATAAACACACTGGTTTCCACTTTTCCCCACAATTCGGTTCAGTAACTTACAAGTCAGTTTTAAGCCAAGCAGTGTAGCATCCTTAGTAAAAATGGTTACTTTTTTCCCCATTTCTTGTAGGTTTTCTACACCGTTCAGCATTTTAAAAAGTAAACAGTTGCTTTTCAAATCTACATTTTACCAAATAGACGACATCATTGCAAGAAACTGCTAAAACGTACAGCTTTATCAGTAAGCTATAGCATTAAAGTTGTTTTTTATGGTTGATGATAGAACTAAACGAAGATTACCTTTATTTTAGATGTTTTAGGTCATAGATAGATGCTGTCTTTGAATGTTTTAAAACAAGAAATCCTAAAGTAGTGTAAAAGAGTAGTAAAGGCGAGAATAAAAATAAAATCTTGTTGTCTTGATTTTTTTTTTTTTTGCTTTCACATTTGTTTGTGCAACTATCTTAATTGTCTTTATGTGTAGATGTGAACTACATTTCTTAAGGATTCCCTAGTGACCCAGAGCTTTGTTTTACAAGGCTATAAATCTCTGTTGTTATATTAACGTTCAACAGCTGCATGCACAGTAGTGAAACAAAACGACACTGACATACGATATTGATGTTTATTTTGCGGTTTATGTTTTACACATTGTTTTTCCTTGTAATAGACTCATTTACACTTTGCTCATATATCCGTTTTCCTAATGATCCGTCGTGCCATCAAAAACAGAACGCAAAATGAATCTTGACTCCTGAGAAATTTAAGTGTTGAGTACGATCAAGAAGAGAGCAAGGAAAAGGGAGATGTCTGACATCCGGCTCGCTGGTGAGACAAGACAACTCCATATTGTGTGCCTAATGCATTTAACTGTCCGCCCAGGTTTGTAGCAAAGGATAAGTGCGGGAAATGAAGAAATATGATGACTAGCAGTCCTTCTGAGTTGGGTTGGTTTGTATGCTCACTGACAAATTTAAAAGCACACTTGCACACACACACACACAAAGCAATTGACTTAGCATGATTAGGCTGTTACTTGACCCACAAACATTGCCTCTCATTAGGATCCTCATTTGCAGGGCGTTTTTAGAGTCAGTAGACTGGCACATAATGTGCAACATCTGCCTGCTCCCTGCTTCTTGTCCAGACACAGCAAATGACACATAGATCTGAAAAAAAGGGGAGGATCATCATGCACCTGAAAATTCAAAAAGGCATCTTCTTGTACAGATGAAACCCATACATTTGATGGTAAATTTCCTTGCAGAACTTGTCACATTGAGAAGGACTAATTTGAGAAGGCACATTTCTTCCATTTATTACCAATGCTCACATTATCTTTACTGACATCTCTGAATCGTGTCCCAGCTTTCGTAGGAACAGGTCAGCAGGAAAATTCCGCAAACTTCAATTTTAATTCAAAATGTATTCACTGAGACATATATTGCTGTAAATGATTATGAAATGTTTGTAATAAAGTCCCAGATGTTCACAGCTCATACAGACATGTTCCACCTTGTTTTGTCAAGGTACTTCCCATGTAGCTATTGAACCAGTGGCCTGGAGGTGCAGCGTCTGACCTGACTGGGAGATTGTGGGTATCAATCTGCAGTCAGGTCATGCTCAAACACTCAAAAAATGGGGCTTCTCTCCTTGACACGTTGCCTCCAAGTGCAGCATGACTGTGACTGCAGCTCACTGCCCCCATGGGGGCCACGTTTTACATTCTTAGGTTTGCTACAACATGGGTGGCTTCTGTTATAACATTGCTCCACATCTAAAAGTACTGAAAGCTCATAAAAGTCTTCAGATTTTTAGATATTAAAGGGCAAAAAAAAGTCGTATTTTTTTTATATTAAAACCATCGTCAACCTTGCCCTGAGTGAACAATGGTTTCAGAACTAATCTCATCATTTTTTCCATAATTACTGAAAAAAAAGGATTTTTGACATAGCAGTGTGCAAAAAGCATTTTTTTAGAAAACAATTGGCTGATATATGTGTAAACTACCACAATATTAGAATTATTTCAATTACCACAGCCTTTTAGCAGAGTGATGCAAAGTAAACATAGAGATAAGAGGAAAATAATAAGTAAAAATTCTTTGTAACAGCACAGTTGTGGAAATTGTGGGTGTGTGACAGTTTTGTAGAGATAGCGTAATTTGACCTACCATGGCAAAAACAGCTCAAATTTGGTCTTTATTTTTTTGGTAATCTTTTCACTTTACTGGGAGAAATAAAAAAATAACACTTTAATTCCCCCTCTTATAAAAAAAACTTCTGTACATGACTCAGCAAATGCAAATGTAATTAAGCTGCAAATGTGAACTGACTCATCCTTTAAGTTGTCCTTGCGGGCTTCTTGCAGCTAATAGCCCGATTGCGAAGAGCCTTGAAACAAGATGGCTCTTGCTCTGACAATCCCAATAAGCATGCTTGTCTCACTTCTGTTCTGCCTCAGTGGAGTCCCAGAGAAGTTGGAGTGCTCGGCAGCATTTAGTTTACCAGGGGAAGAAGTGACACAGGAATGTGATCATGCAAATGCACCTGCATGAAAAATTCAAGAACCAAATGACAAGCCCTGGTGTGCCGACGCTGACAGAGGAAGGAAGAGCGGCACATCCCGGGGAAAAACATGACACTCCGTGGAGACTTGTGAAAACACTGTCTCCGCCTGCTTGCTGCCTCAGGTAAGAAAGGATATTGTCTGCATTAATGTGGCCCGGCTTTGATACTGGAGGAACAAAGTGCCTCAGAAGTGCAGGAGACGACAAAAGCTACTAAAGAGTCACAAGTCCCCAGCTTTAAAGAAACATTGATTGCTCAAATGCCTGTTGGGATGTCAAACCTGCACGGCGCTTAGCAGAACATCACACCTCCTACATGAAAATGAGACAGGCCTCAACATGTGAGAGTTTATTTCATGGCTTTGAACACAGCCTTTCTGTAATGTGACTGATGACTCTATTTGTCGAGTTAAAGAGCAAGATTAAATAATAATGAGCTATAATCACACCAAGTGCCATTTTGAGTTTTAATTTGCCTTCTTTAAGCTTTTAAATTTACTCTCTGAAATAATGTTTGCTGACATTTTAAGCCTATAAGAAGAATTTGTCCCAGTGGAAAAACAGACACTTTTGACCTCGAGCATGAGCCATCCTCATGCTGGATCCTGTGAAACCTGAAAAAGCTGAGGACAGAGAGGCCATTGATGACTCTCTTCTGCCATATCAGGCTGTAGACATGGGATATACAGTATGTGCTCTTAAATCAGACCCCTCTTGCACAAAACTTTTCCTCGCTATAAAGATTTGTGCATTCCTACTTACACGTGATGCCGATGACTTCCCGCAGACCCCTGCTTGCCGATTTCTGTGGACCTTTACGTCCTAACCCAAGCTCCAATGAGACGATGAGGACGCCTGCCCATCTGATAACCTTCTGGTTCCATCCTCAACAGCCCTCATAAAGGAGGAATTGATACTCACCTCTTTGACTGTGTTTATGTGCAAGCATACTACCATGGACTCAGTAGCAGTTCCCCTTAACAGCGTGCCATCTTACAGCACCCATCCGAAGGTGCGTGGGAACAAGGAGTCAGGCTATTTCCCTGGGGTCTCCTGTCAGAGAGCTTGTCCTTTGCTTGGTAAAAGGGTAAATTAAGGTGGTGAGGTTGTATTTAAGTTCATATTTCCCCTGAGTTTCTTAGAGAAGAACGAGGACATGGGACATCGATTGCCGTGAGTAAATGTTGTCAGGTCAGCAAGCAGCTTTTAGATGAGAAAGTATTTGTCTTAAGTACAACTCTGGGGGCTTTCATCTTCGAGAGTGAGAAGGGATCAAACCGAGAAACCTATTTTTTCTGTCACTAAAACGAAAAAAGAAAGCGATAGTTTTCATTACTTTTCTTTGTTCAGTTTTTCTAGCAAAACTTAAAAAGGTTAACTGTAAAAATGACACTCCAAGAGAAAAACTTAGGCTTTAAATTGACTAAAAATGTCAAACACGTCTATTTCAAACGACAAAAAAAGAAAAAAATGGTGAAATCTAAGAACAAAAGTTTAAAAAAGCTATTTCCCCCCACTTCTCTAGTGGGGAAGAGAACAGTATTAGGAAGTACTCAGAAAACTCTTCAGTGTTCAGGATCATTGAAATGACCTTTGCAGACATTTTCTATGCTTCAGTAGTGACCGGGAGTTAATGAACAGAAGCACCTCCGTGGATTTGATGAATCCACAAACTTGGCGCAGCAGCTGATGGTCATCCCAGGAGGTGGAACACTTCAGCAGCGGGTTCAATAGCTCATTATCAGTGGTCCCGCTGGGTAATTAGTGAACAGTGGGATCCTGTCACAACGACAAATAAATATATACCCCCGTTACTCCATGAAAATGCCTCAGCTGTACTGTATTCATGGTGTAGCCATCTTTATTTTCTTATTAAATAAGTATGCTTTTATAGGCTTTTTAAATAACCAGTAGGGCAACAACTTAAACCTTTTTCCAATAACAATAATATGTTTTTTGGTAACTGCATGTAAGAATATATTGGATTAACTCGTGAATTTAATCTGCTTTGCTTTAAGAAGTTTCATTCAGAATTTTTGTTCAAGGCTGGGTGATACTAAGTATTTAAGGATTTGATTTGATACCAATCAATATTGCCAATATCAATACAAATTTCTACATTTTTTAATAATTAAGGTGGATGTGACATGAAACTCAAAACCTCAATTGTTTTTAATCACAGTGAATTTTTTTTGTGTAAGTTTCCCTTTTTTAAATTACTTAAACACAAAAACAGAATAAGGACAATATGTGAAAATATAGGGAAAAATTTTTTATTTTGTTTGAGTGGCAGATTCAGACATTTTTGTATACAACCACAGGTAATTTTGACTTTTCCAGCAGTCGCTTTTCATAGATGCTCTTCACAGTGAGGGATCCCTACAAACAATCTTGAGTGGTCCTAAGCCAGAACACAGAAGAGTCACTGCAAAGAATTGAGAGTGTAAAAGGTGACACTGCATCTTGAATTTATTTTGCTGCCACATAAACACAATGCTTCAGTTACAAATGTACAGACTTTTTTTTTTTGGTACCTAACAAATTTACAATATAAATGAGTAGAGAAACATCTGCATGCATTTTGTCCAGGCCCAGTTGAGAAATTCTGGGATTAAGTTTGTCAAATGTATGTCATTGTAGGCTGTAAACGAGTGGAGAGTTCTTGTAACATTGTGTGATTTCTGAACTACAAATAAAAATCTGCAAAACAAAGATAGGAAATAAAAACTTTATATCAGCATAAACACTTTGGAATTTATTTTGCATGTTTTAACAGGCTTAAAAAGTGGTATTCCTTTTTTCGGCTATTCAATGAGGAAAAACTGTACAAATTTTAGTTTTTATTGTTACGTCTAAAATCTTAAAACATATACATGTAATAAAAATTTAAAATGTTTTTATGGATAGTACAACCACAATTGATACCCTCATATTAGCAACTGAACAGCAATAACATTCTGGTCTTTGTAACAAAGTGATTAAAAAGTTCATGTTCATGTTTAATTGTAGATTCTTATCTCATCAGCTCTTTGGGATCAATAAACAATCATTTTTTGTGGTGTAAATGTATATATAGATGAAACACTTTTCAGATTAAATACTATAAAAAGATTCCCTTGGTTGTAGTTCTGGGCAAGGACACTGAAACGAGAACCGTTTGATGGTGCGACCGGTACATCGATCAATGTAGAAATCCATCTGTTCTGTTGAAAGCATCTGAAACAGATGACTCAACAGAGCAGTGCAGTGTCACCGTTTAAGAATCGGTGACCTTACACCTTTGACAAGCCTTTAGCTTTTTTTTTTCCCAATTTATTAGATCAGACTTTGGCAATGAACCAAAACTGTTCGATTGTCACCTAATGCGGATCATCAGATGAATTAGAAAGGACAGTGATGAGTTCAATGCTCAACATTGTAGTGATTATAAAATATTAATCCCTTAATACCTACATTTATTTCCAGTTATGAAAAATAATTTAAATGTTTTTGCTTTCAAGTAATCTAAGGTAATTTTAGAGGCTCAATAAATATCACAAACTCTAATGAAAATTATGTTTTTGGTGTTTTTGACATGTTCTTGTGTCATTTTTATTGTATGTATGATTTCGAGAAAAACTCTACCTAGATATTAATATGTCCTTCATTCTAATAAAAAGCTAAAGTTCATTTTATTTAATGATCTTGTTGTTGTTTTGGTTGCAGTGTAGAGCTCCTCAAAGAGGCTCAGTGTGCTGTGCTGCCAACTAGTGGTCGGAGGTTTAGGTGGAAAACAAAAGTAAGACACTGAAGGAGACTTATAAATAATTAATGAAATACCATCTTGTCAGCATTTTAAATCAATACAAGTATTGCCAAACGAAATATCGGAATACATAACTGAATCGATTTCCCCCGACACCCCTAGTGTTCACACTGGACTGTCACTACCCGATACTAACCCACGTTGAAAGAGGCTTGGTCCAAAGTGTCGAATCTTGTGAATCTTGTCGCAATCTTTTTCTTTTCCAACTCTATTCCAATATATTAGGGGTGTCAAACTCAAGGCCTCGAGGGCCAGTGTCCTACATGTTTTTCCACCAACCTGGTGTTGAAGCACCTTATTGGCTAAACAGAACTGGTCCAGGTAATCAGCAGTAAATAAGACAAAATTTCTGGAAAAACCAGCAGGATTCGTCGAGTTTGACACCCCTGCAACAAATAAAAGACATAGTGTCAAAATTCTGGCCGGGCACCAACTGCAATAATTATTTCTCTCCCATTATCAATTTACAAACTTTTGGCACTTTTGTAAATCAAAAGGGATGCCATCCACATGTCACAAACATATCTGAGTCTCTGACTGCTCAAAGTTTAACCTGGTGTTAACTTTCAACATGTGTTCAATGGACGCATGCTTTGTACCTAAAGACCAAAACGGACTTTAAAACTTGCATAGTGCTGTGTGAAACTCAGAGTTTTGAACACAGAAGCCTGAAACAAACATTTACATGCTTTTACATCAAGTTTTCATTGGAAGTGGTCACTTAAACGCGTGTTGCTGACGGCGGTGTGAACGCAGCAGAAGCGTTTAGTGTTCAGTCCTGACTCAAGCATAGCAGCAGACAGCAACTGTAACTCCTTTTTCGCTTATAGTTTAATTCTAACTGTGCAAATAAGTATATTACCTGTTATGCAATAAAACATTACAACAAAAGATCATCAAAAACCTTTCCACGGGATCAGCTTATGAACAAGTATGGATGAAAGCCTACTTTGAGATTCTAATCCTAAAATTCTGATGTTTAAGTCATAAACAATGCAGCATCAGATGTGTGCTGATTTTATGTTTACATATTGTGATTTTGAAATCATTGTAAACACTGTGTTCATCATTAAGTAAACCGATGTTCTGGTCTGGTGGTTCTTTCATAATATCTGCTTGCAGCTCTCAGCAGCCAGCTGTGATTGTTTCTGGCTAGTGGGAGTCCTTCTGTGATTTCTTTTCACAGAGTTTCAGTGATCTGTAGCTCACTAATGTTTTGTGTTTTGGCGGGTTGGGGTTTGATATCAGGTGCTCCATCTGTTCATGCATTAAAAATGGACTTGCAGTGGCAGGTAAATAATTTGGCACAGATCTGGCACAGGATAATAAAAACAGAATTATAAAATTTATACTATAAAAACGTGAAAAAATTGATCAATTAACAAAAGTTCTATCATTTGTTACTTTTAAATGTTTTAGTTTTCATCAAATGAAAATGTTAGATTGATGGTCTACTAAACTCAAAAATTTTATTTGATAAAAACTATTTTTTTTAATGTAGCAAATTACAGAGCTTTTGTTAATTGAGCCAATGTTGCACTTTTTACAGTTTAGAATGTGTATGTTTAAGGGGCCACTTCCAATAAAAAGTCTATGTGAACGTGCGTAAATGTGAATTCAAAAATCTCTGGTTTATAGTTACACATGTTTCTACGATGATTTTCTGGTTCTACGCACAAAACACGCAACCATTGAACGTATGATGACAGTTAAACCAAGTTAACTTTGGCTAATTAGAATTTCGGATTTGGTGTTCCTTTTAATTCTCGGAAGTGCCAGCAGTTTGAAAATTGATCATTTAGGAGAATTTAATAACTGCAGTTTGTGCCCAGCTGTAATTCTATGACTCCAAGTCTGTGATTTAGCCTCTTCTAACGGTAGGTGTGGGACATGCGCTAGTAAACGGTAGAAAAAGAACAACAAGAAGAAGCTCCTCCTCGTGTTCAAAAGCACGCTAAACGCAGGTTCTTGAATGTGCGCCACATTCCTGAGGTATTTAGAGCGTTAACCAAAAGTTTTAGCATAAATTAAAGAAAATGATGGTGTTCCAGCAACAAAGAAGCACATAGAATATCCATGTGTGACGGAAAGGTCGTGAGTTCAAATCCCGGTCGAATCATACCAAAGACTAAAAATTTGACCCAGTGCCTCCCTGCTTGACACCCAGCATTAAGGGGTTGGATTCGGGTGATAAACCACAAATGGTTCCTGAGCGCAGCTGTGTCTGCAGCTCACCCCTTCCTTAAGCAATGGGGCAAATGCAGAGAACAAATTTCACACACAGAAGTGTGTGGCAACTAATAGGACTTTAATTTGAAGTAGAAAAAAATCAAAGCTCCAACTTAGAAGGACCTGTGCTGCTTCAGAGAAGATGTTCAAATTCCAGTAAGGCTATTTGTGTTTATGTATATATTCTCCCTCAGGTGTTTTTCTTTATAGACAATCTTTTAAAGGTTTTATGTTCTGCTGCTTGCATAAGTATGTAATATCTCATTTAATTAGTAATCTAACCCTTCTGACAAACAAGCATATGGTCCTGCTCTCCCACGGCCTTGGCCAAGGAATGAATATGCAGATCCTGGGACCTCAGTAGCTTGTTACTCTGGAATGAATTCTACACAAGCCTAATCCCTGATCTATTATTTACCCCTTGACCAAACATGCAAGTGGGGCTTCCAGACGCTTGACTTGATAGAAATGACTGCAGTGGGATTCAGCAGCCTGTCTCACCCCAGCAGAGGAGCCAGGCTGAGGCGGGCAGGCAGTCACTCTGAGGAACACAGACTGCTTCTCTCAGAGCTGGAGTCTATCCTCAAAACACACACTAAAGAACACACACACACACATCGCTCAGTCCTTCAACCCCCTCCTCACTCTGGAGATGTCAAAGTCCAATTTCAAGCAAATTCACTTAAAAAACACAAGTTCACAATGAAAGTTTTATGAGCGTGCTCGGCTCTGAAGGGTCTGAGGGACACTTTATGAAATCAGTGTGACATTCTCAGCTCACACAGAGAAAGTCCTAAACCGTTTCCGACTGTCTGCGTGCGTGCGCAAAGGAGCGCGCGAGTGGGACGCGGGTTGCTGAGAAAGTTAGGGGGGAAAAGTTTCTTGTTTGTGATATGTTGTGTTTTTAGAGTTCTCGAGCTGTATAGACGTTTTAGTTCATTAGTTTTACTTTTTCCATAAATATAATTATACTTAATTAAAAAAAATACATAAAAAATATAAATATATATGTAGATAGAAAGGGGAAAAAAACATTTGTGAGTCTTTGCTGGTTCTTTGGTGTTGCACAAGCTCCTCAGAGCTTTTTTGTCTTGAGGCTAAGGGTTTTCTGGCACATTTTTTTGTTGCGCAAAGATGCGACTCTTCATGCTGACACAACCCGTAAATCGGTTGCGGGCACACAGAGCCTTTGGATCCACAGTCACCTGGTTTAGAGTGTCATCCAACGCGTAAAACGCCGCTTTGAATTCATCCAACTTTACAAGGCAGCCGCCTTTTCTCCAGCCGCGGAAGATCCGCAGCTTCTCGGCGCGCAGTGCTGACTCCGCAGAAGGAAACCACCGGGGAAGACTTTCTTTTTTTTCACCTCCCCCCTTCTTTAAGGTAGGACAAGCACTTGCGACCAGCTTGTTCTTGACATTGATCCCCCCTCTCGATCTGTAAGTTTACGATTTTAGGACGAAGAGGCAAAAGGGGAGCCTGCTGTCAACGAGTCTTTACGCGCAACGGACGCGCGTTTTCCCGTCAGCGCAGGAGCCGTGACATTTCGATCCTCGTGGATAATAAAAAAGAGAGTTCGTTTTTTTCATGTGATACACCAAACTGTCACAAACATTGAAGCAAAGTTTGAGAAAAAGAACCCCGACGGTGAATCCCCCCTAAACGACATACGGGACTGAAAAGAAGAAAGTTCCCCACTTGAGGGCGAAATCAGACTTTTTTGAAGACGCCAAGTTTGGAAAGCGCAGTAGCCCCGGGGTCTGTCACATACAGCATGCAGCAATGGTAAATATGGTTTTATTGCTTTTGCTTCTGGCTCTAATATATGCTGTAAAAACTCCAGATTTACGCACGAAAATTTGAACATTTTTCAACAAGTTTCTGGATTGAAATAAGATAAAACAGAAGGAACAAACCAAAAGTGTTTGTCTGAGTGGTCAGTAAGTTTTCACCAAGTTTTATGTGTGGTTTTTGTGTTTCTTTTTGATTTAAAAAGCAACCTCTTCATGAAAAAATGTTGTTTCTGTTGAGAGATTAAAAAACAGGCATTAAAAAAAACTTTTATTTATTTATGCTTTTGAATAAAAAAAATATTATAAGGAAGTGTACTTTAAGAAAAATTAAATAGTTTGAAGGATGCAACTCTTTGAGATCTTATGCATTTTTCTGGTAAATGTCTAATATTATTAAATGTTGAGTGTATTTTTCAAAAGCAGCATTAGAAAAAGATTAAATTAGTTAAAATCCTTTTGAAACTTGGGAGTGGTGTTAACAAAGATATAAGGTCACAAAGCCATTTTCCCTTTCATTTTTCTCCACAATTGCATCCCGGGCTGCATGTTCTTGTCGTTTAACACACTGTCTTGTTCTTGTACAGGTGTTTGGTCAGTTTGTGACAGGAACAGTCATAGTTGGAATTGTTGATGCTATACCAAACTCAAAACCTGTTTTGAAATCTGAAAAGTCCACATTTGTGGAGTGGTTTAAACATTTCCTCTTCTCTTCCCAAATAAAAGTAAAATAGTGGGGGTGTAATATGCAGAGATCTAATAAGACACCTTTTTATGGACAAATGCAAAAGTGTTAAGAGATTGGAAGAGGACGGGACACTGATGGAGAAACCCACTTGGAACTGCTTTCACACTTTAGTCTGTGCGGAATGAGTGCGAGATTTATGTCTAACATACCTATTTAACTGTGTTTGGATTATTTTATGGACGGATACCGCTTTTGTGAAGACATTCCTCAACATGTATTTAATTAATCTATGCTTTATGTCTGATAAATCAGTGTCAGCTTAGTGAAAGTCACATTTTCTTTACTGAATTAGCAAAGCGGAAATGCTTTATTGTTTTTTGAGCAGGTAAAGCTTCAGAAGTCTTTTTTTTCTGTTGTCCAGCCCAGCTATTACCTTTTAAATTTTCCAATTTATCTACAGCACAAGTGATCAATTGAAGAGTGATAGTTACAACAAACAAAAAATCCGCAGAATGATTTAATTTCCCTCAAGAGAGTAGAAAATTTGTGGTAACTTCCTGTGATCGACCTAGCTGTGCCATGCCTCTTGCCCCTACGACAACAGAGCTAGACTCCAGCTCTTCTGTGACCCTGAACAGGATGAAGCAGGTATGGACGATGAGTGAATTAATGCAGCGGGAGATGTCCTTGTTGTGCAGGAAATAGATGCCCAGCATCAGCCTGTGCTGCTGCTACGTGAGGTTAAAGAAAAAGTTAAAGTTGTCAGAGAGACCGCAGCTAGGTCGTGATTCCTCTGAGTCTCTGAGAATAAGAGATGGGAGTGTGTGTGCACTTGTGTGTGTGTGTGGATAGGGTGCCACTGGTTAGCCGGTTCAATAATCTGCTGGACAGGTGGGCCTGTGACGCCCCCCTCAGAGACGCTGCTAATGAAGAGAAGGGCTGCTTAGTGGTGCTCTGCTCTGACCCCACCATCCCTCCCTGTCCCCCCTGCCGGCTTCCTCTGATTACTGCTCACATTGCTACCCCCCACCTCAACTCACCCCACCCCAACACTCCTCCGACCTCCCTTCTCCTCCCAGTTGTCTTGGTTTGCCAATCTAGTTTTCTTTAGTCCAAACCAAAGCTTGGTTGCTAAAGCATGTGGCTCTTTAAGATGTCGTTTTTGTGATGTTGCTTATTTCTCTATATTTCTTTATGATGATGTCGAAGTGCCCTTCATGGTCAGCGCCATTGTCCACTCTCAAATGCGAAAGAAAAAAAGAAAAAGTGTCTCATCTGTGAAAACTCGTTCAACCTGAACTAATATTTGAGCCAACCCTCTAAAGTCTGGGCTGCGAGCCTCAGACGCTCCTGTCATACAATCATACAGCTAAGAGCATTTTCTAAAAAACTATGTCTATGATATCTTGATTACCTTTTAAGTCAAAAGATAATTGTGTTTTTATTTTTCTGATGATGGAGGATATATATAAAATAATTTAAGATTAAAACTGCAGTTTTGAGAATTTCTTTATTCAAATCTTGTTGGATCAGGAGTTGATGAAAACCAGCGGTTTGAAAAAGCTCGGGTCTGTGTCACAGCTACAGAAATAGGTGGGTCAAAGACTCCCTTCTCCATTAACATCTTAATGTTTCTCCTCTGAGCTGGCACCTGACTCAAAATGGCTGTATAGCTCTGATATTATTGGCCTTTTTTTGCTATGCTAATGTTATTCTAGGCTTGTGAGGTGCTATAAGCTAGCTGAAGAAACTGTAAACAAAGGGTCGATAGAAAATCAGATGAGGTTCACTTCTGCGCCAACAATTGCGTCCTTAAGTTGTAGGCTCCTGCTGCGCTGCAGAAAATATTGTATTTCTTGAAAAACACTTTTTGATTTTAGCTAAAAACTACATAATAATAATCAAAAGACCTCTGAGAATGATTTTATAATTGACAAAAAAATTGTAGAAGTGTTTTCCAGCTCATTACTAAAATGTGAACTGTAAAGAAAAAAGAATAGTTGGCTGCCTAATATGCAGAGAGACTGTGACTATGTCTGAATTCCTAGTGTGTTTCCCATTTTCTAGTGCTGACCGAATCTACTATTCCAAAATCGAGTGCACCAAAAATTTCCCAGAAGTCTTTTGCGAAAAATTCACTACATTAGTGAATATAGATCACAACACATCCCGCTCAAACAACTTTTGGAAAAAAAAAATGTTCAAATGTATTTTTTTATTAAACCATCCACATTTTCATCATCAGAAAACAGTGGAGTCACAAATAGACGTTAAATGTTAGTATTTTTTTTATTTCACTCGGTGACGTCATATCTGGCGTTTAGCAAATCGAAAGTAAAGTAGTGAGCATGTGTCCAAATTACTTTTAAAATTCAGGGTACAAGTGCTGCACTATATGTTTTTTTATTAGTTAGGGATTAGGGTGGGAATTCGGACATAGCCTGTGGCCAAAATAGACAACACATGCTAACTACGACAAGCTATCTGAGAAACTTTGCAAAAAAAAGACAGTAATTTTGATAAAAACCTATTTAGATATATTTGTTTTCTATGGGAAAAAAATAATCTAAGGCCATTCATCATTTAATTTGTATTTGATATTAGAGTCACTGAATTTTACTAAAAAAGACGTGTAGTGAAATAGAATACACATGCTAACTACGACAAGCTAGCATATTTAGAAATATTTCTTTTCAATGTGAAAAAATAATCTAATGCCATTATTTTACTAATTTGCATTTAATGGTATTAAAATATTTCAAAGTGTGAGTAGTTACCCGTCAATCGTTTTCACAAAATCTGGCCCTCTTTCCAAAAAGTTTGGACACCCCAACTCTAGTCACAGGGCCCCAGTTTAGCAGAGCGAACCACTGTGGTTATAGAACCCAAAATGTGATGTCCATGCATGTGGATGCCAGGTCCTTAGAGGTTAAAACAAGGCTGTGGGAGCACTTTTTCCTTCCTGCTCCAGATGATACTCAGCAACATCAAAGGAACATTCTTGCAGTGTTTTGATTTCACCAGAGTCGGACCATTGCCGTACCGGTACCGTCCTGCTCCGCTCCATCTATCCCCATTAATCTCTGATAGTGTGTGTTGGCAGTGACAGAGATGTTTTGAAAGAGTTGAGGGGGCAGGTCGAATAACTGGTGGCAGCTCAGGAAATAAAATAAATAAAAAAATAAGACGCATACTGTAAGCTGCGGGATTTAGTGACCAAATAGAGACTTGGAGAAATGCTCAAACAAATTGGATCGCAGGAGTCCTAATTTAATAAAGAGCACAGTGTGAGACAGACTTGATTTAAAACAATATACATGGGAGAGACATAATTACATTCTTTTGTACCTCGGTGCACAAAAAAGAAAAGCGAACCTTCAGACACTTAAAAAACATTAGAAAATGTAGTCAGTGTCTCTCTGATTCTCGACTTAAAAGGGAGGCCTTTGTAACACCGTGTAATGAATAGGTTTAACAGCTGGTTTGACATTTGCATTAAAGATGCTCTGACCTCATATCTGGAAAGCCTTAATCTGCTAAATGATTGTATCATCTGTAGTGCGAGACGATATTGCTCTTGGAAACTGTAGATTAATTGGATTGAAATCTGACTCTGTGCTTCTAAGTGTGTTTGAACTGTAAAATGATAGTTTTTATCTTATATGTGTTCAGTTATTGTGTCATTATTTCTCTCAATGTGATTCATTGACATTTTTTTTAATAAGCAAACCTTAAAAAAACACTTGAATTAAGCCGCCTTGTGCATTTTTGGGTCATCTGACGCAAAGTCGTAACATTTTCAGCTGCAAATCGGCTTTAATTGATAATGTCCAGGAATAATTACCGGCCACCGTGCAAAATAAACAATTCCGTGTCACTGGGTGGCAAGTGTTTAGCCAGTAGGGAAGGTAAATTTTGCTTGTAATCCATACGTTCTCTTGCCGGGCTAGAATATAATTCATGTCGACGCAACAGAAATACCAGAGAAGCTGAAGCTGTAACGAACAGGAGTATAGTTGTAACCAAATGGCTCATTTGGGAGGTATAAGGTTATGTGGTATAATTTATATTTTATAGCTCCCGCCTGCATGAACTGCAGTCCAGAATGAAGTTGTTCGATTCTGTTCCATGAGAAGGAAGTGAGAAAATATGGGGTTTTACTTGTAATGCAAAATCCAGGCGTTTGTCGTTTTACTCCTTTTACGGATCCTTTCTTTATTATAGAATAAAACAATGATAAAAGTACTACTTGTATACACCATCTTAGGGAATATATATATTTTGAAAGGATGATTTTTGTCTCCTTTTTTGGAGAGGTACATCACTGCCCCATGCATGGGTGATTTAAAAGGAAAGGAAAGATTTCCTCGGGTCATACAGGAATTTGATTAAAAGAGAATAATTTGCCCTAAAGGTGTCTTTTTTCTTCTCTCCAAAAACTCTGGTGGAAGAAATCTGATATGACAAGATAAGTGGTGGCTCATGAAAAATTCCTGAGGACTGAGGAGCAGAATGTTGACTTTGGAATTATTGCCCCAAGTGTCTAGTTCCTTGCAAATAACCGTGCCTGACAATGTTATTTTTACCTGAACAGCTTTTGAATTGATTCCACTGCTCCTCAAACCAGAGTCATTCTAATTAAAATAAGTTTATGCTAAGAATAAAGACCGGACACAACAAACTCTGGAGGTCATTTAAAGAAGTTACTCAGGTTTCTTGAAGAGCACAAGAACACAAGACCAAAGCTTTATATAAACCAGATGACCAAAGCAATAAATGTAGCATTAATTTTACCTGTTGAAAATAAGTTATAAAAAATTGAATGAATTTTCAGTAAGCATGCAATCTTTTAAATTACATATTTCTTTTAAAATTGGGCTTCTGTTTTGCCCAAAATATAAATTCTCACCTGCATGGCAAACTTTTAATCTGATTTTTTATGATTTATCAGATTTTGTCGAGTCACTGAGTTTTTCAAAAGAAGTGTAGAGAAGATAACTTGATGTTGTTTATCTGATAGTGAAATGTTGGAATGAAGCTTGCAGATTTCTCCCTGAATTTTTATATCGGCATTTAATATCATTTGTAGTTTTACATCTGTCCAAGTCAAAAGGAAATGCAAGATATGGAAGTCACACAAGGCGAAAATGATGTGGGGGTGTAGCGATTCATTTTATCAACGATTCCATTCATATCATAATTTGTGGTTGCAGATTCATAGTTGTTATTGGTTCATTTTGAGCAATCCAATTCTTGGACCTAAAAAAATTAAATTAGTGTGACTCAAAGACAAATACCTGGTACTGAACAGTGCTGGTGAAATTTTCTAGATAGTTTTAGCAAGATGATCAAGTGTATATTAAAAACATGTACAAAAAAGAATTAATGGTAAATCCATTCCATGGGTTTCCACACATTGGACTAATAGTTGCTTGATCATATTTTGCATGTGTGCTGTGATGGCACTTGCTGTTTTTTAACCTACAGTCAAATAAACCTACCGTGTCTCAATCCAAATATTGATATAATCGATTTATTTCATTTTGAAATGACTTTATAATGTATATGTCAATTCCATTAACAACTTGCCTCAGATAAATCAATGTGATTTATTAAGTTGATCAATAATTTCCCCTCTACTATTTTGCAGACACATTTGTTTGCCATAAAGATGATGCCCTGACTGGTTGCACTGTCATAGTTATAAAGATGAGATCAGTTAAGGCTTTGAAGGAAGCAGGAAGTTTGAAAGTTCCATCATCAGATATTTCTCCAAAATAAATCAGATCATGTTTAAGATTTTTAATGAGTTGGATTTTCTGGTAATCACATTTCTTTAGTCAATTTGGAAGAAATCTGTTTATTTCATTATTTTATTTTATTTTAATGTGTATGTAAACAAGCTTCATAAATTAAACCTAAATAATGGCTGATCTTATTTATATTAAAAAAAATCTTGTTAAATCTGAAACGTTTGTGATTGCTGATAAAGATTCTGTACTCTTAGACATGTTAGATTCACTCTTTTTGTTTACTCTATGAAGCTTCAATGAGTGAAACAGGTCAATAAACTTCCCATTTAGTTCACTATGTGCAGCAGAAGTATTAATTGGTGAGTAAGTCCTAAATAATAAACCATTAAAAATTAATTATTTGATTCTTCTTAAAAAATGAGAAATTATTTGGACACTGCATGCATTAACCTGGACACCTTTAGTTTACAATAATTCAGTAGTTCTGTATTAAAATTGTAAGGTTATTGTTTAAATATTTTTTTTATTTATAGAAGATAATCAGTCCTTTAGTAAATATTAATATAATTTTTTATTAATTTTTCAGCTAAAAACATCAAATAAATGTATTAAATTAAGAGAAAAATTTGAATTTAGTGGAATTGTATTTAAACTCATGAAGGATAAAAATATATAAAGTCAGCACAGACCAAAAATGTTTAATCTTTATTTAACATTTGTTATACAAAAA
>NC_050512.1:16483074-16506804 GCF_002922805.2 Oryzias melastigma
AAATCTAGGTATTTTTTATATGTCGTCACTTTCCTTCACGCGAGTGTTCAAGTAAAGACTGATGTCTTTGGAATGCTAATGCAAAATTCACTTAAACTCATAATTGATTTATGAGATATTTTTTTAAATATATATGTTACAGTTTACTACCAAAAGGGTAAACTTATATTATTTCAAATGATCTTGATGAGTAGTTTCTCAGGCTCGCTGCAGTTTCTCTTGGTACTTCGATTGTTAGTTTTCTCAAAGCCTTTTTAGCTCAGACCTTGTACAGGACCCTCTTTCAAGGAGAAAACTGATTCTTTTTCAAATTCTAGGTTCTCCCTTTAGACACAACACAGCATCATTGCTTCAATAACTTGAATTTTTATGTGTAAATCGTTTTAGGAGGTAGACAGAACAAGAAAAAATAGACATTAAAACAGTAATAACACATTATTACATATGGCAGAATATGAATGTAACGTTCCATCAAAAAGCTTTAATTTAAATGTTTACATACTTGTTTTTTGAGAGTAAATAAAAGCTCTACGGAATGAAGTATTCATTTTAAGTTTATACATCTTTCTCTCAGGAGAGATGAGTCGGTCTCCATGTTGCATCAAACAAAGCATCTCCTTGGTCATAAAGGAGCAATTATCTTTCTCTTTCAAGGATTCCTACCTGAATGCATTGCTGACATCACAGAAGCATGTAACCTTGTAGGTTGAATGCATGATTGTGGCTCTCTTAATGCAGTATAGACTCATTGTCTGGTATGACTCATACCTATAATTTTAGATGAGCAGACTTTGAAAGTTTTCCATGTGTTCCATAATGTTAAAGACGGTTTAAAAGCGTTCATCGTTCCAGGAGTTGTTTGCATCTTTTCCAAGACATTCCCTATTGTAAGGATAAAATCAAAGCTTCATTAAAGCCTGTATTTTATTCCAATAAAAGACATTTAAAATATTTCCTTCTCACATCCTTCTTTGACCTACAAAAGGATTATTCTAAATCTAAAGACTGCCACAACCATAGTGAATGAAACTTTTGTGAACTAGCTTGACGATACTTCGAAATTATCAATAATGAATCATGAAATTAATAATAAAAATAATAATACACTATATATAGTTATTAAACTGATGTGTAGAATACAATGTGGATGTACAATGTTATCCAATGCCAAAATCATCCACTCCATTTTACATAAGTAATACTTTTCTTCATCCATCCATCATCTAGATTGGTTTATTTCCTTTTTTAGGTCACCAGGTTGCTGGAGCCTATCCCATTGCCATTGACAATTTGCCTGACATAGTTTGACATGATTTGTTATGTGAATGGGTGGAAATAGATTGCACATTATATTTAATTTGGGATTTATGAAAACATACTGAGCAAAAATAGACTAAGATTGGGGTGCTACTGGAACACGCACTATATATGCTGTTTTCTGTGACACAAACTTTAGGGTAGGACGCCATTGCAACTCACACTCAACAAAAGTCAGCTAGTATCTGGGCTGATGCTGGACGATTCTTTCACAGGGCTCTCCTCAGCTGTTTCAGGGCACAGTAGATGGGTTTGCAGGGAAACAAGAGTGCAGGAGAGCAGCAGACTGTTTACATCCAAAGTGAACATATTACATTAGAAAAAAAGTGGAAAAACATAATTATAGTCAACTTTAATTACCCCTACTGGTTCCATGTCAGCCCTTAACTCATTCAGAAGCACAAATATTGTAACACTGGATGTTGGAAAGCCTGTGACTCAATAATCTTTGCCTCTGGCGTTCCAAAGTATTTACATGAGCAGAAAAGATGCGCTCTCTTTGTTGCTTGTCATTGTATCAATGTCTCCTTATTAAAACGATGACTGCATGCATAAAGAGGTGCCACTTTGCACCTGCCTTTTAAATATAGACACAAAACAGCTGTTTCAGGTTTCATAAATCACATTAATATTCTGAAATTTCTTTAAATTTTTTGTGCAGTCTGCTAGAATTGCATTTTGCAAACATACAATTGCGAATAGTATTTTTTTTTTCAAATAAAGCATGCAATCTAGTTAGAAAATCAATTGCAACTTGTGTTTGCGTGTGACGTCTAAGTTTGCTCATATTTTTATAGTTGCAAATCTTTGGAAAAATTAGACTCCAGGTCTCCTATCATTGAGTAAATGAAACATTTTGTTTTGCTTTTATCCACTGTCCCACTGTGCTTTTTTACAATTACAGTGTTCCTTCGTTAAATTGTGTGTCTTAGTCTCTGTTTCGCAGATTTTTTTCAGTGCAATTTTGGCTGTTGACCTTGTCAATCAATCTCCACCGTGCCGTGTCTCCTGTACTTGCCAGAGTTACATAAACCTTCAGTCGCCAGCAGATCTTTGCTTTTCATTTTCATTTCATTTCATTGTGAAGGTTTGAATTTTGAGAGTTTAAACTAGTGTGTAGTGAGGGATTTTACAGCCTTAGAATATCTTTGTGGAGTTCACCCATTGCAGATTATTTATGGGATGTAGTCTCTGTGATAAACAAGGGACTACTTTATTACAAATGATAAGTTTGTTGTCTTTTTTGTATTATTATTTTAAAACACCTCTACATCTCCAACATGTTAAAGTTTGTTGCCAGGATGTTGCGTTTGTATTTTCAAGACAGAACTTTACTGGTGAAAATTGCTGAAATAAATCCTATTGCTAACTAGTGTCAGCTGGTTAAGGGTAATTCATTTTTAATAGTATTTTGTAAAATAACTATTACTTATTCTTTGCTTTGACTGGAGCAAATAGATGGTGGCAAAAAAAGAAACAGTTTAGCTGACCCCATATTTTTAGCCTTTCCCTAATGGTCCAACAATTACAGTTTTAAAGACCCACTCTGATGAAAATGCTTTTTTTATGTTTTTTTGACATGTTATTGTGACAATATTCTGATGATGCAAATTTTTGTTGCAAAGTTGATGTTAGTTTGGGGCATAGACAGTATGTAGAGAGAACTGGAGAGATTACCCCTCCTCATTTTCCAAATAGAAAGCACCTGCTGGTCAAGAGAGCAAAAATCCTACAGACTTCTATTGAGAAGTAATTATTAGAATAACCATTCTTCCTGTTCTTACTGAACCAAAAATGTATTTTTCATGTTTTTAAGTTAAAAACTGGCAAACCAAATGCCTCAATAGGAGTATGTGGCGCCAGCTGAGCGTTTGAAACGTTTAATTGACAAATTCTTCCTGAGCACGCTTTCAGTGAAAGGGGTGTGGCTTTCCAACAAGCTCACTCCTGATTAGCGAGAGTGGCTACTATAAAAATAATGACTCAGACAGACTCGAACCAATCACTGCTTATTAACGTTGTCTGGCTCCAAAATGGCAAAGTCTGTACCGCTACAAAATGGCAACTGATTTTACTTCATTTCGTTGGAACCAGATGTAAGGCATCTTTTAAGGGTAACGTCACATATTTTGTCCATCTCTATATATGTCAATGGTTTGAAGAGGGACCTGGTTGCAGGCAAGATGGCGCCCGAACACAACATTAAACTCATCAGTATCCGGAAGTAGAAATGTCGCAACTGTAGCTGGAAACTAACCCTAACTGTAACCCGGATCTGGTGTTTTTCTAGGGGAAGAGCGTGAACTTTGTTTGAACTTCGGCCGAGGACTTCTGGATAATGATGCTCTGGCGCCATCTTGGCGCCAGTGAAGGACTGTAGGCTAATGAGAGAATGTGTAAACAAAGGGATGATGGGAAATGAGGACAGGCTTACTCCATACAAATGATCCCGTCCCCAGAGGTGAATTTCTAATGAACTTTTGCCGTTCTTCAGAAACTATATCCCAAAAATGACACAAGTTTATCTTAAGTTAGCAAAAAATAGCATAATCGAAATTAAAAGACCACTGGGAACGCTTTAACAATAGATGAAGAGATGATGGCAGTGGAGCTTTAACGTACTATATGCTGTGAGTTCAAAGTTTGAATCGACTGGGCTGCAGTAAAGCTAACTATGCCATGCACAATTTACTCAGACCCGGATAATACTTTGGAAGTTCTACCATGTCATTGTTGGTGACAAAGCTGCCATTTATAGTGATAATCATTGTAATTAAGCAGCCTCGTGATGATGGGATTTTTCTGTTTGTTTGGGTTTTAGTTCACTTTTTCTGTTAGAAGGACTCAGAACTGTGTTTGAAGGGAACATCTGTACAGTATGTGTGTGCACGCATGTGTGCGTTTGTTTTCTTTTGCGTTCTTTTTTTTGGGGGCTGTTTTTGGAGCGGTGGAGAAATCTGCTGACAGGTAATGTGTCAGGAAGGGGGACAGTGGCGCTTTTGAGACAGACACAAGAGACACGTCTCAGAGAGAAGGAGGGAGAAAGAGGGCCTCTTTCATGTGACTCCGCATTCCACCAAGGCACAGGCCAGGGGAGGCACAAGACGAGACATGCGTCCCCCTCGTCACTCCCCCCCTCCCTCTCAGTGCCCATTCTCCCCCCATCTAACCTCAGTACCTCCCCTCCACCAACCACCTTAATTTTTATCAAGAAGCCTCATGCTGGAATTCCTTCCACACAAACGTGCGCACACAGCGTCACAGAGCAATCTGTTTTAAATATTGTGTCGCTGTGTAAGGGCTGTCCTTGTTCTTTGCCAAGGAGACTGGCCTTGAGACAGTCACTCCCAGAGACAGGAACACATGCTTGTACACACATTCTCTTGTCCCCCTTGTTTCCCCATTGTACCTCCTGTCACTTGGTCCTATTCATTTAACCTTTCATTAGAGCAAGCAGACAACGCTGTGTGTGTCTGCTCGGCTTCAGGAACAATGCCAAAAAAAGCCCCACTGTCACAGTTATTAGATTCCTTTGGTCCCCTTTTACCCAGGCAACTCAATATTAAGAGAGTGAAATTGTGGCACCAGGGTGTGGGGAGGAGAAGGGGAAGAAAACACAGGGCTGCACGCTTTAAACCGCCGCCCAGCTCCTATTGTGAGGGGTCTTCTTGACTTGTCAAGGACATGTGCCACATGTTGATAGTGGGCAGATCCCCAACAGGGTGGTGAATGTCAGTTACAATAAGGAAGAGAGACAGACAAAAAAAAGCAGTCATTAACTGCTGTGGTAAGTAAGCAGAAAACCCTAACAAGTAACATTTTTTAAATAATTAGTTTCAATTTTTCAGAGGCAAATAAATTAGAGGTTGTTATATTAGTTGTCAGGAAACTGTAAAATTTCTAAGACACAATATTTTTCCAGCTTTTTTAGCATTTCTAAACTATAAACCATCTTAGTAACTCATCAGGTTTTATCCGGAGACTGGGAGGTGTTTGCTTGAATCCACAGGTGGGTCGTACCAAAGACTGAAAATGGGAGTCAGTGTCTTCCTGTTTGACGCTCAGCGTGAAGGGTTACACTGGGGAGCTCGCTGTATCCTGAGCACAACTGTGACTGACTGCAGATCACGCCAGCCACAGGAGACGAATGAAATGGGAGGAACAAACTTTCCACGCTTAAATGTATGGATGCAATACTTTGACTTAAAACATTATTTTATTGCACTAACTCCACAAATACACTCATCTTAAGAGAACAAAAATAGTTAGAGAGTCTCGGGGCGGAGCTAAAACATTTTATATGGGGGATCAGAAGACAAATGAAAACAGCAGAATCAAAGGCCATTAGAAATAAAATGATCAAAAATGTTTTTTTATTATTTATATTATTATTGTTGTTTTTATTTCATTTAAAAATGCTGTTTTTGTTGAAGAAGCTTGTATTGATGATTTTTTAATTTTTGTCATTAATATTGACTGTAGCTCCGCCTCTGGACAGATGGATGGACTTGGTTTGAAGGCGTGCCAAAAACCTTATCATGTTCATTTTATTTGCTTTAACATTGAACTTTTGTTGGTGGACCATCCATCTGAACTGCATCATCCAGCATGACAACAGAAGCACTTTCTTAGGAAAGATAGAGGAAAAACAGTCAGGAAAACAAAAATCAGATAGTAAATAGAAATAGTACTCTGATCATCATTTGCAGATACTATCTGCAGCTTCTCACAACTTCACAAAGAAAATTTTGCTCTAAATTGGCTAAAACTCATCAGTTTTGGTGTGTTTATGTGATCAATGCATAAAGTTTTTAAGTTCATCTGTTTCTCAGGTGTTAAAACGTTATTTGATGCTGGATAACAGTACATACAATTACTTGTCCTAATGCAACCAATTTGTCATCTGATTTCAATTTGTCTTTCCAACTGCAAGCCCAAGTGTGCCTCTACTTGGCAAGAAAATGTATACCAACAACAACTTAAAACTTTGAGAAAAACTGTTTACTTTCTAACTGTAACCTTTTAGACATAGTTTTTTTTTTTTGTCCATGAATTTTTCTTTTTTTGTGTCTACTTGCAGGAAACATTTAAATAGTTTCTTAATAAATAGATTCACTCTTTTGGCTTGAATTTTTTTCTACTTGAAATATACAGTAAGTGACTCTTTTCTAACCTTTTTTGTTGGTTCTAAATTCTTTTCATGTTTACACTGTAGCCGAGCTGCACTACGGTTCACTTGGAGGCGACTTTAGGCCCATGTTTCCAGATGGATGAGATTTTGCTTATTTGGTCTGCACCATTGACTGTATATGAGTCCTGGACTGAGTGACCCCTCCATCCTCACGTTCCAAGAAATCAAAACCCCATAGAATTCTATTGAGAAATAAAAATCTATTAGTCAGTCATTATATTTGTAAGAACAACCATTGTTGCTCTGTCACCGTTTTAACATGTTCTTGAATCTGTTTATATATATTTGACCTGTTCAGGGTGCAGTCCGCCTTTGCCCAACACTACCTGGGTTGGCTCCAGCAGCCCTGTGACCCCAAAAGAGATTCAGAAGGATCTGAAAATAGATGCATGATATTTTACTTGTAGTGCAAGTTAAACTGACCATAAATACACCTCAATAAAAGAATGTTCTACCTGTTGGCCCCCATGTTGAACACTCAATATGTTTGACAGTTCTTGTGTCGCCAATGGCAAGAGACTTCACCAGGCCACTTTTAAATGGTAGGGGTGTGGACGTCCAAAAAACTGACTTCTGATTGGTGGGAGTGAGTTCTATAGAAACGTTGACTCAGACCAACTTGGACCAATCGCTGCTTACCAACGTTCTCCAACACGGCGGGTCCATATTGTGGAAAAACTGGCAACTAAATTGACTTCATTATGAGTGGCAAGTCAACCATTTACTATGGGCAATGCCACACTCACTCGAGGTGAATACACTCTGGTCGGAAAAAGTCATAGTATTGCATCGATACTATGACTTTCTTCAGAAGTCATGGTATTGGCACAATACTGACTTTTTTACAGAAACATAATAAAGTCATAGTATTGCATCAATACTATGACTTTTTCTGTATTTTTTTCTGAAACAGAACAAAGTCATAGTATTACATCAAAAATTTTAAACAGCACACATTCATGCACATTTATTTAAAGAGACATTCATAAATCTCCTTTTTTGTCCCTCTATAGGACTCATTACTTCCCTCCAGCTACTCTTTCTGTGACCATAGATTTCTTCTGTCTTTGTCTCTGTTTGGCTTGAACTATAAGCAACAGTGTGTATCTGAAGTCCTTTCTTTTCTTCCTCCTTCTTTTGCCTTAAAGGTGTTGATCAGCCTTGCTCTCTTTCACACAGCCATCTCTCCCTAATACCTGGATTGGACTCTTGTCTTTTCCCAAGACTGGAATTAATGTTGGTTTTATTGTGTTCAGTTACCTAGCCTCAAGCTGCTTCCTTCAGGTCAGCACAGCTCCTCCAAATTCTGGGAATGCTACTAAAAAGCACTTCTGCTTTTGTCTGTGAGCGCACGCTTATGAATGTGCACACTTGTGAAGATGTAGAAACCCAGGGGTCAACGTATTTTGCATCGCTGCTTAAGCTATCAAAGCGTGGATTTCTAAATGTTCCTCAAATCAAAACGATCTCGACATTCACATTTGAACTTTTCGTCACGTTGAAAAAGCGACAGGATTCCTTCAGAACTTCGTGTTTCTTCTTGCTTAAATATCAAGCAATGCTTACCCTTGATCACAACGTGTGGAACGCACACAGTAGCTTTGATGTCTTTGTTTGCTCAGGGATTGTTTCTTTATATAAATGCATTTTAAACTTTTATCAAAGCTAATTGTTGAAAAAAGGTTTCCAAAGCACTAAAGAAATATTAAATGTCACGGTTCTTTAGAAAATCATCTTTCTTTGGCATCCTCAATAGTGTATGTGTCCACAGAGTTGTAATAAAGGCATATATATATATATATATATATATATATGTATATATATTTTGCAGTCGTCTAATTGTTAAGACTTCCTTTCTTTGTACTTCTATGTTGCTTTAGTTTATATAGACATACTTTTCCATCTATTTTTTGTCACTGTATTCTCTTTCTTGCTCTCTTTTTCCTTCCCCCAGATAACCCCTCCACCACCACCCCCAGCATGGACCTTGTATTTATTACCCTTTAAGTAATCACTTTGCTTTCTCTTTTGATAGACTGTTATTGCTCTAACTAGCTGAGGTCCCTATAGGTATTTGGAGGCATTCCAGTTTTATTAGACAAAGGCCTCATTATTCAAGGCCAGCATTAACTCTACCATTAGGTCCATTTTGCCCTCTAGTCACATGTATCTAGTTGCAGCCAATTCATATTATAGCCCCTGCATACTTAGCATTTACAGGACAAACATGCTAATTTTATTAAGACAAAGTTTATTAAGGTAAAGTTTAATAGTAAGAAATATTCAGAAACTGACTTTATCTTTGAAGACTTAATTGATTGATGGATTGATTGAAGTGTTGTCTTGCCTCTTTATTACAATAGATGATGCAGTTATTTGTCATTAAAATACATTAGCAAATTGTCCCAACTTGTAAAAGAAGAAATGCATTTAGGAAAGATAAGGAATCTGCTGAGTTTTTTTTATCCTGTATGCTATGGTCAGTTACAACAGCCACCGCGTGATGGGGAGGTATGAGCAGAACCTTCAAGGGTAGCTGCTGCCGCCCAATTTTTTGAAAAATTGTTGGTGTGGTTATGAATGCAGACGGCGGCAGACAGGCGGGGATCGATCAATCATCAGACAATTTTGGAAACCTTGGAGACCCTCCTATCAGTCAATTATCACGCTGCTGTCTTCCTGCTACCCGCCTGCCACCGCACCACCTTCATATGTGCCCCGACGGCCACTGACCGATGCCAAAAAATCGTCCAGTCACCATAAAATTGTAACTTTTTCTCCAAACCTAACCACCACCCGGCATAGAAATTATTTGTAATCACATATACTGCCTATGCGACCACCTGCTGAATGTTCTGAAAAACTAGAATTTAGGTCGCCTCGCGGTGGCTTCTTAGAGAGAGCGCTGTTAAGTTAAACATGAATACTCATTAAGCTGCTGTGACATCAAATATAGTTCATGACAAACATTGGCATGAATGTTGTATTTTAAGTTGGAAACATACAGGGGTGGAGCTTGGGGGGGGTGGTGCTTGCATCAGCAAAATTCCCCCCTAATTTTTGAGTCAATTTTATTTGCTTTATTATTGACAAATTAACAAATCATCAATACATGCTTCATTAAGTATTGAAAGAAAATTAATAGCACCTCAGCTAACACAACTGTGGTTTTAATGTTAAAAAACAGCACCAACAATGAAGCTATTTGAAAGATGTATTCTTGATCTTTTCATTTGTAATGGCCCTCCACTCTGCTGTTTTCATTTGCCACCCTTCCAAATTTGTCTGTCCCCTCCAGTAGGAAATTTTTTAGCTCCGTCTCTGTAAACACAGCTCACATTTTCACTCAGCAGGAGTAAATTTGCATATCAAGGCAGAGCATTAATTTAGAGCAGCACATCCAGTCAGAAGTCCATTTTTAGAACCTTCTGAATCCCTTTTAGGGTCACCGGACTGCTGGGGCTAACCCAGCTTCTGTTGAGTGAAGGCGGGGTACACCCTGAACAGGGTTAGGACACTTGAGAAATACAAATTAAGCATGTTTTAGAATGTGAGAAGGAGCTGGAGGAAAGCCACGCATGCACAGGGAGAACATGCAAACACTGGATTTAAACCAGGGCCTTCTCACTGTTAAACAAGAGCATGAAACACCATCCTACTAACATAAAAGAAACCGTTTTGGAATGGAAAACAAGAGTTTTTTTGTTATCAGGTGTCAATACGTGCTCATGACTAGCTATTAATGAGTATAAAACTATTCCTTCCAGTAAGCATGCACAAACACTTTAGGCTACGGAGTTAGATTCATGTCCGGATTTTGATACTTGACAGAGATTTCTGCAGAAAGTAGTGAATGTTGCAGACATTGACATTTCCACAGTCTTCACATCAACTTCTGGTAGGTCTATATGAAAGCCGTTAAAGCTCCTTCTCTCACTGTGTCAGTTAAATGCAAAAATGAGGAAATCCACTCAAAAGCTTAACGTTTTTTCTTCTTTTTAAAATGTCAGTTTTGAAGGACAAAACAATTATTTTCCCCTTTTTGATGGGAGTTAGACATGTCAAAACAGGGCTAAGTTTGACCGACTTCACCGAACGTGTTGCATGAAACTAAAACATTGTCAGTCCCAGTGTGTCACATACTGTTACTTTTCAAAAGGCCTCTATGTAAGCTTTCAGCACATGGGGTACCACACTGCTGTCAAAATTGCAGGAAACTTTTAAGCAACTGAATATTGCCGGTTGTACTTGTTCTTCTGTAAATGACTCACAACTGTGTCAATATAGTTATTCTGCAGTGCTTTACTGGGCGAAAAAATGGAGCATACCTTGCTTTGTGGAGTTCAAACAGTCACTTGACTAAATAAGTACAAACCTTTGTAAATATAGAGTTTAAATAAACTTGCAATCTGGAAATATGGAACATTTGTACATCAGTATAGACCATAAATTAAACTCAAAAATATGTATGAGTATGACTTGGCATCAATGCAAAAAAATCTAATATATAGTGAAATATTTTGCCAAAGCAAACAACATTAATACTCTAAAGACAACAGTTGTTGACAATTTGTGTGTAGCACATTTTATGCTTAAAGTTTACCTTTGTGGCTTTTTCTACTCTCTGGGAGCAAGATTTAAGGTGCCCCAGTTTTGATCTGGTCTATTTCTTTGTTACAGCTTTTTAATTTCTTTTAGCCACCTGAGTGTCCAATATGATCCTCATCCCTCCTAATCGATGGCCCCTTATTGGCTTTCCTCGTTTGGTCAAATATCTCATCGCTTTCTGCCCTCCAGGGCAACAGGATCCAAACTAATAAGAAATCTCCTCAGTCTCTTGGGCTGGCTCTACAGATGAAAAAAAGTATTAGTGCAGAAATTGTTTGTATCTGTGACCAAAACCAGATTTTCAACAAGTTTGCTAAGTTGATAGTAAAGTCTCTGAGAAAGATTTTACCACATAGACTAAGATGGAACAGGATGTTGGTTAAAGTCCCAATTCATGAAGTTCAATATAAAGAAATCCCTTTAGTTCTCAGTTCAGTTTTATATGTTATTTTTCCTTTTTGAATAAGTTAAAACAGTCCAAGAACAGTCCAAAGATACCTTTATTTGTGATATAGACTTAATTAAAAAAATAAATGATCTTTTTGTTCTTCGCATCTTCTTTCAATGAAACTCATGAGATGGCTTTAAAGTACCACCTTCTAATGTTTTCAGTTTGTCTTATCAAACCACATTTTTATTGTCTTTGCAAAAACAAGCTGTTTAATCCTGAAGGTAAAACACTAAATATTTAATGTTGTATGAACCTTTAGTTGCTCTGCATCCAAAGTATCATAGGCATTGTGTAAAAATTACACACAGTTTGTGTACATTTAAAAAAAAGAAGACATGAAATATGAGGAAGACATATTTTGTATTTCAAATTTATTAGAGATGAAGTGAAACAAGGAAAATTGTTTAGTACAATGGCAAATTTATCAATTATTGTTTCATTTTTTCCAATTTAGCAAAATTTATTGCTGAAAAAGGAATTTTTATTTTGAGAATGCTTCTAAAGTATGAGAAAATTATAGTGTTCTCACTGATGTAGAAACGGCTAACCTCATATTTCCAGTTTTTGGTATTCAATGCTTACAAATATATAAAAAAATGTCAAATGTAGGGATTTGTCTGATTCTAAGGTTAAACATTTATTAGAACTATTTTTATATTTCTTTTGAGGTGAAGCTTTGTAATCAACCCTTTAACATCAAAGCTTTAGCTCCAGTGTTGTCATTCTTTTGAATACTGTAACTTCAATCATTTATGTGTCTAACGTAATTCCAAGGATTCTGAAGTGGAGGAAAGCACCCTTGTGCTGATATGTAACACCTTACAGCAGTCATATTTCATATTCGATCAACATAAATCAGCTGCTTCAATCACAGAGAAAAATAACTTTGGGCCGCTATACTAAACTTTACTTTAGTAAATATGACGGTGCAAAGCCTTTATAAAAACCCATTTTTCTCTGCGTCAGAATCGGCTGATCATGTTGATGGCATACACAGTAATAGATTTACAGTATGTCAAAGAGCGTGTGTTATTTAGGTGTCACCTGCAACATCTGTTAAAGGAATAAAGCCTGTTTCGATCTTTGAACTTTGGAATACGAGGTTGTTTCATTTATTGTTTTGTACTGGTGTGAGCTAAAATGGCACCCTGCTCGACATTCAGCATCAAGGGTTTGATTGGAAGTTAAAGCACCAAATAGTTCCAGAACACAGCTGTGACTACAGCTTACTGCTCCCTCAGGGCACGGGTCAAATGCGGAGAACAAATTTTACACGCTAGTGTTTGTAAACTGATTGGACCTTAACTAATTTTAACTTATACATTTACAAATTCATTCTCAGTCCCTTATGTGTGCTAAAGTTACGATTCGGATAAACTGAACTGTTGAGAGTAATAGAAACAGTCAGAGCCACCTGGGAGCCCTAATAGTAACTGAATCTATGTAAACTTAGAAAATATAGTGTATGATGTATGTCCACCCTGTACGTGTAGAGATAATTATACTGTGTGAAAAAGAGGAGAAATAGAGAATACTTCTTCAGAAGAAAGCTGTCATTACTCAGATGCAGTCGCTCTGAAGTACTGATAACAGGAGACTTTCAGCAGCTTGATCATTGTCATTTGTAAAATCAGGCATTAATAGAGAAGCTTTTTTACCCTATATTTTTTTATTTTTTAGAAATGACTCTCTTGATTTTGCTGTGCTAAAACATAAATCCAGTTTTTGGAAATAAAATTGCAAAAAAAAATTATATTTCTTAATAGGTCAACACATTCTCACTACCAAGTCGTCAACTATTGACATATGGTTAAGGACCCCTCCGCGTATTTTGGGTGTCCCCAACTCGTAGTTTTTTGACGTGCTTGGTGTAAGATCAAGGGTCCGCAGCCCTCAGGATGTGGTAATCAGATGGGGTACTGGATGCCGACTGGTCCTCTGGACTCATCCAGTACTGGTACCCTAACCCTAACTCGGTACCGGTTTGCATCCGGTACAGCGTCTGGTGCTGGCTTAGGGCACAGATACCGCGCATGGGTACCAGTGCGCACCACGCCGCTGTACTGGACCGGTTCAAGGCCTGGAGGTTGGGGACCCATGATTTAATGGGAACAGCAAGCACGTAAAAAAAACGAGTTGGAAACACCCGAAACCTCAAAAAGTAATGCAGAGGGGTCCTTAACCATACGTCAATTTGAGAGTGTCTGGAATAGGTGGCTTCTCCCTGAAAAATATTTGGGTTTACTCTATTGGACGAAAAGCTTAATTATCCACAATCTCTGACAGGACTTTGTGCCTCCCTGCATAACAATGCAGGAAATTAGTTGGGCTTGGACAATAAAAATTACTTTTTTTTTTAAACGTGACATTCCAAGACAAGACCTTGGTGCAAACTATGTTCATACCGGTAATGTGTTGCATGTTCAAGAACATGCTAAACATGGATTCTTGAACATGCTTTTAGCCTATGGTGTTCACACTGGACTGTTGCTACCCATTATTGGCGCTTGTACCTACAGTTGGAAGAGGCTTGGTGCAAAATGTTCAAGTGGGCAAATCTTGTAAATATTGCTTCAGGCTTTTTCTTTCAAAACTGTATTCCGATATTTAAAAGACTTGGTGTCAAATAATTCTGTCTGGGCACAATTGTTAATTTCTCCATGAGCAGTTTTCAAGTGTTTGGCACTGCCATGAAAAGTGACATTGAAAGGGACACTATCCAAACGTTACTACCAAATGTGGACCCCCTATTGGTCAAAGTTCAACTGGTTTAATGTTTTGTACGTACCAAACCAGGCCCATCTTCTAGAGAAAAAGGAAGAAGTCATATGCAACACAAAAAATGCATAACTAGACAGAGGGTTGATACATTGTGAAAAACCCTAGATGTTTTTCAAGTTCCAATGTAATCTTCATTCATACATTTAGTTTTAGGTTACATTAAAAGCTCCTCAATTGCTTTAATAGTCTCTCTCTATACTGTCTCTGATTCTACAGTGATTGGACAAACACTGATGTCCCCAGTGATACGAGAGGAATAGGATGAAGAGCTGTTGTGGTTTTCAACAGCCAGGCTGTGTATTGTTTACTGGGTTTGCTTGATTGCTCTCTGTCCAAATCAGATGGTACAGGCAGTCAGGGCAAGGGTCTGCAGGGATGGCCTACGTTGTGGAGTGTCCCATTGTGCTGAGAATATTCACTCAACCCATGGTTCTGAGCTGGACCCTTTTCCATAGCTCAGTAAACACACACAAACTCACACATAGTGGGAGTCATACATTAGTCCACCAGGGACTATATGGCCGTGCATAAAAATCAGGATGTGTATTGAAGGATGTGTGTGGTAGGAGGCCCTGTCTGTCCTCACGTCACAAATAATTACCCCCTGTGTGACTTTGCTTTTCACAGTGGGAAAACACAGCAGACCCTCCTCTCAATGACACATTCAGTTCCAAACTAACAGAACAGAAGTTGTTTTATAAAAAAATAAATACATAAGAGGCAGGCTATGTTTGCATTAAAAAGTCTAAGCCGTTCAGTTTATCTTCTCATATCGTCACCTGGGAATCTGCAGTTCATTACAGGCAACAAATTTAATGAAAAGACTAAATAAAGACGGGGATTCTCTCAGGTGTAATCTTCTGCTACCTCCTAACTTAAAACTTACAATAAAGCCAATTAATCGTTTAGTTTTGTTTTTTTTTTTTCTGTCTTTGGCTTGATAGTGGGTATATATCCAAAGAGCAAGGTTGCATCAGATGATAGCCAAAGGCCAACACAGTCACTCAAACTTTAAATATTCCTAAAGGATTTTTTTTTTGTTAATTTTACATTCTTTTTTTTCTGAGCTAAACTTGTTTTCTAAGTTTCATTAAAATCACGTTTCACGGTCATGGTTATAGAACAGTTTTGGTCCTTCAGGCTTCCTTGGTTAACCTTGTTAACCAGCAATATAGCATTAGCACATTTTATTAGAGCAAAGCACAGAATCAAAAGGTTTTATTTATGTTAAACTGAGAGCAAAAATTAAATATGAATCACACAGATCACCTTTAAAAACTTACTGATGGTATTTTAACATGTTCTTGTGGCATTTTTCTGATGGAGGACATATATTAAGAAAATTAAGCTTAAAATTGCATTTCTGAGTATTTCTTAATTCTAATCCTTGGGAATCAGAAGTAGACAGAAAATGATTTATTTGTTATGTAGAATATATACTGGACCAAAAGCTCCCTGCGCTGTGCACTCGGCAATGGAAGGGGGGTTTCCTCACACCAACAATCCCGCCCACAACTAAGAGGCAAATTTCTTATGAACTCTTGCCGCTCCGCTCTACAGAAACTATGTCATTCGAAAACACACACACGGCATAATCATAATTAAAAGTCCATTTGAACGCTTTGAAAATAGATCAGAAGAAGATCAGAGTGGGTCTTGAAGGGGCAAAGTTTGAAGGCTTTTTTATAGCACATCATCTTAGCCAACTGCTCCCTACAATGGATAACTGGTTGCTTGTCACCCCTGTCCCCACTCAAAGTTCTTCCTTAACATTTGTCCTTGGCACTCCAACACAGCACTGTGTCGGTGACATTTATTCCTTATCTGCAAGTGTTTTTGTATGTATCAGTCAGCTCCAGCATTGTCTCAAATTTTCAGCTGACACTTGGCTGTCAGCTGCTTAAAGGGTCTATAGCAGGGGTGCCTGAACGTTTTCGCTCAAAGGGCCAAAATTGAAAAGATATCCTGGTCCGTGGACCATATTTTTTAGCATTTCAAAAAACAAAAGGTAAAAATAAAGAATATGGTTTAATTTATTTACAGTATTTTGATTCATTAAGGTAACACACATCAGTAAGAATACAAAGTAAACAACATTTGTCTTTGAAACATTTAGCAGCAAGGCCTCACAGGACATTCTTTTTTGTAAAAAACAAGTGCAAGCTTAAACAAACTTTCTTCCAATGAAAACAGCAAACTGGTATTCTAATGAGAAATGTGGAGCTGGTTCTCTTTTGACTTTATCCCTTTGTCACTGCTGTTGTCGCTCCAGGTAAAAAGGGTGGTAAAAGCACAGTGAAAGCTTTAAGGAATTTCTAACACAAAAAAAGCCCAGGGCTGACTCACTTGTGGGTTGTTTCACCCATAGTCACAGGCAAAGAAAGTGCTAACAGCGCAACCTAGAGGCCGAAAGTATATTACAGCTGTAGAGTTTTGGAACACCATAGATAACCAATGGGAAACGGGTAAGGGGTTTTAACTAAACACTACGCAGCTTCCGAAGCCATGACTTGGAGGGCCAAATTTGGCCCCTAGGCCCCACTTTGGGTACCCATGGTCAATATACCATTTACCATAACAGTGTTTGTGTTAGCCTGGAGGTGGTGCTGGCAGCGCAGACTCTTCCTGGAAGGGGCTGTTCCTCACTTCTCTACGTCAGCTCGTGAGAACCAGTTCGTTTTTGTGAGTATGGGAGGGGTTGGTGCTGAGAGCGCAGGTTTTAGAGGAATTCTCAGATATGTGTGAATGGATCAAAATACTGCTTTGGAGATGTTTTGTGAGGAATTAACATTACAACACATTTAAAAGCTCAAAAAGGTGATTTTCCATGAGATAGACCCTTTAAACTATAGACCAGCGTTCCCCAACCTTTTTGTGGCTGCGGACAGGTCAGTCCCTGAGGATTTCACCGTGGAATGGTGGGATGGGGTGGCAGTGCATGAAAAAGTGACAATATACTTGAATGCAATGCAAAATTATTAATATTGATAATAACACCAGTGGACCATTGACCTCTGGTAATGTCCTATGCTAATTAATGTTATTGATAGTATGCAAACAGGCTTGGTATGTGAGAATTGCAATAAATCAATTTTTTTGGTAGGACTCCTGGTAGCCTACTGTTGTTGTTTTTGTCCTTTTTTAGTCTTGAAGTCATACCCTGTTCTTCTGTCTGTTTTTTTTGTTTTGTTCCTGCACTTATCCTCTATCCATTTGCAAAGAAACGTTCTACAATCAGAACAGCCTCATACTCTTTGACTTGTCTCTTTTTATATGACCAAGACAACCACAAGGTTATAATGCATTTTTCCTATTTTGTGCTCATATAATAAAAACGTTTTTGTGGCACACCTCCGCAGGTAGACCTGCCATTCAGTGCCTTAGAGTGGCATCAAAGTCACCACAGCAACCTATGAAGTCATACTCAGATTGAAAAGTGTGCAGAGGGTAAACTATTTTCTCTAATTTATTTCATTTACATATTTTAACTTGGTCATATGATGGTTAGCACTGTTATCACAGCAAGAAGGCCCTGGTTTGAATCCCATCTGGGTCCTTTCCATGTGGAATTTGCGTGTTTTCTCATATGTCTTGGCTTTTCTCTGAGCACCCCTGCCTTCTTTCACGGTCAAAAAATGTTCTTCATAGGATCATTTGTGACTTTAAATTATACCTTGTTTGTGAGTTTGTGTCTGGCAAACTATCATGGGTGGACCACATCTTTGCTTTGAAATTATAAAAGATAGGTTCCTGAAGATAGGCTCCAGCAACCCCATGACCCTGTAGAGGGCAGCATCAATAGAAGATAGATGATTTTTATCTTGTTTCATTCAATGGATATTTTGTTGCACTGATAATTTGTACTTTATTTAACCCAATAAAGTAAAACCTAATAACTGTGTGTCAGTCCTATTAAAGTGTGTGATTGTTTGTGTGTGCGTTTTTTGTTTACACCAGTAACAACATTTTTGGTTCAACCTTTTAAGACATGGGAATGGTCATGAAAATACACCAGGGTGACAATTCTTCTAATGTTTCCCTACTGTGGTGAATTTGCCGCAGCTGAGTGAAAAAGTATTTGATTATCACTGACAAAAAAAATTGAGGGAATTCAATCTGTGTGTCAGTTTCATGCTTTAAAAGTTTCGCCGGCGTCTTTGGGGATTGTGGTGGCTTGATGTTGTTTAGACTTATCTCCCATCCTTCTTTCCCAAGAGAGCTGTCTTCGTAGCCATCCAGCATCCTGTTCCCTGCTTCACTGCATCCATATCACACTAATGATCATGAGAGTGGACAGCTGCTTAATGCAGTAGTGTCATCAGTGCTGCTTTCTGATAGCAGCTCCATTGCACTTGACGCGACTTAAATGTATCTCCTCCATTCGAACCTCCCGCATAGATCGACTAATGTGGTTTTGAAACACCTCGGTAAAGGTGTATTAGATATGTGCCAGATCACATTTTCAGTGTATGATTACAGACAAGGTTCCCTTTCATTTTTCATGGCTCAGGTCACTGTCAGATGTTTAGGTGTAGCTTTAAATTGTGTAAATAAACCATGTATTCTTTGAGAAGAACAGCTTAAATATAGAAAAGCAAATAAATGTTGCCAGTTCTGTTGCTTTATCCCATTTATTCTGACTTCTTCAATTTTGACCCATTTTGTTACTAAACCACTAACAGGAGATAATCGGTTCAAAAATGTGAAACTATCAGATATCATGAACCATTAATGACGTAATGCATTAAAGTAGCCATCCTACATCATGGTGTTGGCTGTTACAACTATTAGTTCATTTATTTCTCTTTTATAAAGAAAGGAGTCATGTTTACAACTGTAACTGGATCCACTAAAAAAGGGAGACATTTTTTCAATTTTATTTCCTTTTTTAAAATAAATAAACACACTTATGTAATGCTAATCTTCTAGAATTATTATTACATAATAACATCTAACTACAATGTCATTAAACGTTTATCTTTCTGAAGTTGTCAGTGAAAAAAAACAACTTTTTTGCTTTAATAAGCCGTTGAGAAACATTGCTAAGTCTTGATTTGAGGACAATCTTGTTACTTTCTCTGCAAGGTTTGCAATGGACTCTGCCCTGAATGGCTTACTCTTCTTTTGGTCAACATAACGACAATGTAATTCAAAAGCAGTTCTCCAGTGTTCTAACTCATAGCCACAACTTAAGAAGTTAGTGGCTGCAACAATTTAGCTAACTCCAGAGTCAAACTTTCAATCCATTTTAAACTGTGTTCACACTGAAAGCAAGTGACGTAGCAGGAGCGTCCAGTTTCAATGTTAAGTCAATCTACAGATGTGATCAGAAGTCCTGTGGCGTGATTTGAGCATCAGGCGTGGCACTGGGGTCTGGCGCTAGCATGTTTTTGGGCAGCGCAGCAAAAATTTTATTCCTATTTTTATTTGTCCTCTCCTTGGACAAATGCAGGAATGCAAAGTCATCAAAATGGGTTACAGAGAGGCGAAAGTACTGCTGAAAACGCAGTCATTCCAAAACAGCTCCTGCAGTAGATAGTGTTGCTATAGAGACTAGATTACCCATACATCTGTATATTTATTAAAAAAATAAAATAAAATAAAAGATCCCTCTACATCATCCATCTCTTCCATGCATTGTAATTAAGTCATACAAATATACTGTACATGGTCAATGCTTCCATGTAGCGATGTAGCGATGAGGCTAAAAACTTTGGATGGTAGCTCCTCCCACATGCAATGAGAGCGTCAGGTTTATTAACACGTTTTTGGACTGGTGTCCAGCAACAAAACTGAGGCGGAACAGGAAAATTCGCCAACTAAATTGTGTTCTATGTGTATGAGGCATTAGGTATACTTGCCTCTAAATTCATGACTTAAGTCATCACTCATAAATACAATATTTATCCAAAAGCAAACAAACTAAAAAGCTGCTTACCAATAAAACACTAAGAGTATGTACACATTTTGGCTGTTGGCATTGGATATAGACTCATATGGTATAAATGAAGTCCCACAGGTGGCCCAATAACACTGACTCAAGTCTGCTGGCTACATGTAATTGGCCCCTCTAAGTTTGTAAAACTTGAGGTCATCACATGTGTACAACTGGGCCAGATTTGTCACTCGTTATTGACTCAGAGTTATGCTAATCCTACAAACTTGTAACTCTCAGATTGAGACGAACACTCTTAGCCAAAATGAAATGAGAAAAAGAAAAGACAACTATTTAGACATAGCCAGAAACAAATAACCTGTTTGATTTAGAAGCACAACTTACAGTTTAGTTGTGGTCCAGGGCAGGAGGTAATACTCCTTTTGAGAGATAATGTTAGTTTAAAAAAAATCACATTTTATTTGACCTCATTTAATTGAACATGTGTTGCATTTTAATCTAGTTAAGCCCTTGAAACCTTTAATTTGAATTCTTAAGCTATAGTTTAGTTTAAAAATACAATTTTCCTTGCTTTTCTGAGGAAGTAAGGAAGAGTCCAGAACAGTTTTTGAACATCTCACTGTAGATCCATGTCTGTCCCTCTTGTCTTTCCTCTCCTCCTTCCATCTGTCCCTCTTTCTGTCCTCCCTTCTTGCAGTTCATATTTCAGTTTGCTCCCAAGAGCTCACAGGTCCGTGCCAGACGGAAATTCGCTGAGGCTGCAGGAGCCCCCTTGGAGGCCACATGGAGGTGGGACAGGAGGGGAACAATCAGGCCCAGTCCTCCCTGACTATCCCTCCCCCGTGTTCGCTCCCATGTACTTTTTCTCTCTCTCTCTTTTTTTCTCTTTCTTACTCATGTTTCGTCTCTCTGGTCTCCCTGTGTCCTCTATCCAGCCTGCCAGGCTACACAGGTCCTCAGGGTGACTTGCTCTTGGCTGAGGTCCCTCAGCACAGAACCTTCTCCTCACCTTCTTTACCCACCGGCCCCCTTCCTTCCCCCCACTCCTTCTCCAATACTCTCCCCAGGGGCAAGACAGCGAGGCCATCCAGTCCCGAGCTGTCCATCAGCCAGGGTGTTTACTTGCAGTGTGACAGGCCGACACATCTGGAGCACATATTCACCAGTGTTCTCAGTCCATCTCCATCTCACTCTTTACTGGCCCTATACATCCTCCTGCTGCCACCAGACACATTCCTTCCTCTCAGTCTTTGTCCTTGCTGAGATGATCCCACTACTAATCTACATGAAATGCACATAAACACACGAAAATACATGCATACACAAATCCTTCCTTTCCTCCATTTTCCCTTCTTCATTCACCCTTCCTGTGGTTTTTCAGTTGCATGACAGAAATTGGAGTTAACTAACAGTAGGGGTGGGCTGGTGACGAAGGGGAGGTAAGTAATGGCAATGGGGCAAAAGTCAGAGTTTTTTTCCTTCTCTCTTTTTTTCTCCTCCTTGTCTGTATCTCTACCTCTAAGGCTGTTTTTTTCTCTCTTTCAGTGAGTGCAAACTCATTACAGCAGCTCCTCCTCCACTTTTTTTTTTTTTTTGGAAACCCATGACTACTTGTCTAATGAAGTGTCACCTTTTCTTTATTCTCCAACTTTGTCCCCCCTTTCAAACTCATCCTCCCATCCTGCGTCGCACCCACCCACCCTCCCACCCTGTCTGTTTTCCCAACATTCCTGTGCTGGTGTGTGACTGTGATGGCTTGTCATCTCGTAGGAATGTCCTGCTCTCCCACCTCGTCCCCCCGATTTGGCGTGAAGCATTTGCTCCTGGTTTCCGACTGCACATGTACACTCATACCCACCCACACGCATGCAGGCACACACTTGAAATGCTAGCTTTAAAAAAAAATAAAAAAGTGTTCATGCAGATGGTGTCCATTGGGCTGCATACCTACTCTTGGCGTGTGGCCACAACAAGCACAGCCATTCTCAGATAGTCCCCAGCTTGTTTTTCAACTGTAGCAAGTGTGCACAAAGTTATTTTATCTGATGTTGCCTGTGGTAAAAAGAACCATTTACTCTTTATGGTAAATCCGAGGAATTCTCTTGATTACACCATTGAAAAATAATCAGACTTTTTTCAAAGTCTTTCAAGTAGTTTCATATATTGAATAAAGTTAACAGTCAGAGGGATTATGTTCTTTGTATAAAATATGCTGACATTTTTTTTTCCTGAAAAGTTTTAACAAGATTCCAGATCTACAGAAATGCTCTGTACCTACAAATGGAAGAGATTTTTATAATATGAACCACATGTGACATTAGCTTCCAAAGGGATGCATAATGACTTTCCAACAGTCTCGGCATGTCTTATATTCCTCTATCCTTATATGGAGCGGACATATCTCAGGTTAAACAGTAACTCAGGGGAGCAGGTTTAGCAAAACCAAATAAAAAGCAAATATTTGTAGGTTTTTTGATGTTTTTCTCTTTGCGGATGTGACCTGACTGGCTTGGGATACTTGTATAGCACTTTCTACCCTCCTTCGAGGGCGCAAAGCGCTTTACAGTCACAGACCCATTCACACACTGGTGGTGGCTCCGGTGCCGAACACTGCCGCCAACCTCGCCAGAGGCACTTCAGGGTTAGGTGTCTTGCCCAAGGACACTTCCAACACGTGGGCGGGCAAGGCGGGAATCAAATCTTCCGATCAAGAGTTGACCGCTCTACCGTTGCACCACGGCCGCCCCGTGTGGCGAATTCAGTGCTTGTTGCCTGTCAAAAAATGTGTTACTGAGCTTGACGCTGCGGCCACATGTGGGAGGAGCTACCAGCTAATGATATTAGGATGATTGCTACATAAAACGGTGTCTGGATTTCTCACTTCAAATGAATGGAAAACACAGATGATGTTAAAGAATAAGCTTCTACAAAAACATCATTAACACGTCTCCATGTTGGCGTTCATATGATTATTATTAAAAGATTTTCCCGGTACAGGGGGCTGTGTCTGTATGACAGCCGTTTGTGCAGTGTTTCTGTGTCTCTGTGGCTGAGCTTGAAGGCTCACTGTCTCACGTTTACTTTCTACCCGCTGATTGAGCTACTGAAAACGTTACGTTCCCAAAGCTGAGTTCCTGATTGGCAGATGTGATGCAGCAGCCTGTCAAACTTCAGGTATTTAAATTTTGACTGTGCCGCCCAATTTGCGCCTCATCGCTCAAGTCAAGGTGTTGGCAGATCTTCTCCCCGCACTTGTCACTCAAATTGCGACGCGGAACTTCATGCCGCGTCTGTTCCAAAACTGGCCAACTCTACCGCGTGAATCGCATTGGATGCACCGTAATACTGCATTCACTTCAAATGCAATTTGTCTCTACTGCCTCCACACAATTCTCTCCTATTTGCATGTGTGAAGTCACTACATTATGGAAGACATGTATGATGTTCAGAGAGTACCTTGGATTGATTTGTTTGAAAGAGCTATGA
>NC_050512.1:16507461-16538496 GCF_002922805.2 Oryzias melastigma
CAATTTGCGCCTCATTGCTCAAGTCAAGCTGTTGGCAGATCTTCTCCCCGCACTTGTCACTCAAATTGCGACGCAGAACTTCATGCCGCGTCTGTTCCAAAACTGGCCAACTCTACCGCGTGAATCGCATTGGATGCACCGTAATACTGCATTCACTCCAAATGATTGGTTGACACAACCCAGATCTTCACCGAAGTTGAGATTTTTTAACTCACACAAATTGGAATTTGCTACATTACTCTTGCAGCCTCGTCCACTTAAATTGCGCTACTCGACCTCTCATCGCGTGCTTGCATTGACTTAACATTGGCCAATTGCATAAATTCAGTGTGTGTAGGGTGTGAATGAACACAGCATTGTAGAGTGAATCAAATGTTACAAAACAACTCTACTCAGCTTACTTACAGTCCCAGTTACCCTGTCTATCTTTTATTTTTTTACATTTTTAGAGTTAGCACATTTAAAACCAGCAGTTTACATAATGTTTAGAAAATGTTTACACCTAAAATTTTTGGCCCTCTTGAAGTAGTTTTTATGCTTATCCTTTCTTAAGCCTTTCAGGGTGAACTATATCCAAGTACATGATCATATATTACCTTCGGAACACTAAAAAACAAATTATTTATGAAATATTTTTTGTGAGTTTTTTCCTACCCGGAAGTAAAACCACTCGATTCCTGAAACTCCGCCTGCCGCTGTGTGTGGCTGCCGTCCATTTCATGACGTCATCCCAGAGAAAGTCGTGTCTGTATTTCTCTCACGAAAATATTCCAAACTTCTTGAAAGATGGATGCATATGCGATATATCTGCCTTTAGTAGCCCTGGCCATCGCTACACTGGTTCACAGAACAACAAACTTTTTTTTTAAACTTTAAAAATGTAACTTTTTAACATTACTTTGAATAAAAACAGGCAGGTATATTATTCCAGAATAAATTAACTTAAACCTTAAATACATTTCAATATTTTACTCTCTGTAACAATCTACTTTGTCAAAATTATACAAGTTAGAAATAAGTGCAAGATAATATCGGGCTATTAATAACAAAAAAAACAAAAGGATCTGGAGGGCAGGATATAATTACCTAGAGGGCCAGCTTCGGCCCCCGGGCCTTGACTCTGACACGTGCTCTACAAGAATGGAGTAAAATTCCAGCAAACACAAGATTCTGAAGGCAAATACAAAAGCTTTAGCAAAGTTAAGCTTCTTTTTGCAATTCTCAAGAAATGGGGCAGTCATATACCTATCTGCATTTGCATTTGTACTCTGGCTTCACAGCAAACTTAGCAAATGGTTCACAAAAAGGAAACAGAAATGCAACCAGTCAAGCTGGGTAATAATTTTTAGGCCCAACCTCAATTGTTCTCTTTAATTTAAACACATACTTATAAATATCTACAAACTTTACTAGCAGTAAGTAGTTTTTCATGTGTGAACTACACACAAAAGTTCAGCAGAGGTTAATATCAGATGTTGAAGTCACTCAAAAACAATAGAATGAATAAAAAACATTGCTAACCTCATTATTCTTTCCAACAATAGAGTAAACAACAATAGTAATTAACCCAACTGATATTTATCTTACTTTTGGTGCTTTCATTTTGAATACAAAGTTTTTAAAACAATACTTGTGCTTATTATTTAAAAGTTATCGCACATTTGTCTGTGTTGACAAGTCTGCGTGGTTTGTCGTGAACTTTGTGAGAGTGAAAACCAGCTTTTATGTATTTCAGAATACTAAAATGTGTTCAGGTAAAATGACTGCACTGGAGCAAGCATGTGTTTGTCATTGTGCACGTATGTGAGTTTGAGCACATGTCAATTCAAACTTAGTCCCTGCGCCAAGACATAATGTTGACTATGGCTGTGTTCCCCAGTCTGGTTTGCCCATAATAAATGCTGCAGATTAGAAAAGTAGAACCACATTGGGCCGATAAGTAGCCTTTGGAGCTCGTTCGTCATGCCATTGAGGAAGGCGGGAATGCTTTTTCCCTCTTCACCTCAACTCTTGAGTATCGCATTTACTCAAGGGCGAAGAGACTTTTTCTTCTGCATCTGCATGCAAGCGTGTGTATCCAAAGTGTTCGCTGTGGTTTGTATGTTTAGAGTGAGGGTGTTTGGACTTTGAAGGAATAACCATATTGCGCGTTGCCAAATCCCATTTAAATACAAGCACGGCAGGGAACCCTCTTCTTGTAAGCAAGAGCTGATGTGTGTCCTTACAAGAGTGCACACAAAAGTAGCAAAAGACCGGGAGACAACACTTGTGTAAGTAGAGCTGGAACAAAAACACAAGAGGAGTATGTCTTTACACATGAAAACCTGTTGGGAGGGTGCTGGTGACACCCCTACAATCTCAAATGGCTGTTTTTGAGACCAATCAACTGTTGACTCAGCGTGTTACCTTTGCTTTTCAATGTTTGGCTTTTTCCAACATTTTGTTCCCCTCTTTAATTTGTATTTGTAGCGACCATCTGAGCACCTGAGCTGACACTCACACTTGCACTCACACTGAGCCGACTCCACTGGTTCCACCTCCTCCTCTGACATTAGTGTTTCTCTCCCCTCCTGTCTCTGTCTTCTCCTTTTTCTCATAACAAATAACAGTGGAGAATTCCCCTTGCTTTTCTCCTGGGGAATTTTCATTACCGCCCAGTCCCCCTGCCCAGAAGGACTCTCTCCGCCTTGAACCGTTCAACAGCTGTGGTATGGACATGCTCTTCCAAAACAGGCCCACTGTTCACAAACACCCGCTGGGCTCAGGGTGGGGACTCAATGTCAATGTCCACAGCTCCAGAGACAAGCTTCTCTAACATGTGGCCCACCCCATGGTCTCTTTTCCTGCAGAGAGAAAAAGGCCTGACAGTTAGGCCTTACTGCACCTTATTCTTCTTTGTTAAAATAAGGTAAAGAAAAACATTCCTTTGTTTTGTATTCCTCTGAGTAGTTAAGTGGTATTTGTTGTGACAAGATTTATTTGTACAATAGTCACCATCTGTTGAGGATTACTGAAAAAAGCACAAGTATTTTTTTTTTTTTAGATCTTGGAATCTAACCAGGACATTAGCTAACCTTATCTTTTCAGGTAAGGTAATAAAAATGTGTTCACCATTTCATTAAAAATGTATTTGTTCATATTTCAATGACAATACTAAGCTAGTGGAAGATTAATTGAATGAATAAAACTCATAACTCAGTTATGTGGCATTTCATATAAAAGAACAAGAAGGATGTCTAAACATGTGAAAGTCAAGGTGTTGTGACAATGTTGTTGAATTTGGTGCAACATAATTTTTTGTATGTCTTTTGTGGATAGTAACTTGTTTACAGCACATCAGGTAGGCCATGTCAGAGTCAAAGTATGGCACTTCTGTTGATGGGATTGCTCTGGTGCTGTCTTTGAGCAATGACCTCTGGCTTAACTTCCAGAGGGACCAAGTCTGAGGCCATGGCTCTAAACCAGACAAAGATTGGTTGTCTTGTCTGGGTGGGTGGAGAGTTCTTGCCCCAGGTGGAAGAGTTCAAGTATCGTGGGGTCTTGTTCACCCATGAGTGAAGATTGGAGTGTGAGATCAACAGGTGGATTGGTACAGCATCTACTTTCATCATGATTGTTTTGGTGAAAAGGGAGCTCATCCAAAATGCAAAGCTGTCAATTTACTGTTTGATCTTTGTTTCAACCCTTGTCCGAGGTCACAAGCTTTGGGTCATGACCAAAGGAATGAGTGGCCAAAATGAGAAGGGGGTAGCAGTGTCGGTGCATGCTCCCTTGGAGAAAGGTTGAGGAGGGTAGTCACCAGTCACCCAAAGAGTGCTTGGAGTAGATCAGCTTCTTTTTCATCACATTCTAGTAGCTCGGGCATTAAGGTTTGGATGCCTCTCTAGCTTCTGTGGTAGGTGTTTCGGGCATGTCCCAACTGGATTGAAACCCAGAGGAAGACCCAAGACATGCTGATTGTTGGTCAGCCTGGGGACATCTTGGGATTCCCCCAGAGGAGCTGGATGAAATGTGCCGAGGAAAGGAAAGTCTGGGCACCTTTGCTTAAACCCCTGCCCCCGTGACCCGACCCCCAGATGAGTGTAAAACAATGGATGGATGACAGAATCTTGCCAACACAACACATTTAAGTGTTAAAACCTTTCCTTGAAGTGTGTTTCCTTTTATGTTCACACTATTTAGCACCACAAGTCCTTTATAAATGAACAAAGAATGGGAAAATGAGGGTTTGCTTGTTTTGTCCAGTCAATCGTTAAGATGAGCTTTGGAAAACTAATGCGTTAAAAACTTGTGCAATTATCTGCATTATAACTCCAGATCAACTATTGAATTAAGAGAGAGGGTAAAATAAAAAGAATGACTGTCAAGAGTACAAGTTAAAGGAAAGTACAAGTTGTGCTTTTTGAGCAGAAAGAAATAACCAAAGAAAAAAAGAAAAACGAAATTTCAGTACAAACTGGAAGAAGCATTCGTTTTAAATAAATAAAAAAAAAAGGTTTAACAACATTTCTGGATGGATGTGAAGCGGTGACATTGTGAAATACACTACTGACACTGTGGACTAGTTTGCTGTTGAATTTGTTTTGCTTTTTTACTGGTCAGTTTTTGTTTTGGGGAAAACCCCAACTAAACTGACAGCTTTTGCTACTGCACACCGTTGTGCAAATGGTTTGGTCCACCACCAAATGTACAATATGAAAGCTTTACAAACCAATGTGATGTGACATCCGTCCATCTTCTAAACACGCTCAATCCCTTTTGGTGTCACAGGGTTGCCAGGCACTTTTGGGCGAAGGCGGGGTACAGCCAGGACCGTTGGGCAGTCACATAAATACATAGATAGATCAAAGGCATTACACATCTCATGCTGTGATGCCCTACAGTAAAATGCAAAACAGCTTAAATACAGCGGCTCTTCATCTGAATTCTTGAAAATTTTACTGGAGGAGGGTTGCCTTGTTCCCTGCCTGGCGACATCTCTTTCCGCCTGATCAGCAAATTGTAAATCTGCTGGTGGGGGCTCACTAGGGTGCAGTGTGGTGTGTGTCATAGTTTTTCTAAGAACTGTGAGTATGTGTGTTTACAGGAGATTCTTATATCTCAAGTCTTCCTTGGAAGAAGCCAGCAAAACTTGGCAACAGTAGCAGTGGAAGTCCCCTAGCCTTGGCCACAGTCCTGTGTGTGCATGTACGTGTGTATGAGTGTGTTCCTTCACATAGGAAACAGCTCATTTAAGTGTACTGAAGCAGGGATGGGATTAATGTGTGGGAGGCATTTTGCTCAAATACCAAGAATGAGATTATTACGGCCCAGACAATACATAGCTTACTCCTTTCTTACATCAATGTCACAGATCATTTGTGTACTGTCATGGATAGTTCACTGCAACACATAAATTCTGTCATTGTTCTAATAATTTCTTTCCCATTTACAATCACACTGGTGAAAGTCACAGCTGCTAAGACGCTTCCTATTAAACCTCTCCTTTCCAAAAAACACATTTCCTGACAGTTTTTAGAATTTCAGATTACGATGAGGAGCTGCACGGTCCCAAAGATAAATAATGATAAACCCTTAAAATTAGCAAAACAGATGTTTACCACTTTCCTAGTAAGCATACTGGTATGCAGTAGGTATGTAAAAATTCACTTTCCTCATGATTCGGTTCAATGGCATAACATACAGTTTTGTTTTAAACAGTGAATTGTGCCATCCCCACTTTGCATGTCTTTGTTATAAAACAAATTCAAGTAATGCAATGTACACACTCGGCATATGTAGCAGGTTCTTTTAGAATGTGGTGTTTACACTGAACTGATGCTACGTCATATTAGCGCATGTACTCACAGTTGGAAGAGACTTGGTGCAAAATTTCAAAGCGGTGCTAATCTCACGAATCTTGCTCCAGGCTTTTTCTTTAACAGCTCTATTTCAATCATGAAAGACTGGTGTCATATATTTCCATTTAGACAAAAACTGCAATTATTAATTTATTCCTCCATGATCAATATTCAAGTGGTTGGCACTTCCATCAATTAAAAGGGACGCCATCCAAACGTCACTACCAAAGCTGGATCCCTGATTGGTCAGAGTTCAACTGGTTTAACTTTCAACATGCCTTCATTGTAGAACTTAAAAACTTGTGAAGCGTCATATGATCATGAAAGTTTTGGACGCAGAAACCCAAAATACGTGATTGCATAAACTTTTCATTGGTGGCAAGGGCAGCATGAACACTGCATAATGGTTACATGTATGTATTTATAATCTTTACAAGTCATTATTTAAATATATATATCTTCCATGGATCATTTAGGGAAAAGAACTGTTAGAGTAAGAATATGTGTACTGCATAGGTTCAGGAGACAGTGGGAGGCAGAGCCACAATGTGAAGTGGTTTATTTAGTTGGGAGACACCTGGCCAGAGTGAAGAAGCTTGAAACACTATCAGCCTGCTGGTTCTGACCTCTCTGCCCCTCCTTCTAACCCTCTTCTCTGTAGTCGTTCTTCAGTGGACTGTTTTGCTCCTGTCCTCCCTGTCTGTCCACATTCCATTCTCCAGGATACCTCTCCATCTTGTCCCAGTGGAGTGTGTGTGTGTTTGAGTGTGTGCGCCTGTGTTGAAGGAGGTGGCCCACAGGCCTAGCCTCTGGTCACTTTATTAAAGTGTGTTTTAATTTTCTCCTAAGCTCCTGTGAGCCCCAGCATCTTGATACACACACACATAGACACACACATGCAGCAACCTGTCCTGAGACATGGCTTATTAACTATGCTGCTGTCTGCCACAGACTTGGTGGTTAAGGCGTGTGTGTATGTTTGTGTGTGTTTGTCGAAGGCTGGAGACAACAGACTCATCTTAGACACTTACTCACGTTATAATAGCAGACAATGATATCAGAAAAATTACACAAAATCAAACATGTACATTTATGGTACCCACAATGAAATAAAACACAGACCGTCACACCGGGCAGCTGTACTTTTATTTGTAATGTCTAATGGATGGAAAATTCTTCAACTAACTGTGGCTTTTGTGGCTGCATTATTGGTATTTATTTATCAGAAAAAGCTCTTTTGAAAAATGTGTTAACTTTCTTTTGTGTTTTATATCACTTCAAAGTATCTATCCTTCTTTATATCTTTATCTCCTGTGTCTTTCATTATTTATAAGTCCCCCCTTGTGTACATTGTTCCCAGAGTTTCCCCTGTGTCACAGTATTAAATATGAAGGGGATTCTGTCTCCCAGGAAGGGAGAAAAGTCATGTTGGGCTATCCTAAGGTCCTTGTGTGTGATGCTGGGGCCTCGGGCTCTCACCGTAGTCTCACTAAAGAGGCTTCAGGGCACAGCCAGGAGGAATTTTCTGTATACATTTGCAACCATGCGCCTGTGTGTGTGAGAGAGACACATTTCCTCTGTCTAACAAGGATTCCAGCCAAGCTAAGCTTTGTGTGAAAGGTTTTGTAGGGTGTACGCCTTACATGTGTATTTGTGACCGTGTGTGTGTGTCGCCTCGGCGGGGTGTGCAGATGTCCGAGGACCGAGACAGTCTGTTTTACATGTGTCACTTGTGAGTTGCTTGTGAAAAATGCATTGAGTGTGGAAGGGCCAGCTGGGGTAAGAAAGGAGCAGAGGAGTGAGATAAAGGAGGAGTAGAAGGAGGGAGAGAATCAGGGAGTAAGGGGCCCAGCTGTAGGGGATTAATGCCCAGAGCCGAGGAATGTTCCCCAGCGCCCCCTCAAGAGGGAGGTGAGAAGGGAGGGAGGGGAAATAAAAGACAGAGTGCATGGCTCAGATGTGCCCCATCCTATGCAATCTGTATTTATGTTTGTGAAGGAGGAGAGCATGATGGTGTTTTGGCTTGTCAGTGCAATTCACTGTCTCAATCTTCCCCCCACATGCTCCACCCCACTACCTCTCTCCACAGGAGAAGAATCTAACATCTCAGGAAGATCCTTAGCTTTGACCGAAATATTGATTATTTTTCGTTTGTATAGTATGTTTATTACATATCAGCAATCAGCCTAAAGTAATCTAGACCGACACACTTAGTAATATCATGAATATATACAAAAAATCTTTTTGCTAAAGACCCACTTTGGAGAACATATAAGGCGAACATATTTTAAGAAAATTGAGAATAAAATAGCATTTCTGAGTATTTCTTTATTCAAATCACAGGTTCCCAAATCCAGCCTTCTTCTGGTTTTCCAGAAATCTTGCCTTACCTGCCATTGATTATCTGGATCAAGTGTTTACCCAATAAGGAGCTTCAATGGCAGGTTGGTTAGAAAACAAGACCTCAAGATTTGGATTTGGGCACCCCTGATTCAAATCGTTGTTATTCAGGAACAGATGAAAACATGTAGTTGCAAAAAGCTTGCAGCTGTGATGCAGGTGCTACAACTGGCAGCACACAATCTTCCCGCTCCGCTCCATTCTGATGCATCAACCTGCAGACAAATCTTTGTTTTTCCTCGTCTGAGCTGGCATCTGGCTCAAAACTGTACGGCTGGATGGCACCGTTATTGCTCACCACTTTTGTTGGCGCAAATTAGGCTGGGGTTTTTAGGGGTTATAAACTAATGGGGGAGTGTGAAAACAAATGGATGGATCTTACTCTCCACCAACAGTTTTAACCACAACTGAGAGGCAAATTTCTAATGAACTCCTGCCGCTCTACAGAAATTATGTCCTAGAAAACTACAGTTTTTTTTTATTTTTTATTTTGATTAAAAACAGCATACTCATGATTCAGAGTGTAATCAGACTGGACACATTTGATTTGTTTAAAGCAGGTGTGCCCAAACTTTTTCGCACAAAGGGCCAAAATCTAAATAGGATCCCGGTCAGCGGGCCAAATACAATATTTTTTAGCATGTCATGAAATAAAAGGATGTATCCAAAATAAAGAATATGGTTTAAGTTATTTATTTTTAATCTGTGTTCACTAAAGTAACACACAGTAAGAATAAAAAGTAAGTAACATTTGTCTATAAAACCTTTATCACCAAGGCCTCACTGGACGTTTTTTTTGTGAAAAACAAAAGCAAACCAAAATAAACTTTCTTCCAATGAAAACTGCAAACTGGCATCCTAATGAAAGATGTGAAGCTGGTCTTTTGATTTTATCCACTTTCCACTGCTGTTGTCGCTCCATCTTGGTTAGCTAAAAAAGGATGCTAAAAGCTCCATGAAGGCTTTAAGGAATTTTTAACACAGAAAAAAGCCCAGGACTGACTCACTTGTGGGTTGTTTCACCCATAGCTACAGCCAACGAAAGTCCTAACAGCGCCACCCGGACGCCAAAGGTATATTACAGATGAAGAGTGTTGGAACACCATAGGGAATCAATGGGAAACGGGAAAGGGGTTTTAACTAAACACTCTGCGGTGGGCCACTTGGTGGGCCAAAAGATAACATTTGGCGGGCCAAACTTGGCTTAAGGTGAACCAGAGTTTGTTTACCCCGATAACAAATTTTCTGACAGAGTACACCCAAGCAGACCAAGAACTGCTCTCTGACCCATCCTTTGAGGTGACTTGGTTCATCTCCATTCGGACTGAACTCCGGTTCGCTCAGAGACTTTCTCATGCCGAATAGGCTCTGTGCTCAGAGCGGAACAACGGGACCAAATGGTAACCTTAGCTGAGCATTTCAGGGTAAACACAATACTCTTCTTACCACAGCTGAACAAAGACAAAATGCAAGGTTCACAACTCAATCCTGACCAAATTGAGTTGACTGGGTCCAGGCCAATGGACTTTTTAAGTCTGGATGCAACCTGAAACATGACTGGGAATCCTTTTAAAATAGCTCCAGAGATGACTGGAGTGAGATTGTCACCCTTGTGCTCTCCTGGGCATGTTTACATTAAAAGTGGGGTCATCTGGACCCCACTAGACAGTGCGTGGAACTTTTTTTTTCAAGGATTTTTTTTTTATCTTCACTGGTGTTCATGGCAGACATAAAATCCTGTCTACTTTTGTCCACCTTTTTCATGGGAGGGATCACACATCAATATAAGGGCAGGGTCATCTAGACCCCAAAAGATAGCACAAGGGTTAAGAGGATTTGTGAACTTAAAGCTGCATTAAAAAAAGAGCACCTTAAGTCATTTCCCTCCCTTTTCTGGGAGTTTAGGTGGTTATTGTTGTGTAGAAGCAGAGCTGGTTTCCTCCTCCACACCCCCTCTCCCCCAATGTTTTCACTCTCGGTAGTTCAGTTTTGGGGGGTTTTGTCTCCTGTCACGTCATCCAGATACTGGCGTTGACAGTTGTCAGTTACAACCCTCTCATTTTTCTCTGTTGTGGTCAATGGGGCTTCACTGATCCTTGCTGATGACTCTGAAGAGGTGACTGCAGCGCCGGAATGGAGGGCCTGTCACTGCGACAATAAAACCCGTCTGTCTATACATTTGCCTGTTCAGCCGTGTCGCTCTCCTCCTCCCATTTGGAAACCACTCCACCTAGCCTGGACGATTACCTCACGCACGCTGGTCTCCACGTCTGAGCCGTAACATTTCTTCCAGCCACTTAGGTTGTGATGGGCTAAAAGGGATGCTTCAGGCAATGTTCGGACATAGCAATGTTATTATTTGCTCAGTCTTGTTGAAAGCACTTGACAAAGACTTAACCTGTCACTGTGTGTGTCTTTGTTAAAGTGTCCAAAAAAACCCAAAACCTGCCTGGATAGAAATTACCAGAACTGATGGGTGTCCATCCATTAAAGTCACTGCATGTGTTGGGTCATTTTAATCTGACCTCTATGATAACTGCTTCCTGTTGAAATGATTTACTCCACTGTAGGAGAAAGAGGAGCTCTTGTAAAAGTACCTGTTCAGACACTCTTCTCTATCTGGAGCAGGGTGGGGTGTGACAACAGGCCAAGAGGGAGCTTGGTCCTCCAGGGATGCAGGTCTCAGCACGTCACCTCTCAGTGACTGAAGTTCTAATGCTCACAATTAATCCTCATGTGCAGAAACCATAAGAGACATATTTTCTCTTAAGGACATTGGCTGAAAAATACCATGAACAGCAGGTGACACCATGCCAACTTGGTCACAAGCCACTTGCCAAAACCACAATTTCAAAGCACTTTATCTTCATGCCCTATAAAGATTTCCTTTTCTCCTTCTTTTATGTGGTAGACATTGCAAAAACCCTTGACAAAGCCATAGTTTGCTTTAAGAATTCAGTATTCGTGCAATCAAACAAAGTTATTGGTGCAATGATGAGACTTTCTCAGTAATGTAATTATTTTAAGTCCTGGAGTCTAAAATCCCCTCATGTTATCCGGTACCATGATAAACCATTCCCTGAAACTTTTCAGTTTCAAACTGTGCAGGCAGCAGCACTGTGTAGCTGATAAAGGGATAATGGTCTGAATGGGGGCCATTAATTACTGTTCCCCATGAAGCTGAAGACAGGAGAGTTTAACTTTTTTCTTTTTTTCCCAAACATAGTTGTGGTTACCTGAGGACATTCCAATATTACAGATGCAGGACAGCTTCTTGCAAGTCTCAATTTGGAATGTTGTTACAGGTATTTTATTATAAATGGAAATCTTGAAATTACAACAAAAATTACATTTTTTTCTTATTAGGGGTAAACCCTGTAGTCTTATGTTTGGTGAATCATAAATGACTCTTAAAAAGTGCTTTTGTCTCTAATGGTTCTTTGAACAAAGTACCTTAAATAACTGTCAAGTCTTACTTTTTCTTTTAAAGTAACACCATTAAGTGGTTTGTGTTAAATGAGATGATCAAAAAGGACGAATAAATAAAAACTTTCAAACACTATGGGAAAATTGGCAATCATCTAGTTTTACTTCATTTGCCACAGTTGGTGATAGTACACACTATTTTGTGAAATCATTAGGGAATTAGTATAGTTCAGTATACTGTACTTGCATTAGAAGGCGCATTTAAAGGCCTTATTTTATCTTCCAAAAATGTCTGTGCACCTTATAATCGGAACACCTTATATATGGATTAATTGAGTTGTGCTGGTTGTGATGATGAAGTGATTCTGACAACATTTTTTATATATATGTATATAATTTCTAAATAAGTTTGGGTGTTATTGTGAAAATGCTAACACGGTGAATGTGTACTGGTGTCAGAGGGTATGTTGGGATTCCTTCACTATTCACTATATAGAGCATTTGCCGTTTTGTATTTGTGTACAAATCTACAATTCTAAAATTTAGTGTCCTAGAAACTTCCCAGAAGTCTTTGCAAAAAACGAGTGTGCATCAATGCATACTGCAATGGTAAACATAGACCACAATGCATTGCAGTCTAACGATTTTTGTGAAGAAAAAGATTAAATGTAATTTTTTAATGAACCAACTACATTTTCATCATCAGAACATGATTAAATCATAAACAGATGCTGTAAAGTGATTCGATTTATGCTTTGTTAAATCGATAATGTCATACTTACCGTGAAAAAAATAAATAAATAAAGTAGTGAGTATGGTGATCAAATTGCTTTTAAAATCCAGTGCACTACATAGTCCTGCACTGTAAAGTTTTGTAGTTAGGAAGTAGGGAGGGAATTCGGATATTCATTCATTCATCTTCTTAGCCGCTTGTTTTTTTTGTTTGTGTGTGTGTGTTGGTAACAGGGTTGCGAGTTATCATAGTCACGTAACATTTGTTTTAACATTATTAGTCTGTTTTTTCATGTGTTTGCAAACAAAGTTGGGTGATATTGTGAATACGCTAACGTGTAGCTGTTACTAACATGTTACTAACAGGATTGGGACTTAACATCACAGTTACGTTCATTTTGATAATATCAATCTGTTTTTTACATTTGGAGTTATAGGGAATATGCTAATAAGATGTCTTAATGATTTCAAGTGCTGAGGTTGTTTTATTTATTTTATTACTTTTACAAGTAGGGATATGTCTGCAGCTGCAAAAAGGACAAACAGCTATACCCTATGACATTCCAGGTAAATCTGAATGAAACTACATTTAGGACGATGATCAGTCAGTAGGTATCCTACTTAATTTACAGACAAATCCCTCTTGAAACTTGGATACTTAACAATGATCCAATGTTCTTTTTAATAAAAAAGAAAAAAAAAGAGATCCTAATGCTGGAAAAATGATCCCTTAAGGCACAATTCATAAAATTAATTGATCAGGTTTTGGTCCCTGAGTCAAGAAGTAAGAAGTTTATGTAACAAGTAAGAAAGAAAGTGAATAAGGAAGTAAGAAAATAAAACCACAGGAGGAGTTGGAGGCAGGGTGGAGTGTTTGTAGGTGTCTGGCTGTAACAGCATGCGTCTCTCCCCTGACACCTCCACAACTTATCATTCCTCCACATTCCTGCACAGGGACACTCCCCTGCCCACTACCACTATGTGTGTGTGCATGCGTGTGCTGTTTTATGTGAAAGGGCATGTCGGCCTCCTCCTCCAGGACATGTGGCTGCTCAAAGTCTTTTGTGTGAGACATGTTTTTGTGTGTACGCACACGTTTGTGACTAACATTATAAAAGCATCAGACAGCAACAAAGAAAGCAAGAAAGAAAGACAGAAATCATTTAGTCAGACGATAGAACAGAAAGAAAAAATATTTGCATTCTGTACGGCGGCTGTGTCCTAAACATTGTCTCCCCTCAACACCTTAGCAGGATCTTATGTTGTGGCAGAGTACAGAAAACATCTCAGGGATTTCCTGCCATTCAAAGCAGCCCCCCGAGTCCCTTCTCCTCTCCAACCTCACATTCTGTCCACCTCCTCAAAGCTCTTGAAGTGAAGGGTGTGGCTACATCACTTTGTTAATTTATTAAGGCGTCCAATCTATGTGTGTGTGTGTCTATTGTCAGAGGAAGCTCTTTGTGAACTCTTACTGATTACAGAAAAGAGGATGTGTGTTATTACAGTAGCTTAGTGGACAATGTCATGAAGTTACAGGGTTGGAACTACGGCCAACTTCCTTTGTTGTCAATTCCGAGCCGGCAAGCCAGCTTGTCATCCCACTGTGCCTCTCTTTTGAAATACAGGACCATCCTGAGAACTCTGAGTTTATATAAAAATGTTTTACTTTGTTTGATGTGCTTTTTCAGTATCTGTGTTTCAACTGTTGGCCTCGGGCCCAGCTGACTGTATGTTTTTGACCTGCCTTTTTGGATAAATTTTTTTTAAATATCCCTTTCAAATATCCCTTCATACGCACAACTTTTCATGATGTTGTATTCATTTGGAGTTTTATGTAGTCACAAACAATTATTTACTTGCGATGGCTCCTCAGACTCATTACAATAAAAGCGACTCGTCAACAATAAAAACATTATAAGTGTAACTTTTTAACACAACTATGGATACAAACAAGCAGGAATATTATTCCAGAGTAAATCAACTCAAACCTTTAATAACTTTCAATATTTTACCCTCCATAAAAAATTTTTTTTTCAAAATTACAAAAGTTAGAAATAAGCACAAGATGACATCGGGCCATTAATAACAATAAAATAAAATCACCTGAAGGGGCAGATATATTTACCCGGAGGGCCGGATCTGGCCCCCGGGCCTTGACTTTGACACGTGATCTAGTCCATTGTTTTCCAATGACATGCTTACAATTTTTAAATAAAATACTACACATTATTTCTGTCACAGAGTATTTCTTTTCCATTTTAAAATATCCAGTTACTGGATACTGTCAATATGGTGGTTTTATGGTTACTTACAACCATCAGAGCTTTAGAGTCTTTCTGTTTAGACCACACAACACCTTTAACAGTTGGCACAGGAGGCGGAAGTTAAAGGACAGCTCTTTGGAGCAGCGTCTTTGATGAAAAAGTGCGTACTTCTTTGTGCAATAGGTTTCAACTTCAAATACTGCCTTTTTTAGGAGCCTCTCTTCTCATCTTGGCCAGCAGTTTGCTTTTAGATCTTGATTAATTGAAAGGGGAAATGCAGCTTCGCACACCTATTAAATGTTTGCTGTGCCTTGCAGGAATGTGGTAAAAGTTTTTCATTTTGTGGGAAACATAGAATATGTTGTAGATTATTTACTATTACCTAAATTGAGATTAGTTGAAAATGTTTGCACCAAAAATAGGAAAAGATCCACTCCAATGAAATTTGTGTTTTTGGTCTTTTTAACAGGTTCTTGTGGCATGTTGAGAACGAATATATGTATATATTTAAAAAAAATAATAAGATTAAAATTGTTTCAGGGTATTTCTGCAGATGAAAAATTGCAGTTTGATAAAGCTTGTTGTTATATACAAAATACAATTTGCTGGTAAGATCTGGCTCAAAACTGTACAACTGGAGAGTCACACGATACCATTGTCTTTCTTTCCATGTATTTTACAACAGTCCAGTTGTCCATCTTTTCGACAATCTATCCTTCAGTCAGTCTGTCTGTCCATTTGTCCGTCTGTCCATAAGTCCGTCCATCTGACTGAACCAATATGTAGAGAAAATAGACTCACTGGATTTGTGGGTGTGTAATTCTTTATTTGTAAAATTTTGTACATAACTGTGTGTACTTACAATTGTGTATTCACATGTACACTCGAATATTAAATACGTATAAATTCAAAATACAATTTACACACACACAACTTAAAATTGCACCAGCTTAATACTAACAACAAATTCAAAACAAATCCTTCACATTCAAATCTTTAAATGGTCCACTGTAAAAAATGAACCATTGGATTATTTAACAAAAGTTCTATGATTTGTTACATTTTTTTAAGTTGAAAAACTATTACTTCTAAATCAAATTTTAATATGATGAAAACTAATGATTTCGATCGAACTTTTGTTAATAGATCCAATGTTTCACTATTTTTAGTGTACGCAGCAATCGCCTGATACGCACAGACAAAACCACATTTACCACACTGACTAGATTTGTAAGTAGATGATGCATTAAAATGCTCCTAGAACCCTGGGTCATCAGAGTTTCCTTATCTATCACTTTGATCAGATCAATTGACGGAAGTACTATGGAGAGACCAAATAGACTCTCTCCGCTCTCTGGGTGGCCACAGTGATCTGGCACTGCCTGCTATTGCCGTGGTGCTGCTGCAAGGGAGTTCTGGAAAAAAAGAAAGATGATTTTTTTTAAAAGTGCATGTTTAAACTTTTTTTTAAAATCCTAATTATTGGGGAACATCTGTTTAAGAAAATGGAAAAAATGTTAAGTTTTTACTAGATATATTTCAGAATCTAAGTTCAAAGCGGCTGAAAAGAAAACTCTGATGTCCCAGCATTCTGACAACCTTTAAAAGCATCATCTTTGCCAGGGATAGGCAACTCCAGGCCTCGAGGGCCGCACTCCTGCATGTTTTCCAACATATCCTGCTCTGGCATGTTCTAATTCACTGGACACACCTGAACCAGGTAATCAATCATAAGTAGGGCCTGGAAATCTGGAAATCATGAAGACACTGCGGCCCTCGAGGCCTGGTGTTGCCTATCCCTGATCTATGTACAACTCTGAAGATGTGAAAGGAGCCTCCTGACCCCTCGTGCACTTGTAACTCTGATCTGTGCATAAATATAGTGTGTATTTAAGGGACTGGTGTATACAATTTAAAAATGTGTGTACATGGGAGCAGTTTTGAATTTGTAGTTAGTTTTAAGCCGGTGTAGTTTCATGCTCTTTGTGTGCTTAAATTACATTTTGTTTTTGTAATGTTTTGATATTTGAGTGTACATGTAAATTGCAAGTAAACACAGTCAAAATGTATTGCATGAGTTACAAATCAAGTACTACTCACACACAAATCCAAAGCTCAACATAGCCAGACATAAGTGAAAAATCAAGAATTACACACACACAAATCCTATGAGACTATTTTCTCTCCATAGTCCAACCGTTTGTCCATCGGTCAACATGTGTATAGATAAATATAGATTTACACAACTTGTATACATATTATATGTGTGTGCGTATATAGACTAAAGAAGAGAGTAAATGTGTGCGCCAAGCCATTGTGCCCTTCCCTGTCTCTACGCCTGGATGCTAACCGCTAGTGAAGGCTAGCCAATTATCCCCAATCAAGCTGCCCTCTCTGGAACTGGTGCGAGGGGAAGCTCCCACAAGAGCTTATACTAGTCATTATGGGGCACATCCTGACATTAACTTTTCTCTTTTCCTCCTTCACTTAATCCTTTCCTTCTTTCTTTTTTTTTTACTTCATTTCCCTCTTTCTTTCCCAGGTATCGCTGCAGTAAAGCAAGCTAGCAAACAAACAAACAAACCAAAAGCACATGTGTTCAAAGTCATACCTTCCTAATAATGCATTTAGGAAATGTGAAGTTGATGATGGAGAGGAGAAGCGTAGAGCAGGCATGTCGTCATTTGCAAAGGAAATATGTCTGTTTTTCTCGGCCATCTACAGATGCGCAGTAGTTTTTTGTGTGTGTGTTAGTGTGTTCCTACATTGACGCACATGCATGCTTTTTCCCCGTCTCTGGAGACTCAAAGACAGATTGGACTGAAATCAACTCAGGTAATTTACCCAAACAGAGACAGTGATTGCTACTCCTTCTGTCCATATGGCTGCCATTCTTTGCTCCTTCGACTCTCCCAAAGCCTCTAAAAGTCTCTCCACAGGGAAAGACGAGACCGAGAATTTACCGTCCTCAACCCTGTTCAGGCAGAAATCTTAGTTTGATGGGAACCACACTATGTCATTGCCTTGTCTGTGCTCAGTCAGATCGGTGAGCATTGAAAGACAGACCAGACGAGGTGTGGTGCCTGTAGGTGATCCACTTCATTCTGTTCCTGTCTTGTTGTGACAGGACTGGCATTAAATAAAAGGAGTCACTAACAGAGAAGTGACAGGCTCTGCCTTCCACCCTCCCCCTGGTTTTGTGTGTCAAAGATCTGTGTGTAGGAGTGTGTGATGCAAAACAAAAATTAGCTTATCAACCTTCTTAGCAATTGCATCATTTAGAGAATGTTACCACATTTAAATTCCATGGAAGGTAGCGACCCCCCCCCAACAATCAGCCTTAACATGTGCAGTTTTGCCCTAGAGCCCTAAGGGGCTCTATGTCTTGATAAGTTGGAAATTACTTTCGAATAGCATCATTCAATACAATCTGTTTCCTCACTGAAATTTTGGTGTGGTAGTAAAGTCAGACTTTAGAGAAAGAATCAATAAAATAAAAAAAGCTTACAGACTCACTTCAAGGAAAATTGTGTTTTTGGTGTTATTATCATGTTCTTGTGGCTTTTTTCTCAAAATGTTGGAAATATATAAATAAAATTAAGACTAAAATTGCTTTCTTGAGTACTTCTTTATTCAAATTTTGGTACATTTTGGCAAACAAAAAATGCCATCCCAAAAAACTTATTGTTATTAAAAATCTACAATTGACAGGCCACAGGCTCCCTGCTTCACTCCATTCTGATGCATCCACTTGCAGACAAATAAATCCATGTACGTCTTCATTTTCCTCGTCTGACATGAGATTTGGCTCAAAACTGTACGGCTGGATAGCTCAAATTTTGCTTATCGTTTTTGCTGCACCGGTTAGGAGTTTAAGGGACTGTAAGCTAATGGGAGATGGTGTAAACAAATGGATGATGGGAAGTGATGATCCTCCACAACTCAGAGGCAAATTCATAATGAACCCCTGCCGCTCTGCAGAAACTATGTCCCAGAAAAACGACACAAGTTTTTATTAATTTTTTTTTTTTTGGCTAAATAGTAATTAGCATTAAAAGACCACTAGGAATGTATTTACAATAGATCAAATGAAAAAAATAGGAGCACCAAAAGGGAAATTTAGGTTGTGTCCGAATTCCCCCCAATCACTATATAGTGCACTTTATAGTACGTTCGCCATTTTCTATTCCTGTCCGAATCTATTAATTCCAAAATCGAGTGTACTCGAAATTTCCCAGAGGTCTTTGCAAAAAACTAGCGTGCATCAATGCTCACTAGATTAATGAATATAGACCACAATGCATTGTGGTCAAACAGTTTCGAACAGAAAAACGTGTTTAAATGTAATATTTGAATAAACCATCCACATTTTCACCATCAGAACACAGTGGAGTCATAAATAAACGTGAAATGTTCGTATTTATTCGATTTTCACTGCATGAAAAGCAGTGACCATCGTGTTTGCATTACCTTTAAAAGCCAGGGCACTATATAGTCCCGCTTTATATAGTTTTTTTAGTAGTTAGGGGGGGAATTCGAACACAACCTTAGACTTTAGTCGACAATTTTTTTTCACATTTCTAAGTATTTTCCTGGTATCATCATAAATACTATCCCGCTCATATCCGGCTCACATCACACACATGCACACACACACACACAGCTATATTATTATCCCCCTCTTCTGTGGCTCTCTGCTGTAAAATGAGTTTACCCCAACTCCATTAAAACCCGCGCCAGCCTGTCCCCTGACGCTGCTGCTCTATTTGCATGTTCTAGTGAGCCACTTCACGGAATGAAGGATCTCCTCTCTTCTTCCTCCTCTCCTCCTTCTCGCTGTCCCACCGGAACACACAATAAGTGGGCAGATGACATTCACGCAGAAAGACTGCAGTAAAGTGACTCTGTCCTCCTCCCCCTATTTCTTCCTGTCACCCCCCCTTGCGTCACAACATCACAGGTAGAGAGGGGATATTGCAAATGACACAGCCAAACAAGCTTTAAATGGGCACTAATTTGATTGGCATTTGAGCTGCTGTCGCAGAGGCAGGCAAGGAAAGAAAATCCAGCCAGCAGATATCAAGCTTACCCAGCCAGCTTTAGTGTAGTCACTTTTCGTCCATTGGGCCCATTCTCCTTGTCCCTCTCCTTTACTCCACTGCCATCGCCCTCCCCGTCCTGCCACCCACCAACCAACTTGCCAGATTCTAATTATTTGTGTCCTTCTTCTCAGAACAATTTTCCCACCATCAAAGCAGCTCTTCTGACATGTTAACTCTTCTCTTTTCAAACACTACCACCTTTTAAAATAATAATATAAGGATATTTAAGTTGATAACTTCTCACTTTCTTTTTTTCCATGTGCTGCTGGTACCATCTCTCCAATTTCAAGGTAAGCCCTTGTAATTCTTTTGATGAACAGACACTGTAATCCATATAGTCTTAAAGAAAACTTCTGTTAAAGACCCACTCCGATGAAAATCGTCTTTTGGTGTTTTAAAATGTAATTGTAGGTTTTTTCTCAAGATGAAGGACATATATTAAGAAAACGAAGCCTCAAATTGTATTTCTGTGTATCATTTTATTAAAAAAAATGCATAATCATATTTAAAAGACTTCTGGGAATGTGTTTAAAACGAAACCAAAAGATGATCGGAGTGGGACTTTAAGAGTGCATGAAAAGTTGCCAATGCACATGTTGACTCATATGCCGTATTTCTTCATCTCCTCTCACTTTCCGAACATGTTGAATTCAGAGCATCATACCTCCTTTTTTTCCACTCTTTGTTTCCCGCTAAGTTTCTCCCCACGTCTTTATTTATGTCTATGATGTTGAACTTTGCCAACAGCTATGCCAGGGGCAAACAGCAGAGGCTATGAAATGCTAAGGAGTGTCATTCCAACATACACAAGTTGTCAAATGTGTTTGAGCATGTGCATAGTTGTACTTGACCTGCATGCCATTGTGTTAGATACATATGACACAGGCTTTGTTATTAAATCTGTGTGACAGCGCCTTCAACTGTGAGTCTGACATGAACTAAAAGCAAGGACAGGCGAAGTAAATCAATGCAGATCTACTCATGTAGTGTTATTTGTTGATTAGGACATTCAGTGAACTTCAACTAAAGCATAACAATACTACAAAATATGTGAAATACTAAAATAATGAGTCCAAAAAACAATGGATAATATGCAAAGAAGGGTAACATTTTTGTTAAAGTTCTTCTTTTTAGGGAAGTTAATGAAAATATGTCAAATAAAAGTAAAAGTCCAACATTTTAATCATAAGAAGAAAGTGTTGCATCAGACCTGCAGAAATACTTGTCATTTTACTTTTATCTATTAAGGCAAAAAGAAAGCCTGGTGTTTTCCGACCAATCCACCAAATTTTGCAGTCTGTGATAGTACACATCTTGGAGCTCCAGCAGAGTGAGCTGGATGACGATCCACCATCCTGGGAAGATGAGAAGAGATTCACCGAAAACTGACAGTAATGGGCTTGATTTTGAAAACATGAAAGGTGTCGTAAGTGCTGAAGAACGGAGGCAATATGAGGCTAACAGCTCAGGGGTTGAGTAGAGATTTTAGTTTAAATGCGACCGTGAATCTGGCTGCTCCTTGGGGTTCAACTTTTAGCGGTTACTTTTTGGTATTCAGCCTTACCTTTGGCCAAGTAGTTTGGAGTTATGGATCACTTTTGCTTGACTATAAGTGCACAAACTGGGAAGGGTTCCATTGCTTTGTTTCCAAATCCTCAAACAATTCCCCATGTGGGTTTGGATAGACGGTAGGGCCAAGTCGTGCTCTATGGATGGGAAAAAGAGTGGCTGGTATGAAGAAATAAAAGGTGACACCAGTAGACACTTAGCAGTCTTGTAGGGGTGCATGTGCTCCAATGGTTTTGTTCAGCCTTTTTTGCTTTGTGCTTGCCTGTTTATTCAAGAAAATACCCTACCAGTACAATATAATGAAGAGTTTTAAAAAGAGTGGGGCTATTAGTCAAGCGACACATAATATGTGAGAAGAGTTGTCAGCTGAATAACGTGTAAGCACAAACTATTGGTTGTATAAAGCCTCGTTTCCACTAAGTGGTCTGATATGGTCCGGTCCAGTATTTTAAGCATTTTCATTGTAAAATGGACCCAATAAACAGTACCGAAAAGTGCCTCTTGGGGGCCCCCATCGGTTGTAGGTCCATTTAAAAGTGGATCGGAACGGTTGGGGTGGAGCCACTGTAACCTCCCGTTGATTGGCAGAAAGTGATGATGACACTAGAAAGCACCAAAACAGCTCTCATTTAAGCCATTGTTTCCAGCGTTTATAAACATTCAGGTTTTTGCGGTTTCCTGTGTGCTCTTTTGGTCATGAGTCTAAATTAAAAATTCCTGTTATACACAATGTACAAAAAGAAAACCAAGAAAAAGACGAGCTGCTGGATGACTTCCATTGTTGTTGATTTTCTAGTCACTACAACGACGCAATGACACGCTAGCGGTCTACACCACGCATGTGCCGTGAAAACAAACCGCTCAGTGGGACGCTCACCGGACCGTACCATACTACTCCAGACTGAACTGGATCGGACCGCTCAGTACAAACGAGGGTTAAGGGAACTGGGCCGAGTGACCCCTCTCGCCCTGCTTTTCAAATAGGAAGTCGCCACTGGCTCCAAGAAGCCAAAATCCCATAGACTTCTGTTGAGAAATAAACAGCGATGATGTTCTTGCTAATACTATTCTTTTTCATGATACTGTTTTTATCGTAAGTTATTCAAGCTAAAAACTGATCAATTAAAAGCCTCATTAAAAGTATGTGGTGCTCGCTGGTCCCCACGCCAAATGCTTGAAAAGTTGGATTAAAAGATTCCGCCATGTCCGCTTTCAAGTAGAAGGGGTATGGACTTCCACAAATAACACCAACTCTATTCCTGTCAAAAACCTTAAATGTTTCTATCCATTTTCTTAACCTGCATTTTCCCTTTTGGGTGGCTGTCCTGGCTACTGTTGGGTGAAGGTGAGGTACATCCTGGACATGTTGCCTGTCTATAGCAGGGCCACACAATCACCCCCACAGGGGCAATTTAGAGTAACCAATGAAGCATGTTTTTGGACTGTAGGAGGAAACCCACATTCACAGGAAGAACATGCAAGCTCCACACAGAGCGGTCCCAGTTGGGATTTGAACCAGGGCCTTCTCACTAACCACTGCACCACTGTGCAGCCCTTTCATGAACTATATCAGGCTGTATTAGAGTCAATACTACAGAATACATTTGGCATACAAACTAATATTTTCACCTGACAGAAAAAGTGTAGTTGGAACTGGATTCCCTTGAATTATGTTGGACATAATAAAAAAAAACTTCCACATTAACCAAAATAGTAACACGTACTATGAAAGGTGCACAACCTTGTTTCAGCTTTCTAAAAACTCTGTTGTACAGATTCAGTCCTCAGCATATTTTTCTGCACAATTGGAAGCAGTAAACATATGATCTGATCAAACAAGAAAACCAGTCTGTCCATTAGTCATCTGCCGTAATAGTGTAAAAAAGCCACCCGGACCATTAATGGCTTCTCTGAAATAATTGCTGCACTACTTTCTCTGTTCCTTTTCACTGCTGCATGACATGCTCTTGCTCTGACCATCGCGGTGCATGTCAACATCCTTGTTCTGCTGCTTTACAGATGATTCCTTGAATAGACAAGCTCTTGGTAGGTTGGGATTCTTAAAGGAAAGGCCTTTTTTTCTGCTCCCTCAGTCTTTTTCCAGCTGTCTGCCACATTTCCTTTACCTTCTCCTCTGCTCCCTTGCTTGCAATCCCTATTCATGTTGAAAGTAAACTGCATTCATGTACTCAAGTTAGAGGCTCTCAGTACATGAAGGACCATGTTTTTCATATCCCCTTTACAGACCACACAGAAGCACATCTAATGGTTTGGGTAAGCCAAATGTTTAGGAGAATCTGGATTTTTTGATAAAAGGGCTGACCCTCTTAACCATCTTCACAATGAAATACCCTACTTCTTCAGGGTTTTGTCACTGTAAGGTTTCTTATACACGCCTGATGGGTGTGACAGAGTGGAAGACAGGAGGGAGGGTTAGAGAGGGATGAATAAAGAGTCTCACAGGTCCTTCCACTCATCCCAGGTTAATGGAAACCATTATCAAACACAGCCACTCTGTCTGTACAATCAGACACCTTCACTCTCTCTAAGGGAGGTACTTTGTCAGTTATTTTTCTTCCACACACACACATGTGCATAATTTATTCTACTTATTGTCTAAACCTGATTATTTGTTTAGCTTCTTACTCTAGCTGTGTGTTATAACAGAGTCAGCCCTCATTTTATCTTGTAGGTACCAGTGTTTTGGTACATTGGAGTCCTTATTGTTGAGATGATGGTAAATGGTGTTTACTTAAATAGCCCTTTACTACCTTCTTAAAGGGCCCAAAGTGATTTACAGTCACAGTCACATTCACCCAAGCACACACACACGTTCACATACTGCTGAAGCTGGCACCAACCTATAACCACAAGAGGCAATGTGGGGTTCAGTGTCTTGCCCAAGGACACTTCAACACAAGGGCGGGAACCGAACATCCACCTCGCTCCACCTCTGCACCGTGGCTGTCCTAAATGGTCGAATCATCCATACCTTAAATGACATATTCCTATATTTAAAAAAATTGAACACATTTTTTTCATGCATAAAAGTTGAAAAAACACAAATTTTGGTTTTCTAATGTTTTTGGTTAACAAAGGTAAATAATCAGTTGCAATTATACAATACATGGTTAAAATTAGAAGTTCATTTAATGACTCACTCCAATGACATGTTCTTGTGGCATTTTTCTCATGATGGAGGAAACATAAATAAAATAAGCTTAAATATTCACTCCTTGATATTTCTTTATTCAAATCATGAATCAGGAGCAGGAGAAAAAATGTAATTGGAAAAGTTTGCAGGTGTGACGTAGGTGGCTAGATAGCTACAGTATTGCTTACCATTTTCGTTGCACAGGTAATGTAATGTAAGGGTTGTAAGGGACCGTAAGCTAGCAAGAGAGCGTATAAACGGATGGATGATGGGAAATGGAGGTGGAATTACTCCATACAAATGGTCACAGCTCAAAGGTCAATTTCTAATAAACTCCTGCCACTCTTCAGAAACTGTCTTAGAAAACAGTTTTTTAGCTTTGACGAAAAACAATATAATCGTAATTAAAACACCACAGTGAACACTTTTAAAACAGATCAGAATATGATTAGAGTGGGACTTTAAAGTTGATAAGGATTTTTCTGTTAAAAGTGAATTGGGATTGCCCACTTTGTTTTTTTATGTCAAAATACCAAAATATACTTTTTTTTTTTTTCAAAAGTCTGACTTTTACATAGACTCAAACAAGCTGCAGCTTCAACCTTTGTGTGTGATTTTAAATATGATGGATTTTGTTTAAAAAAATATTTCAACTTAAACTGCATAATTTGAGGAAAACTGTACAGGGCCTGCTAAATATGTAGGGCTGCTTTATTGTGTCAATAAACTGTTACATTCTCAAACATACTTTTAAAAACTGCCACCGCAAGTTGCTTTGCCACTTTAGGAAAAGTGGCAAACTTTCCATTTTCCATTACTGAAAAATTCAGTAAGATGCCAACGCACTAATGCTGTAAACTGACACAAAATGCTTTTGTTCTTTTCCCTTGTGGCCAACCAGACCTCAATTGACTTTACTTTATCGTAGATTAATGTGCTTCTCTGCAAGATGACCCCTCATAACAAAGATTTGTGTGCTATATGTTTGAGCTACTGGCAATGACAGAAGCAGCTGAACTTTAAGATATGCTATATTTTCTTTAGTCAAGTAAAATTGACCATGATGCATGGTAGTGTTCTGCTAACTACAATTGAACATGACCACTCATAGGGCTATTTTTTAAGAAAATAAAATAGCTGTGAAGACAATTTTAATCAGATTTCAGATATGTTAAACTCAAATCTGCTTTTTGCAAGTGACTCTCTGAGGCAGGAGATGCATCCAGACCAGTGACTGTATATAAGATCTGGAGTGAGCGACCCCGTCCTCCTTGCGTTCCAAGTAGGAAGTACTCACTTGCTCCAGGAAGATAAAATCCCATAGATTTCTATGAAGAAATAAACAGCTTTTACTCAGTCGTGAAATTCGCCAGAATAATGATTTTTTTTTAAAACGTGTTCTTGCTAATCTTTAATAACAAAAAAATTAAAAGTCTTTGCGAAAAACTAGCATGCATCGGTGGCCACAAGATTAGCAAATATAGACCACAATGCATTGCGGACGAACAATTTCAAACAAAAAAACGTGTTTAAATGTAATATTTGAATAACCCAATCACATTTTCAACATCAGAACTCAGTGGAATCATAAATAAACGTCGTGAAATGTTCACTTTTATTTGTTTTTTACCTTCGTGAAAACGGTGACGTCACAACCAGTGTTTAAAAAAAACGAAAGAAAAGTAGTGAACATCGTGTCCGAATTACCTTTAAAATCCAGGGCACTAAATAATCCCGCACTATATCGTTTTTTAGTAGGGGTTAGCGGAGAATTCGAACAAAGCCTTTTTTTACATGTTTGATTGACAGATTGTTTCAAGTTTACTTTTTAAGTGCTAGGGAGATGAACTTCAATCAAACTCATTCCTGATTGGAGGGAGTGGTTGCTATAGAAATGCTGACTCTCACCAATCGCTGCTTGCTGATGATTTCTGACTCCAGCATGACAACGTTTATATTTCGAAAAAATGGCAACTGAAGTCACTTCATTTGCTTGGAGCCGAAAGCAAGCCTTAAGCCAGTGACTTCATATTCACTCAGTCCAGTTCTCATATACAGTCAATGACTTAGCATTGAGATAGTGTTTAGGTGTGCGATGTTTAATGCCAATTGTACAACCGCTTTAGGATCGATGTCGGCTCTTCAGCTGATTTTTTTTTTCCGCTGTGTTTTCTTTTTTTATGTGTGCACACTGACTTGATTTGGTCTCAATCAGAGAAGAGTCCACCCATCACAAAAAAACCCACAATATTGCATTGTAAACATACATTCACACACACAGATACAGGCGTGCACGCGGGGCAGTTAGCCTGCATTCCCCTGTAAACAGTTTACAGTTCCTTCTCCTTCCCTCATGCAGACACAGGCCAAAGTGTCAGTGTTGTTTTCAGCTAATCCCTCTGTTTAGGCTTTCTTGGCCGCCTCTCGCTAAGACAACGTAATAGCATATGCCCTGAGAAATAGCTTTTTCATTTGTAAACATGTAATGTTTTTGTCACACATGCTGTACCTCAGCATCCTGCACTGATCATCATCTGTATGTATCTCACAGTTTGTTTGGTTTCTGCCTCTTGTCCATGAACTTCTCTGCCCTGCTCCAGGCTCTTTTGTTTAGTTGAGCACATGCGTTTTTTCTTGTTGCTCTCCCCTTGATTAAAACTGACCCAACCATCTGAACAGCCCCACCTCACACTAGTGCAGCTCCTTAGTGCGTGTGGAGATATCATGTGATTTTGGCTTACCTTGTGCAGTTACTGCTCAAGGTAGGAAATGCTGTTTAAATTAAGTGTGTTTTGCTGTCCTTTTGGGTGGTTTTCCTGTTGGATCAAAGCATGTTTGCACCACAAGACTGTTAAGCACTACACATGGACAGAGTAGAGGTTCAGGGTTAGACATAGGGCAGCAGAGGCTAGACTTATGGACTTTATTTGTTTCTCACTCTACACATTTCGATGGTTCAAATGTAGAGAATATATTTTACACATCCAGGTGTGTGACTGTATGGGGCTTTCACTTAAACTTCATTCATAGTTTCCTTAAAAGACCCACTCCAATCATGTTTTGAGTTATTTTGTAAAGCGATCCCAGTGGTCTTTTAAGTATATTTGCGCCATTTTTAACCGAAATCAAAAATTCTGTTTTGTTTTCTTAAAGTTTGTGAAGAGCGGCAGGAGTTAATTGGGCATTCACTTCTGGCTTGTGGGCGGGACCATGGGGGCGGGGCAACACAATCCCCCTTTCCCATCATAAATGCAGTTTTAAGATTAATTTTATATATATGTGTGTATATATGTCTTCAATCATCAGACTACAAAAACATGTTAAAAAATCCCCAATTCTTTTTTATTTTTATCGGAGTGTGTCCTCACAACTTTGAAAAGGTGTTTTTTTTGGAAGGGACGGCGAGGGGAATATGTGTGGGCTTCAAACACATTTTTTCAGTATCATTCATTAAAGGTGCTTGGAACTGCCAAACACAAAAGTCCAGCCAACTGGAGCACCCAAATAACAGCTATTAGAAAAACTAGCTGACACTCGATGCCTGTTCAGTGTTTTACTAGAGGAAAAAAGGAATAATTTTATCAATAAAATTGTGTGGTTTTCTTGTTTTCTCCTAATAGGCAGTCCTTAACTGAGGGTTTTTTTGGTGAGAGATTTTTTTTTTGGTTCATTTGATAAAGGTGTGTTCAATGAACATGAAGGTGTTAAAGAATACATGGCATTTTGGACACCACAATACTATTAAAAAGAATCGTACAAAGATCAATTTTTTTGTAGTTGTTTATACTTTATCTGGAGTAAGTAACACTAAAAAATCTTTTAAAAACTATATTACATTATTATACCGTATAAGAGCTAATTTTATTTAAAAATCAGATTTAAAATATAAAATTCAACAAACTTCAAACTTTAAAATATATACTTTAGTTTCAAAATTAGTGCTGTTGGAGTTGGACAGCAACAACCTACATTTCCTCTTTGAAAAAAATGTTGGCACAATTATTGGTTTAAAACTGAACTGTATGTTAAACCACTGAACTGAATGGTGGGCAAAGGGAATTGTTGCATCCCTACTGCAAAGCATTAGGTCTTGATTTGACACTTTATAGGGGCCATAAGATGATTTTCTTAAGCCTTTCAGAGTAAACTATATCCATGTATATAATCATATATTACCTTTGGAACACTAAAAAACAAATTATTCATTAAATATTAGTTATTTTTGTGAGATTTTTCCTACCCGAAAGTAAAACAACTCGATTCCTAAAGTGGTATTCTGAATCTAAAATTAAAGTTTTTTGCTGATCACCGCTACATGGAGAAATTGGGTCATGGTGTTAGTCTGGGGGCGGTGCTGTCAGAGCAGACTCTTCCTGAAAGGGGCTGTCCTGAATCTGTGACATCAGCACGTGAGGACCCGCTCATTTTTGTGGGTATGTGAGGGGCTACTGTTGAGAGTGTAGGTTTTTAGAGGATTACTTAGACATGCGTACATGGATCAAAATACAACTTTGGTGTTTTTTATACTGATGAATAAACAGTGTAATACACTAAAAAACTCAAAAAGTTTATTTTTCATGCAGCCACTTTTAAGGTCGACCTAGTGGTTTGCAATAAGTATACAAAGATTCACTTTTCCCACAATTTGGTCTACGATTAGTGTCAAATACATATTGTGCTAAATTTAAGAAGAATTTGTGTTTTATTATTTTATGACATTACACCAGGCTTAATATAGATCCACTGAAAATATGTTCTTTATTGTTACTTCCTTGTTTAGAAGATTAAAAAAAACTTTTTGTGGTGTGTTTGCTTTGTCAACTAAAAAAAATGAAAAAGAACATGACCCAAAGATTGAGGTTTGAACAGAATTGTGAAAAAGGTGTAATTTACATATATTTCCTTAATGATGGACAGGAACCACTTCACATGTTGAGTTTTGTAAAAATCTCTATCATGCAACTGTTGGCGGACTGTATTTATGATGGAAGCACCATGCAAATCCACTTGTTTGATGGCATATTTTCAGCAAGGCGACAATATAAGGCACTGAAGTGCAGTCATGCTATGAACTGCTATTTTTCTAGAAAGTGCCCTTTAGGAACCAATGGGAAAAAAAGTCAAAGTGAGTTTGAGTGTGCGACAGCAGAGCAAATGGCAAAAGTGCAGTTTTGTCAGTGCACTCAGCTTTATGTGTAAAAGGGGGAAGTTGCTGTGAAAAGTGTTTGATGTGATCAGACACAAACACCAGAGACAACTCCACCACACTCTAGTGGTCCCAGCATCATTACCAGCTGCATCTCTGTGCACTGCCTTATCTACTGTGGCCACTGATACAGTGGCATTAATTCCTGCAGCTCTCAAACACTGTGTACTCACAGAGAGCTCAGCAATCTGAGGCAGCTGTCCCCACGGTGTCTCTTCAGAGAGGAAACTGTCTGACTATGTGTGTGTGTGTGTGTAGTGACTGAAAGAAGTTCAGAGTGAAAGCTGTTTTCACTCAAATATCAAATGGTTTATGTCTAATGTTTGCTTCCTCCATAATGAAATTGGGTGCTCCCTAAAGATCAGATCAAGTCAGGAGAGGGCAGTCAAGTCTTTCTCTCAGTTGTTTTATAACTTACACACACACTCAAACACACCCCCTCACACACCTGCTCGGCTTATAGAACATGTGCTCTCTTGTTTTTGCCACCTCACTGAAAATCTTCAGCTCCACATGCCTTTGATTTGTGAGCTCAGCCGATTCAGTCATTAAAATTACCACTCAGGTGGGAACCGCGGCTGTATGCTGAAGCGTGTGGAACTTCATTCAGTTTAGTGGCTGCCACACCTGTTCAGCTCGCCACGTTAACATTCCCAAGTGATCTCAGGCACATTAACGCTTTGAACCATGAGCGCTTGCTCATATAAGCTTCTTAAACTCCAGTAAAGTTTCATTTTTATGTAGCAGGATCTCTTCTGTTCATGTGTCGAGGCTTTGCGCAGCCGGTGAAATGACAGTAACTGGTTGAAATTGTAAATCCGATTTCCTCTTTATGTCTATGTTTAAACTTTCTTTTGCTGCCATTTTTCCTCATAGATTTAGATATAGATAGATGGTTTGCTTGGTATGACTAATAGAGTGTGTTTTCTTTTTGGCTGCAGAGGATGACTATTGTTGCCATCTTAAGTCCCACTCCTATTAATCATGTGTATGTGTGCATCTACGGGTGTGCATGAGTCACAAATAAAAAAAAAAATCTCCACAAGGGTAAGGGGTTTGAATGTACATCAGACCAGAGTAACCTGTTTGTTTTGCAAAAGAAATATGAATTTTAAGATGTTGTTAACATCAAACCCAGATATCCCATAAAATTGCATCAGCATGCCATTAAAATTCACAGCCACATTTGCAATGAAAAAAAAGCTCTTATCTATAGTAAAAGGTGTTGAATATATAATGAAAAAATAGTGAGATTTTGGAATTTGTCTGTAAAGCAAATTTAAAATCAAGGATGGATGATAAATATTGCAGGTTTTAGCAAAATAATCATTAAAAGCTTAAA
>NC_050512.1:16539201-16552226 GCF_002922805.2 Oryzias melastigma
ATTCTATCATAAAAAATAAAAGGGAAGTTTTACCTGAATAAATGAAAGCCATTCTGTCAATATTTTAAACGTTAAAAAGAAACCAGAGCAGAATTATTGTGGATTTAGGGCGAATTAAAAAAGAATAATAACATTTTTTCTTGGAATAATCCAAAAGATTTTTAGATAAAACAACAAATATTTATTGTAAATATACACAAACAGAAATTCCAGGGCTGTATAAGTCTGCTATAAAAATCACTCCTGATTTGTTGCAGGACATTGATAGTTAAATTAAGATAAATTGCGGATTAACCGCATATTTATATTATTTATTTCTGCAATTGTAAAAGCGTTTCATTTGTATTCCAAGTCAGGAGGGTAGAAAAAAACAAGACAAAACATTATTCTTGTATCAAAGTCCAGACATTACACGCTACAAACATAAAATGTAAAATTCTGGCCAAAACAGATTAAAATGCAACATTACAAAGTGAAATTAAGACAATATGGAGTCAAACATTAAAACTGAAAAATAAAAAGATTAAAAACAGCAGACCAGGATTTTGGCCATTCTCAAACTGAAAAACTGAACTGAATAATAGACAGCTGGTGTATGTATATCTATGTTGAATGTTACAGACATATTCTTTGTGATTCAACACTTTTAATGCATGTTATCAATCTGGATTAGTTCAAGAAAAAGATTTTTTTAAAAAGAAGCAAAGTTTCTTTTTTCTGGTGTCTCTGATGTGTTTGATGGGCGCATGAATGGTCCTGCAGCTCTATTGTTTATGGTTAAAATATAGATTTTATGAACTCGTTTATGAGTCTTGTTAACTTTAAAACATATATTAATGCTCCACGAAGGACTTATGCTTTGTTTTCATCTGTAAAATCCTCTCCTACCGTTGTTTATTTAATGAGCATGTAACACGAGATTAAAATTAAAATGTTTATTAACTGTTTAGCATGTTAAAAACATGATCAATTTGATACTTTTTCTTCATAGAACTGTTATAAAACCTTTTTTTTCTGCTAGCAAAACATTTGCAGCTGGAATATTAATTTATTTGGTCATCAGAAGTTTAAAGAATTCTCTTTTAATCTTCTTTGTAACATAAAACCTTTTGGCTGCTCCTCCATTATTAGAGAACAAATCTCCTCAGGTCTTCATCACTTTAAAGAAGAGTCATTACAGCTTTATTAAATCAAAAACAACTTTTACCATTATCTTTATAGGAGATCATGACATTTCCACATTACTTTTAAAGGTTTTTTAACCCAATTATTCCTTGAACTGCCAATAGTCCTGATTTGCTCTGAAAACATTTGGAAAAAAAAGGAAATGAAGGAGAACACCTGCAGCCTTTTCTGTTTAGCATTAGCACAGAGTGCAGGATTCTCTACCAAAAGTTCATATTTAGCTTTGTATGTTAAATGTCTTTTTAATTAGACCACTGTAGGGCAATATTCATTTTCACTTTACAGTAACACATGTTTTTTTATTGGCAAACTCCCATCGACTATAAACTATTTAATGCAAACAGAAACATTAAATAAGCACCTGCTGGCATCTGCTGTCACCTAGCTACAGGTGCTGGTTTCCAAACAGATCAAAGCATTCTTTAAGAGTGTAATAATTTAAAGAGTGTCATAAGTATATTGTTTTATAGGACTGAGAAATGTACATAATGTCATTAGTTTAACTCGTAGAAAGAGGATTTATGCCCCTCGGTATCTGACATACTGTAGGTCATTTGATTGACCTTTTTGACTAGACTTCACAAGGCTTTTTATGTGCTGGCAAAAATATTTAATTGTACAATATTGTTTTACACAGGTTCTTTAAAAGAAATTAGTTTACATCCCCAAGAAATGTCTTAAGTTACTTTATGTGTGGATATGGGCGATCTTGTTTTAATAAGTTAAATGTACATAACGTATTTTTGACAATATTGGAAAAAACTCAGTCCTAAATAAAGTTATACACCAAAGGTACATTTGTGTAAGGAAATAATTATTCAAATATTTTGATTGTAGACCCTGGAGAGTCAAGGGAGTATCTGCTTTTGCTTTTGTGAACTTTGTGTATGAGCGCATGTAAATCCATGTGTGAGAGTGACCGGGAACAAGTCTTATATGAAAGCAATTACTGGCAGTAGGGCCCTCAGACACCCACAGTGCCTCTTACTCTGGGCCAAACGGAATGTACCCCCCCCTCCATTTTTCTCTGTCTTTTTCATACTTCTCTGGGCTTTTTTTTTTTTACCTCCTTTTCTTTTTGTCTCTCTGGTCTAAATTACTTTCGTATGAGCCGTAACAAAGGGGCAAGGAGAAGGCCCTTTCTATGTTTTAATGTAGTAAAAGCATAAGAAAAAGAAAGGAGGATATTTTAATTCAAATCACATATTTGTAATTTGCACAAACAAGCCCTGAAAATACCAGCAGTAATTACACGAAACCTGATGTTTGGTTTGTGTCTCTTTGCGTGCGCGATCACTCGTGTAGAGAAACGAGAGGAGATCTCCAGTTGTTGCATTGTGCTTATTAGTATGCACAGCCTGAACTATATAGGAAATGAGTTTTTGGTGGTCCCTGCATCATGTGGTCGGGGTCCTTTTTTAGCCATTGTGCTACACGCCAACCAGTTTTTTAGAATATAGTTTTTCCAAACTAAAATCTGTTTTAGACACAGCATCAAAAAATAAATAAATGGTTCCTCAAATTAGCATTTTTTATGTACAATTAAGCATTTTGTGTCCACAAGTTAGCAGTTTGTGTGCACAAATTAGTATTCTTCGCGCAAAAGTTAGCATTCTATGCAAAAGTTAGCATTTTGTGTCCACAAGAAGTAACTTTTGCACACAAAATGCCAGCTTGTGCGCACAAAATGCAAATGAAATGCTAATTTGTGGCCACAAAATTACAATTTCTGTGCAAAAATGCTAATATGAGTGAACAATGTATTATTATCATTCTTTAATATCATGTCTAGACCTCTGGAATTTTACATACAGATAAAGATTAATAAAACAATAACCAAAGTGACCACCTAAAAAGAAGCTGGTAGCAAGAGAGGATTATGGGTATTGCAATTACTTCTTTTTTGTCTGTAGAAGCCTCAAAAGACCGTATCAGTCGTGTTTATGCCCTCAAACTGACTCTGAATGAGATAAATAAGCTCAGAGTAAATTGGCAGCTAGTGTCCAAAGTGATTATTCTATCCTTAATGTCTCTATGTTGGAAAGACGGCTGCATGGGAGTACTGCAGGGTGTGGCAGGCGGTCTTTTCCATCATGGCAGACATGGCTTACTTTCAAGGTTTTTCAAACGCACATAAACACATGCAGTATTTTTGTGCTCTAACCCTATTCTCTTTAGTTTGTCTCTTAACTCCCCCTAAAACCTGGCGCATGAACAAGTCTTACATTCCCATCCAATGAGTCGTAGTGTGGCAAGTCAGCAGAAGGACCCCAGATTGTGCTGGCTGCGACGCCTCCTGCGTCGTTTGGGAGCGTGCCTGGGCCCTCCGTCTCAGTAACCTTGGTTTGCCCCCCGTGTTTGTGAATTCCAGTCGGTCCAATAGGACCACACTGTCCCCAGCAAAATATTTTCTGGTGGTTGGCAGCTGGTCTGAGCGGTGGGAAAGTAAAGTGAAAGCACAGATAGTTTTTCAAGCTGATGAATGAAGCTCGTATGTAATGTTTTAGCTAAAATTATGTTGGATAAGTCCAAAAACTAGAAACAAAACTGTGAATGACATAGAAAAGTTTAAAAATGTATCTCCAAAGTCTTAAAAAAGTACTCCTCAACATCTATGTTATTCTCCAACTTGACCTGGGCCAATAAAAGTCCTTGAAGTTGAGCTAACGGTGGAGATTAGTTGCAAAAGTTGCAGCAGATCTGTCACATGTCATGCAGTCGCGGTGTTTCGTGTCTGCCAACACTCCGTCTCTGCAGTGTTTAACCTTCACTGCTGGTTCTGCTGTCTAAGGAATTTCACAGGCATAGTAATTTTCAGTGATGTCTTTCTGTTTCCCCCTTTTCACATTTTTTTTTTTTTAATACATCTGGTTTAAAATCAGTTATTTGCGGTGCGGCGCTGTGCTCTCTGTGGTTCTCAGATTGGCTGCATTATCCCTGAATTAGGCATCTAGTCTTTCACCGTTATGCTAGAAGAGGTTTTCTTCACTATAAATGGTTGATCACTAAAAACTGTTTTCTCCTTTTTCTTCAATATCAACCACACTTTGGTGAATGAACAATTAAAATATATACATTTCAATAAAAACTGCAGTGATTTCAAATTGATTTAGGGTGAATAGGATTCAGAAAAGCAATACCTGAGAGAAAATTACAAACTTTAATCATTTCCATTTAATATTTCTAACAAAAAGCTAATGATGTGCTTTTCTTTTTTTGTTTTAAAAAAAAGGCACTTGAGTCATTTTAAAATTTCACCATTGCTGTTACACAAATATAAAGGGTTCTCGTCAAAAACGTTGATGGTTTAATTTCCTTTTCGTTTTGGTTAAGGGTTGAAAATGACAGGCTGATATGGTTAATCAAGTTCTTAAAAAAATGCTTGTGGTGCCAAAAAAAATAACATTTTAAAAGTTTCTATGTGTTTCAATGACTATTTTTAGTCAATGGAAATTAATTTTCTCTATTTTAGTTTTTCTGATGCAGATTCCTGCAAGAACAATTGACACAAAAAGTCTTTGAAGTCTCCCTCCAATCATCTTTTCAATCCAGTTTTAAAGCATTTCCAGTTAATTAGGATTATGTCATTTTCTAAGACAGTTTCTGGAGAGCAGTAGGAAAATGTATCATGAGAATAATGCTGCAAAACATGTTAAAAACACAAAAAACACATTTTTAGTTGGAGTGGATATTTAATTGTAAGGGCAGTTTTGTCCTCCTTAATCTGCCGCCATCCTTGCTGTTCTTTTCTTGTCTGTTTTCTCGCCGGTCCACTGTGTCACAGTGCTACTAATGGCCACTGCTGAGCCAGCCACTTTCTAAATGACAGCCTCCTCCGCTCAATACAGCTGCCTTGCAGTAACACACTCGCTCATCTCTGCCGTTTTTCTTTTCCTCCCCTCACCACTTCCTCTCATGCACAGCACTCCGGCTTCCCCCTCTCTGGTGGAAGAAAAGCCGTTTCTTGTCAGCTTTCTCCCAGAGTTTTCCACACAACATGCCTCTTGATGAAAGATTTACCCAGTCATACATCACATATCACAAACTGAGTGACTGACTGACAGTGTGTGACAGGAGCACATTCTTGCTGTTGATATCACTCTCACAAGCTCGATGATCTGTTCATTTATCATTCATTGCCCTCCCACTCGCCTCCCTCTTTTTCCCCTATCCCCTCTTCATGCAACACTCCTTTTTTTATCATCTTTTTTCTCGGTGGGCATACCTGTGTGTATCTGTTTTGTAGCCGAGGCGCACCAATCGAAGGCAGAACTTGTACTAAAGATGTTCCAGCCAAATCAAGTTTGGCCTTGGTTTGACTCCATCAGCCCTGCCAGACTAAATCCTGGATCAAAACTCACTCATGATCACTTTCATTCTCTCCACATATCAGCTTTCCTGCTTCTCCGCACACCCCAGGTGCCACTTAGATTTAATGCAGTTCAAATGACTTCTTTAAGTCTCAAAGGAAACACGGTAGCACTCTTGATGACTGAAGCATTCATCTTGCATTTCCCCTGAATTTATCTTTGCTGGACCTCACACACTCACAAACTTTCCCCCCTCAAAGCTCAGTGGTTGATCAGCAAGAGGTTCCGACAGAAAAAGAGATGGTGGGTGATGGCAACGTTTTGGCACTGGCAGCACATAACTGGATTGCTGTAATTATTCATTGGGATAGTGATGCCTTCCAGGGGCTGAAGATTGATTAGGTTTGATATGCAACTCAGTGTAATCTGTCTTTGACCAAGGCTCCTGTCCAAATTGGCAGGAATAATAAAAAGAGAGGGAGTTATTTTTTTTTTAAAGAAAGGAAAGATGACGGAGAAAATGAAGATAGGGTGGGTGGACAGAGGGAAGACAGAGAGAATGAGGCATATCCTGTGTCGTGTCTCTTGAGGCGCCCTTTGCCATACACAAACCATCAATCTGCAAACAACAGAAGCAACCATTTTGTTTACAGTGAAGTAAGACTTGGGTTAAATAAAGCCATCGGATGCTTCGTTTACTGCATCTTTTATTGACGACATCAGAGTGTCTTCATTTCCAATTCTTGGCTTTTGAAACTCTGCTAGCCTCCTTTTTTTCACTTGTATTTGTTAGCCAGGCTCACGTGAGTCTCAGTTGTCTCATTTTCCACGACTTAAGTGTGTCTTCAGTTAATCCTCCTGTGTAAGCATGGCAGAACTTAAAAGGCTCTGATTAGGCTGTTGTATCCCACAGGTTAGCAAGATGTAAACTCGTGACACACTCACAGTGCCCATACGTACCCCAGAGACGACTCTTTGTGTTAATTAAAGGAGTCTCAACTGCAATTAGCTGGCTTTACAATGAGCATAGCCATGGATACACACACGGATGTGCACAAAGACACACATACCTTGAAACGGATATGTGTAAAAGGCCACAAACATTGTTCAGAGTTTCTTAGATTTCTGTGTTTCTCTCTCTATTGTCATCAGCTGCTTGTGCCGTATTGATTAAAAATTCACAAATGATTGGAGCTGGCATGAAAACAAAAAGAAGATGTGGGTTAATATGGTAAAATGCTGTTCTAAATTCAGATCATGGTTTTAAGCTATGGTTTTGTGGGATTTTTTTTATAAGGAGACACATCCCAATAATAAAGTTACTATGAGCCTTAAAAAATACACAAAATGTCTAACTTAAAGTGAGCGTGTATACAGGTAAGTGTATAACGCTGATTTTTTTGTTCCCAATATAGTGTTGCTTTTAAGAAGAACCTTAAAAGTGTCACACATAGTAGGTTGATGATGTAGAACTTGTGGAATTACGATCAGAAGTCTGAAATTCTGTTCTACATGCATTTACATAGACTTTTCATTGGAAGTGGCCACTTGGATGTGAGTTGACACGCCAGTATGTAAGCACCTTTACACAACACTTTGAGAAATGTATTGTGTTTTAAAATGCTGCAAAGCTCTGTGAGAGCGGATTTATGTCGACTTACTACTGTGAAGTGTTTCATATTAGCACAAAACGTATTTTCTCCCCATTCAGAATCCACTGGAGTTACGTAAATTGCAAAAACGGTTGAATAGTTACAGTGGTTGAAAGAATGTCAACACTGGAACTAAAGCTTCAGTGTCAAAAGGATAATAACTATCATGAATGATTTGATTAGCATATTATCCAAAATCATCTGTTATGTCTTGAATTGTAAATGCAACATTGTCCGGTGTAACACAGATTTAGTAATTGCAATGAAAGAAACCACATTTTGAGGCTTTTTTACCCTTTAGGTATACACATTTACATCAGCATTTATTTCCAGCAATGGTGGCTGGTTTGATTGGCTTACTTTCTGAGCACAAAAATACAACAGACATGGAAGAGGGGGTTCTATAAGTACGGAAAAGACTTGAACATGGTCTGTGTGAAATTTTAGGCACGCTATTTTCTTTTAACAGACTCCTGGTCAGTTGAGTCTGCTACCTTCAGCTCCAGTGCTGACATCATTAATTCTTTAACTGTTGACGTCATTAACATAATTCCAGCAGATTCTGAAGCGGAGAATAGTACCATGTTACATTTTATAGCAGTGAAGTACTTACAAAATCAATGTAAATCCGCTGATTTTGATGCTGATATAGGAGTTTCAGGCTGTTACGCGACATTACGTTAGTAACGTGTTGCATATCGGTGGAAAGACAGTTTGAAAAGTCACTTTACTCCACGTCACACTCAGCTGATTCACGCTGATCACGTAAACTGTCAAAATGTGTCAAAGAGCGTGTTATTACGGCGTCGCCGGTGACGTCTCAGGTGTTAAAGGGTTCAAATGTGCCGGGGTTTCAGACAAATATTTCAGTTTCCTACAAACCTGTCAGGTATCATTGATAATTATTATGTTGACCACAGATGGTAACTTTTTTCCTGCAAAACAGAAAGATTGTTGCTCAGTCAGAAGATATTAGATTGCAATAGTCCCTATGTTTCTGTAAAATGTAGAAAAGTTGTTGCATCAGCTGTCTTCACACCACAGGGCATTTACTATATATACGATAGTTTGGATGTTTCATTTAGCGTCCTTAACACATGACTTATTGGATGGTTTTTTGACGTCATTTTCACATGATAAAAGTGAAAAAATCTAATGAACTGATGTTGTTGCAGCGTCTTCTGATGCTTTTAGGCGACTTTTTAATATGTACTACACAAAAACCTGAGGACAACATAAGTCATGTTTAACAATTGCCATAAATTTTGGAATGCTAAAAAGTTTTTGCTTAGAAGTGAAAGTAATAAGAATAGAGCACTACTACAACTATGTTTAGCAGCAATTCCATTTTAATGTCTTAATAGAAAACCTTGTATTTCATCCTTCTTGTTAAATTTTAATGTGACATCCTAATTTTCAGAGTGAGCTTCACTCCTTGTTAGACTTTAACATGGATACTCGCTTTGTGGTGGCCAAAAAAACTAGTCATCTAGTCGACTTGTGTACCAAATTAGACCAGAGCTCTCCCCATGTGCTAAAGCCTTGTCTGCAGGAAATCAAGGCCAGATGGAACTTAAGTGAATGAAACCCCACTTTGGCACATACTAGCAATGAAAATGGTGGCAAGACCGAGGCCTCCCCGGGGCTGGTCGGAGGTTTGCTGAGGACACACTGACGTATACTTGCACAGGTGTGCATACCTTTTTTCTGAGGCTCACACGCAGGGCAGGGAGCTCACCGAGAATATGTGCTGTCAACATTTGCGGCCGTGCCACCTTGCCGCTCCTCTCCCGCGTTTACTTATTTATTGACAGCGATGGCTGTGATGACAGGGCCACTCACCCTCAGACAGCCTCCCCGAGCTCCACAAAGTCCCTTCAAGCAGGAGCGTAAAATTTTTAAGAGCCCCAGGCCCGGTTTGATGATTTTGACGCGAGTTAGCGTGTACTCAAGTTGTCGGGAGCATTCAGGGGGCTAACTGTTCTAATGCGTTTACTCTGCTGCCTTATGAGTGTGTTTGTGTGTCTCAAAGCGAAGGGTCACTTAATAATTTAGTCGTTGGGTTTCGTCCCCCTCTCCATCCATCCATCCATTCACAGCTCTTTATGTTTTGCCTCTGGGAATGTGGGGGCCATTCCTCTGCCTCTCTGGAAGTGATTGAACGTGCAGAGACAGGTGACAGAGTCTGTTGTGTTGCAGTGTGAGGGCAGAGTTTGGAGAACTGCAGCAAGGCAGAAATGTGGACTTTATGTGTACACAATTTATGTGAAAGGCAGCAAACAGCTGAGGCTTGGACTATAGTTAGGGTGAATATTCTCATGTTTTTAAGAAATTTGTGTTTATTATTTAAAAGCTTATATACATTTTGTCATCTACCTGTCTTTAAGTGATATCGCAGATATACCGAATAAAGCAGATTCGCACTTATCACAGCACATATACACTTTCAAAAATTTATAGCCTCTGTAAATGTAAGACACAGGCTACTTTGTTCTTTTTATCCCTGTTTTATGTTCTTGCTGCTAGTGGAAGCAGTTCGAAGTGAGAATAGAGAAGTCAAAGCTTGCATGACAGACCCGTGGCTACGATCGTAATAATCAAATAATGTAACTTGGCCACATGTAAGAATGTGCTTTAATACACAAGAGCTTTCAACAAAGTCCCCCAATGCCAATGGCCTCCTATGTAGTTTAATATGACTTGATGTTCACTTAACCCCCACTCCATCTTTTTGTAATTGAAACCTGATGGTAGAATTATAATGGTTTCTTCATTCTTGCTTTCTGGCTTCATGGCCGTCTGTAGTATTCCACGACTTGGAGAAATGGAGGGTAGCGACAGGCAGTCAGATAAGACCTTTAAATGTGCTGATCATTTGGTTGGAATGGACAAACTCCTGTTTTTTTTTCATTTTTTTCAAATTCAGAAGAGAAGTAAAGTGGAACAAAGTAATGGTTGTGAGAACTCAACCCAAACTTTGGTTAAACTTTCTTTCCTACTCGCTGGAAAAGGTTTTTACTGCAACAGAATGATTTGTGTGACATTTATTTGGGAGTATTTGTTGGCAAGGCGAATCACAAGTGTTTGTGTGTTTGTCGTGGTGTTAGCGGTTATGTTCCTTGTCATGTGTGTGCCATAAATAAAGAGTCTCCAGGCTAATGTAATCCACATGTGTTTTGTTCCCACCTCCTTGTTCAGCATTTGTTTTTCAGCAAGTTTTCAGATGGTATACAGACCCTCAGAACCGCATTTCAGCTTTTGTGAGGTCATAGATTTATTTTATTTCATTATTTTTTTACATCAAAACAGCGATGGACTTCCCTGTTACTCACAAAGGTTAATGGGGATAAATTTCCGCTGCCTCATTACAGCAGCACTGCCCAGCTGGCTCTAGATGACCTCCATCAGAACATATTTGCAGCAACACTCACCACAGGTCTGTGTGTGATTTGATAAGCTTTTTTTGTTGCAGAAACTACCCTCAAATTAATGCACTCCTTAAATAAAAGGCTCAATCTGCAGCTAACAGTAGTTGAAGTGTATTCTTTACACACTGATAAATCAATGCCATAGCTGGTTGCCTGATAATTAATTTACTTCCCAAACATTCTAAAATCTTAGTCACTTTTGTGCACATTGGTTAAGAATACAGTTGAACACCACAGTTAAATGCACAAAGCCGCAGTTATTAGAAATTTGGAACATAATGAAAAGACAACTTTGGTAATAATTATAAATATTTTGCAACCTACGTCTAAAATATCTTCACATAAAATACAGCTGAGTCAGAAGAGAAAACTCCAAGTTTACTGGTCAACTATTTTCTTTACCCCCTTCTATTGCTACGAGCTGTGGGTTCTGAAGCAATGATTAGGATCTTAGATACAAGCAGCGGAAATGAAGTTGCTTTTTTGGGTGGGTGTCCCTTAAAAAAAAAAAAAAAAACTCAGCACAACCTTTCAGGAGGAATTCAAAGCACAGAGCAAGTTCAGTTTGGACGTATGGGGAAAATGCCACACAAAGGACATGGTGCAGAGATTTTACAGGCATGTCCAATGGGAGGAGGGGCCTCACAGTGGAACCGGAACTTGCTGGGGGGATCCTATCTCTTGGTTGTACTGGGAACACCTGGGTATCTTCTTGGGAGAGCCTGAAGAGGTGGCTTAGGAGAAGAAGATCTGCATTTCCCTGCTGAGACAGAAGACATTTTTCCTACTTTTTAATAAATACTTTAGGAATAACTTAGCTATTTTTGGTGCAGCCTTTAAATAAAGTTTTACTTTGTATGAGCAAAAATGCATGCCAGAAAGAACCAGCGATGCAATACCTTCTGCTTTGACATACCTGACTTTTGGGGATATGTAATTATCTGGTCCTTGACTGTAATACAAACCCCACTGTTTCATTAAATATTATTGTTTTACTCTCCGACCTCTATGATACAGCTATCCTTAGGGAAACAATTGTGAAGGTCAGAACAAAACCCACTGACACTGAACTCTCTTCTTCATCTCGAAGCTGCAGGTCTTTGTAGAAAGAAAAAAAAAAACGTCAAGGCGAGTAGAAAGCTGAAAGAGGTGGAGACGTTCAAGTGAGAAGGTAAAGAAAGCGTTAGGTTAAAAGAGAAGGACAAAGGGTAAAAATGGATAATGAGAGATCGGGAGACAGAGAATTAGCACTGAGCAGATAAGTGAGGGACTTTGTCAAACTCTGTGCTGAGTTCAGTGGAGATCAAGCTGGTGGAGGGGGTGGGGTGCACGACAGGGGCACTGGCAGGGTTGCCACGGCAGCGTTCCGGATGGGCAGGCGGTCTCCTCTCAGGGGTGAGGGGGACGTGGGGCTGTCAGGGAGCCTGGCAGGTGGAGACACAACGCCCTGTGACTAGGGGGAAGCACGGGTCAGTGAGAGAGGACAGGACTGAGGGGATGGAGGTGGTGGAGGAGTGAAGTAGAGGCTTGTCTGATGAGGTGAGGAGAGGGTATGAAAGGGGAGGGAGATATGTGAGGAGTAAATGAGGGCAGAGGAGGAGAGCAGCTATAGAGATGATTAGAGAAGAATTATCCAAGTGTAAGTGTGGATGACTGGAAAGTATAGAGAAGAAAAGAAACGAGAGCGAACTCTGAAGGGCTCTGGGTGCCCCAATTTACACATCATTTAAAGAGTCTGAAACTACACCAAACTATATTTTTCTTCAGGATTCCCCTCACACTTTTCAATATTTTTTACTCTTATCAACCATAAAATGCATTATTAATTAATTCAAATTTAACCTGGTTGGTTTATGAAGTGCAATTCATTTGACATTTTTAACATTAAAATGCAATCACAACTCAGTCTTCTAAAAAATTGAAGTGTTGATTTAAGTGTTAAAAAACCAACCTATATCAGGCTCAAGCTACATCCAATAAAACCTATGTATCAGTCCATTACATTGTAGTAATAATTCTACTGTTGTAGTACAGTAGTAGTACAACTTATTGGACAAGAAAAGAAAAACATATTAACATAATATTACTTTTTAAAAATATTTAATATCTGTCCATTCACCCATCCATCCATCCCTTCATCCATCCATTTACCCAGCTACCCATCAGTCCAAAATCATCCATCTATCCCTCTGTATGTCCATGATCCATCTATCCATCATTCCAACCCATCCTTCTTTTCATTAATCCATCCATCCATCATCCATCCATCCACCAATTAATCAAAACAATTCAGCCACCCAACCACACATCAATACAATCCATCCATATTCATTCATTCATCTAATCACCCACCAACTGTCCAATAATCAATCATTCATCTATATGTCCATCCATTCATCCATCAACTTGTCGGTCCAACCATCCATCCTTTCATCCATCCATCTATCAGT
>NC_050512.1:16552866-16555813 GCF_002922805.2 Oryzias melastigma
CCATCAGTCCAAAATCATCCATCTATCCCTCTGTATGTCCATGATCCATCTATCCATCATTCCAACCCATCCTTCTTTTCATTAATCCATCCATCCATCATCCATCCATCCACCAATTAATCAAAACAATTCAGCCACCCAACCACACATCAATACAATCCATCCATATTCATTCATTCATCTAATCACCCACCAACTGTCCAATAATCAATCATTCATCTATATGTCCATCCATTCATCCATCAACTTGTCGGTCCAACCATCCATCCTTTCATCCATCCATCTATCAGTCTAACCCATCCATCCCTCCAACCCTCCAATAATCTATCCATCCATCCATCCATCCATCCCTCTAATAATCTATCATCCATTGATCCATCCATCTATCCCTCTAATAATCTATCATCCATTGATCCATCCATCTATCCCTCTAATAATCTATCATCCATTAATCCATCCATCCACCCCTCTAATAATCTATCATCCATTAATCCATCCATCTATCCCTCTAATAATCTATCATCCATTAATCCATCCATCTATCCCTCTAATAATCTATCATCCATCCATCTATCCACCCACCAATCAATCAAATCCATCCATCCATATGCCCATCATCCACTCATCTAATCATCCACCATCCATCAATTAATCAAACCCTTACTGTTTGCTGTTTGTCTGTTTTATGGACTAGAGAATGATATTGTTTTATTTTTTGCTCATTTTTATCCCAAGAAATTATACAGCACAGTAAAAAACTGTAATCAGCTGGATTTAGTGAATTTCATATCCAATAGCAAACATGTTTTATATTTACGTGGTGTTTATGACTTTGATTTAAACTTTTGGATAGTAAAAAGGGGATAAAAAGCAACGTATTGCTGTAGTATTTTCTGTGATTCAGTGAAGAGAACAAAGGTCCAGTCAGCTTTCTTTCTGCAAGGCCAGAGGTGAATATGTGCATGGCTGCTGTTAAAGTGTGTGCACTGGTGCTGATAAAATGGTAGCATTTTCCTTTTGACCTCATGAGTGGTTGTATTTTTGCTTGGGAAAAACAAAACTAGCATGTGGAGGGCTTTTATGCATAACATGTGTCATTAGGTCATGTATTGCCAAATAAGCATTAGCAGGTTATGGTCTCAGCAATTAACCTTGTGCTGCTTTATATTAACATGAACATAGTCGAAAATTGTAAAGAACTCATAAGACTCAGCCAAGACGCTCAGCTGGCGTCTTTATTATCTGCTTTTTTCACAAAGGTGCACTTATTTGTCGAGCTCACATCGCAGTGATCAGTGACACGGGCAATCATGTGGCTCCCTCGCATCTCTCAGACCTTTCAGTGCCCTTGTCTGACTTTTTCTACATCTTTCTCCCAGTCTCGCTCTATCCTACTCTCACAAGTGGAAGGCTGTTCCTGTTGGTGTCATATGATGTCTTGTGGCCCTGTAGTGGTAGCAGAACAGTGACAGTTCTATCCCTGTGCCATCTGATCGACACGCTGCTCCCTGTCACATGCGCACATGCTATGACCATAAACCAGGTCAGAGACAGTAGCTGCCCCTAAGCATGTGCTCCTGTTGCTTGGGAGCTCAACAAAGGAAGCCACACACTTTTTTGGGAAATGCCACTTCCCACCCATGTCGAGCCATCATTTTGTTGTTTCTTTTTTTTTTTTTTACTTCGAGTTGCCCATCTTGAAATGGGGAGGAGGGTCGAGGTGAGATCTTCAGAAACGTGAAGAGTGCCTAAAAGTCGTAGATATAAATTCGAGATCATGCGTTAACTGGTGTTTCACCAGAATCTCCTCCTGGCTAAAGGGACATCGTTTTTCGGTGCTCCTTTTGATGATGCTCATTTGTTGCCACGTTATTGCCATCACAATACAAATTGTTCTGTTCCACTCTACTCTGCCTGCCACCGGCGTCTGTCCTCACTTGACCTCCTCTTAGAGTGCTGAGACGGAGTTTTGCTCAATTGAAATTTTACTGACACCTCTGTGCAACACACACACTCGAGCGCAAACTGGAAAATAAGGCAGCAGTTAAGGATTGTAATTATGAGTGTTTCATGACCTTTGCATGTGTTTTGTACTCAGTGATGTTTGCTCAAACTGGGCGCCTTGTCACTCCAGACTCAGGAGCTGTTGCTCCCAATTTCTGGGCTATTTGACACATTAGATGTTAGTGTTTGGAAAACAAGCAGGGAGCTCTGAGAGGTTTGATGGTAGTGATGGAGAACGACTTGTTTCTTGTTTTTTGTTTTTTCACAAAGCACAAAAAGGTTTTACTTTTTTCCCACCTTACTTTGTATGCTCTTGTCTGCTTTCTTCCATTGAAATTGTTTGATTTCAGTCTTATGCTGGATGTTTCATGGGTTGTATATCTTTATCAATTTAATAACTGTAAGAGCATGAAATTGACCAGCTTGAATAAACTAATGAAATATAAATAAATAAACCACTTAATTTGAAGTCATAACACTCCATAACCATAGTCAGTCAGTTTTCTATTGGGAAATACCAGGTCCTTCGAATCTTTTGAAGGTTATTTTAAGCCCATCTCATATAAATAAAAGTTGGTCTAACTCTACAGTCTGGCTAAATTCTTTAAATTTCAAATTTTTGCATTTAATTCTTTTCTTAATTCAACGGTTTAGTATTAAGAAGCACTGAGTCCCATTTGAGGACATAATGTTAATGCATTAAATCCTCAAAAAAAAGTATGTATGTATAATTTTAGTAATCACATTACTTTGATGAGCACAGTTCAGTCAAGTGACACTAACACTGTTATTATGATTTAATTAAATTGTTTTGCATGCAACTGCAAGTTAAAGTTACACCTTAATAGTTTATATTGCCACACTGTTCATTGGCAGCATGTATTTTTTTTCCTATTTTGTCGCTATAACTTAAAATAAAATAACTTTTTTGGATTTAGAACTG
>NC_050512.1:16555890-16652229 GCF_002922805.2 Oryzias melastigma
ACAAAAAAGTAAAAAAAAAAGGAGCAGATGACAAGGATGAACTGAAAACCAGACACTTAAATAGACTGAGGGTCAATTTAAAACAAAACATGAGCAAGGACAATAACATAACTGACAAAAAACAAACCATAGTTTACAATCCTTACAATAAATGAATGTGTTTTCTTATACTGCTCATAGAAGACTAAGATTGTGTCTGAATTCACTCACTTTGAAAATGTAGTGCCCTGGAAATTTCCCAGAAGTCACTAATGAGCATCAGTGCTCAATAGATTGGCAAATATAAACCACTTTGACCAGTTTATCAATTCAAAATTTTATATAAATTGGCTTTTTTATAAACCATCCAAATTTTCATCATTGGTGCAAAGTGGATGCAACATTAGTCTTCGTAAATATTTGTATTCATTTGGTTTTTCATTTTGAAAAATCGATGATTTCATATTTAACCCTAGAAAGCCCACTACATAAAAGAATAGACAGAAAATTATTTTTTTTTGGAGGATATTAAGAGTTTTTTAAACCCTTTGATAAAATCCACAGAAAGAATTAAATTTGATAATTTTTTTACAAAATCGATTCTATCATTTATGCTATATTCAGGTAATTTAGTAAGTTTTTACTCACAACAATGTTAGTTTAAGATGCAAAACTCAATAGTCAAAATCTAAAATTTGATCCACACAAAATGCAAAACAATGAATGAGTAATATAAATTTAGAAACTTGCTTCAAACCTTTCCCGCCAGAAGATTTCTTGGAAGCAGCCATTTTCAAATGATCAGGAAACCCCCCTTTACTGCCCCTAGTGGAATGATAATGAACTACAGGGCATAAAACATGGACTAAGTTATGTTTAATGTATTTTTAAGGAAAGATCTGGTCATGCTAATGAGATGGGGTCTCAGAAAAAGGTATCAAATATGATACGAATGGTTTTAGAAGGTTAGATAAAAAAAATCCCCCAGATGTAAGTAAAAGAGTTAGAAATAACATCTAGTTTTAGGCAGTTTGGTGTCTCTTATTTGTCACATTATATTTGACTTTGTCAGCACTGTTTTATAACTTTTTTGTCAGCTGCCTTCGTTCTTCTCCACAAAATTTGTGAGTGGCCGGGGTGTGAGGGCGCTACGGCGGCGCTTTAACCTCATACACACATTTGTATTGATCCATACAAGCCTCAGTGACTGTTGCTACAGAGCAGGCTGCCCTCCTCATTCAGGTCTACCCTACTCACCAGTGAGTGTCGGCTAATGAGGAGACCCACACACCCGACACTAATAAACCGTATACTCGCATCAACATCTGAGCTGCCACCAACCCTGCCCTTTCCCTCCTGCCTCACCCAGCTACCCTCAGTCTCCGTCTTCACCCCCCTTTTTGCTCTGCCTCTTTCTCTACCTCACTTTTCCTCTAATGAGTTGCAACACTGATAACGAGCCTGATGATCTTCCATTGATTCAGCTATCACTTGCTTGTCTGGTAATTGATCCGTAGCTGAGCCTCTAGTTAATTATATGGGCTTCGACATGAACCCTTGCCCCTCAGGGAATTCTCAAGTCCTGCACAATAATAGTTTTAATAAAGGAGTATGAGGATCCTTTTTTCCACCCTTTTTTTTTTTTTAGATAATACTTTTTTTATTTTTTATTTTTCTGTCTTCCCGTTTCCCCTCCAAATTTCTTCATCCTTGTATTTCCACCACATGGTCATCACTATTAGGAAGAGAAAAGTGGGGGTGGGTGAAAAATGAGGAAGAAGAGTGAGCACTATTGGCAGAGTCCACTCCTCTCTCCCACAAATAACAGCCATTAACCAGCCAGGTCAGAAGCTGAGCCACCAGCTTGACTTGAAACACTGAGTGCCACTTGAAAAACCCACAGACTAGCACATTTACTGACAAGAGGGAGGCAGGAAGAGGGGGGGAAAAAAAGGACGAGGGAGAGCAAAAAGGAACCTTGGCGGATAAATTGTCACTTAATATAATTAGCCTAAGACTTGTGAATTACCTTTTCAATAGGAGCGGAGCTGGTTGTACACGGGCGGCAGTTGACACGTTCAGGATTTCTGAACAATGCTGCTTGTGGCTCCTGACAGGGCATTGTCCACAAAAGATGAAGATGTAGCCAAAGATTTAAAAGCTCAGATAAGAAAAAGTAAGACAAAAGGCAGAGACGGGAGGATGAAGGGAAGTTAAGGACTGGAGACAAAAGGCTCGGATGTACATTTTTTTTTCAGGTGAGCGCTGTAGAAATCCCCATATGTAACAACTGGTGTGATAATCTCAGCAAAGGTTAACGTCGCACTGCCATTAGTGCGTGGTACAAAAGGCTTTTAACAGACAGCCGAGCAGCTGTCTCCAGCAATTTAGCACAAAATTTGAAGTGACTTTAAGGAGGCCATTTAATGCAGCCGAGGAGCCAAGTTCTCTCTCTGTCCCTCTTTTGTTCCTCTGCAGTGGAAAGATCACTGTGACATCTCTGTCTCGCTGTGGACCAAGCTCCTGCTCTGTCATTTCTCTAATGATAGTGAGGGGGGGTGGAGGAGGAAACGAGATGGGAGATTTAAAATGAACAGACAAAGATCAGAAGGTGTTGTTTGTCCTAAGAAGTACAGATTTTTTTTGTTGTTGTTTCCAATGTTCTATCTTATTTTTTTATTTCTGTGTCTGCCTCTCTTTCCTCCTCCATCCCTCATTTTATTCCCTTACCTTTGCTGCTGTGGGGACCAATTTGACTAAAATGGAACCTCTTCCTCATTTTTTTCTTAATTAAAATCGGAGAGCCTCCGCGGACGAGGAGGAGGAGGAGGAGGAGGAGGAAAGGGGAGAGAGGAGGTGCGTGGAGTGAGCGTGCGTGCTGGCGGTGGCAGATTGCTTGCGTTTCATTAGGCTTTCATTAGAGTTGCAGCAGATCAAACAAAGGCAACCGAGTTTTTAGGAGATCTACCATTCCAATCTCTTTCTTTTTTTAATTTTTGCAATAAAAGCTAAGATCAATTGTTGATCAGCTTTTATTTCTTTTTGCCAGAACACTAAACTGTTTGACAGCATGAAGGAAAAGTGCAGTGTGGTGAGTAAATTGAAGTTGGAAACAGCTTTTTCCTCAAACCAAAGTGTGTGCGCTCACATTTGTGTGAGGCAGGACGGTCCCACAGGAGAACTAAGCTGCTCTGAGACATGCTGGCCACTCACACAGCGCAAATGGTAATAAGGCAAAGGGTGGGGGGGGACAAACGCTTCCCCCCTCCTCCTCCTCTTTCTCCTTCTTGGTGAGGCCCCCACCTTCCTTCCCCTCACAGAGGAGGTGTATGTATGTGTGTGTGCAGCACAGTGTCATTGAGCATCTCAGAGTGGAGCGGCACAGTTGACTCAGTTGAGCCTGCACCGGCCCGGCACACACACTCCTTAGCAGCTTGGCTCCTGGTCTCCGGCACACACACATGCACACACTCACACACATGCACACATGCGCTGAGGAGCTCACTTCTTGCATAGCGGCGGCGGAGAACAGAGAAGTCAGAGAGAGATAGGAGCAAAAGAGGGAGGACACTGACGTCGAGAGAGGGACACGGTCACGTAGAGAGAAAAAGAAAAGGAGGCAGGGAGAGCTGGATAGTTGGTGGCTCCCTCCCACACCTCATCTGCACTTTCCTGGGACAGGCACAGATTTGATGGTAAGAGACATTTGTGCTTTTTTTTTTATTTTTGGAACTTTTTTCTTTAGTGTTGACATTTTTCTGTCCAGACTTCAAATGTTTGCTTCATAGTCAAAATTAAGAAGTTTATTTTGAAATTTCTGCAAGGAAATTGTTTCTGGCTGACAACTTGTGCATGTGTTGATTGTGATTTCTCCTGTTCTTGCATATGCTGCACGCATGCGTTTGAATGAGTGCAGACAGGTGAACTTGGGTGTTTGGAAGCGTCTGTTTTGAGTCAGAGTAAAATGACTGACAGCTGGTTTGCAACCAAAAACTCAATCTACAGACAACATGCACCCCTCCTCGCCAACTCCATTACCTCCCTCCCCTCACATTTTTTTTCCTGTTTTGCTCTCTTATCGCTCACCTTCTCAATGGCTTCAACTTTCTCACCTCCATCCTTCTCCCCATCCCTCCTCACCAGTGGTCCGCTCATCTTCCCCGTCCAACATGAGGCCACCCCTGAGGAAATACACTGCCGGCCCTCTTTTCCATGTCTTCATGAGAATAAACTCCACACACACTTTACCAAAGAGACCTCTCGCACACATCTTCTCCTCCGTCTCTCCTTTCCTTGTTATCCTCCTTTAAACACGAGATGAAAAAAGCCAGCACGACCCCAAAAGAACCCACCTTCACTGACTTCTTTTTCTTCTCTCCTCCTTCGCACTCCCACATCCCTCCTGCCCTCCCTCCCCGTGTCTCCCTTTCCCTAAGTCCAAGGAGGCAGAGTTGGATGTGAAAGACAGAGAGAGTGACACGGTCCCCCCAGAGCCCAGCCAAGACCCGGAGCCGCCGCCGAGGCCACCTCCAGCTCAGGGTAGCGGACCCACCGGCGCAGCTGGCATTTGCGTGAGCATCCCCTCCAGTAGTCAGAGCAGCCGCAGCAGAAGCAGAGGTCTGGGTGGCATTAGCATTGTTAGCAGCAGCGCTGAGGGAGCAGGAGAAAGCTCCATGCAGTTCAGCACCAGACCGCCTAGTGCTGAGCAGCCGGGCTTCATGGGGACATGGCAGCAGAGCACTGACAGCAACCTCCTCTACAGAATGTCCCAGCAGGTACGTCAGCTCACCCTCACCTTCCTCCTTTGTGTGTGCATCTTTCCTTTCACAGAGGCCAAACTTTTGTTTTCTTTTTCTAATTTCTCTGTGTTGTTCTTCATTACTTTCTATTATTATTCCGAGAAAGTGTTGTACATGTATGTTGCTTGTGCGGGGAAAAAAAAGTGTGTTTTTGTCTTTGTGACATTTCAGATCAGGATTCTCACCTGTCAGTAACTCACCTTTCACCAACATCACCTTTGATGTAGGAGAGTTTCAGAATAAAAGCTTGCATGTTAAAGTTCTGTAAAGCATGCTTGAAAGACTTTTTGTGTTGATTTACTCAGTGCATGATCCAAGCGTGTGTAATTTTCATATGCTATGCAATCTGGTTCCCCACACTTTAGTTAGGAATTGTAAAGTTCAAGAAAACCCTTTTTTTCTTTTAAATAATTTTTTAAATTTTATTGTCTGGACTCCACACATCCATTCTCAAGTCTGCGTAATTGGACTGCGAGGGTGTGGAGTTTAAAAGCAAGCAATCGCCATGTTTTTGTAACCTCTGTGCCGATAAAGCCTCGGCCAGGGGCTCCCCTCTGGGACGGGCTTATTAACTTCATGTGGCCGAAGCAGGAAGTCCCATGCGCGGTCACAGATCAGCAGAGAAGCCGTGAACGAACCGAGGTCTGGAAAAGTGCTGGTGATAACGGATAGTGTGCGCACACAGAGGAAAGTCCACATTTCCTCCCGACATTGCGGGTGTTTACCTTTGATTGTAGATGTTATTTCTTTCTTTGTCCCCCCTTTTTTATTTTCCTTCTTCTCCGACCTAAAACAACTTAAAAAAGAGGGTGAGATTTCTGCTCGAGAAGAAGTGGTTTCGGTGGAGAAATGTCTGGAATCGCGCTTTGTGCCATCTCCAGCAGCTGTGTGCGCGCGTGTTTCCGTGTGTCCGTTCGCGCGCACGTGTCTGAGGGAGAGCCGGGGAAGATAGAGAACGGTTGCTGGGTTGCAGTTAATCATAGCGGGACCTGCGTGCTCTCCGTACCATGCACATGCTGTTACGCACCCAGGCCACAGCGGCTCTTGCGCAACAGCATCACCGCGGCTCCGAGTTGTAAATAAACACACGTTATTCTGTCATTAGTAGTTTTATCTTTAAAAAGAAATATGAAAACTTTTTAACTTCTATTTATTTTACATTATTATTTTTACATTTTGCGTCTAAATACCTATTTTTGAAATAAATTCTTAAATTAACTTTTTTTAATATGATACTATTCTAAAGACGATTATTTACACAACTTTTTGCACCTGTTCTCATTCAGGACTCTGCCATCCTGCTTCGTTTTCATGCGTTTTTCTTTTTAAGGACTTTTGGGCAAATTACGCACGTAAAAAAGTGATGGATGGATCGTTAGGCCGGCGTCGGCGAGCCTCCTTTTCTTCTCTCATCTGCCGACTGAGCAGGTGGATGGGCCCCTGCGCTCTGCTGGGACCCCACGCCCGCACCCCCAGCCCCTTTTCTACAAATGCGCGCCGTTGTTTCAATATAATCAGCCGTGGGACCCGCTTATTTATCCTTCCTTGCACCACTCAGAAGACATCTTTTCCATGTTTAGTAGGCATGACATAAATTCTCCAAAGGAAGCCCGTTCCTTGACAGACTCGCCTTATTGGAATCTAACCGATAATGACTTTGTGTTTGCCGAGCCTGGCGCACCCAGGGGTGTTGGAGAGAGATGGGCTCGTGCATCCCCTCCACCCCCCACCCCCTCTCCTCTCCTCTTCCGTAAAGATCGCTTGCGTGACACGAGAAATGCGGTATTTTATCGTTGTTAGGCCCAATTATATGTGATCAATACTCGCGCAGGAGAAGTCTGCGCAGCGCGTTTAGGAGACGCGCTCCTGGATGGAGCTGCGACTCTTCCGAAAATCCTTGTAAATTACGCACAAACAGACACACACACACACACAAAACCTAAGGAAAAAAAATGTACTGAGACATAAACAGAGGTTGTCTTTAAATTCCTCTACTGCCTGCAAATAAGATGTGGTTTGCGGCAGGTGTGTGGTTTTCTTGGTGCGTAATCTTTATTGGCCACTCCAAAAGCAGCAAAGACTTTGCAATCAGCAAATAATGACTTCGTTTTTTAAACGACTTTTTGTTTGTTTGTGTTTGTCCTCACTGCTTTTTCCAGAGGAAAAGAAAGAGAGAAAGAAATTCAACTGAAAGAGATTGTTTTAGCAAAAAACACATATATTTATTTAGATTTATTTATTCTATTGACTGGATTTTACTTTTTGTGTGATTTAATTTTTGCCTGAAATTATTTGGTGACTTTCATTTTTTAAGTAAAATGTGCAACATAGGGTTTATGTGATATTTTAAAACCTTGTATTTTCTGACATGAATTTGATTTGTTTTGGATGATACGTAAAACACATGCACGTTCTGTTTATTTTGTTTTTTATATTTTGCATTTTCTTAAAAAAATGAACGAAAAAATGCGCATTGAGCCATTTCTTAACCAAAATGTGTACTTATATTTTTAAAGGCCTTCGTGTTAAAATATTTTTCGAAACTGCATAACGTTGGATGCTACTAAATCAACTCAAGATCTAACAAAAATAAACAATAATTTATAAAAATCTATTAAATAAATTCGATAAAAACCTTCACTTTTTCCCCTTAATTTCTGCAACAATGTGTTTATAAGAAAAAAAAAACTTTCAGAATTGCAAAAAAAATCTAAATAAAAACAACAACTAAAAAACATTTAGAAATTAACCAAAATTAGAAGCTATTTAATTATGTTGTGGATTTTGCGCAGAGATCATACTTAGAGCATTAATTGACCCGCAGCTTTACGTGCGTGGCTCTGAAAATCGACCCCTGCAAGTTAAAAACTCCGGAGTTAAGTGATACCACGGGCCTAATTGGCTCATCAGGGATGTTTCCTTTACAGCACAGCAGCCGGAGGCCGCGTTGTTTCTATTTATTTCATTATTTGCTTCGCTTCGTGTCGGAAAAACGTGGGAAAAATAAAAACGTGGGGTTTCTGAAGGGCGCGTAAAACCACAGTTCACCTCCACCTGAGGATCTGCTGAGGCCACCCGGGCTCTGCGCGCGCATCTCGGAGGGAAAAAAAGAAAATAATGATAACAAAAAAGAAAGTAGTGTTTGTGTTCACTTTAAATCTATCTCTAAAATAGCCTCTTCCTTTTCTTTTTGCAAGGGTGCTGTAACGCGGCTTCCTTTGAAGTGCGACAGGTCGACTATGGGCCGAGACCTGGAAGAGGTACAGTGGCATCACAGTTTGCCTGACTTCTGTCTGCTCCCAGCACTGCTTGTTTCTTAAAAAACAAAAACAAAAAAAAAAACAGAGCCCTCTGAAAGTCCCATGTGAACCAAACAGGGCATTTACAGTTGTGAATGTGTGCCCCAAAAATATGGAAGACTTCATCAAAATGTGTCATTTTCATAATTGTTTTGCATTTTTCCTACCAATAAAAGGGATTTGCATGAATATTTTCATATTTTGTATGATTTTAGTTTTTTTAACACAATAATTTGTTGTGGGGTTAGATTATAATAATTCAGGCAAAATCCTTCTCCCAGTGGCAGATAGTTATGTTATGTCATTCATAGTGTACAGAAAAAAATCTAAACTTGTCCTTCATGTGTTTCGTTTCCTGGCCGTTTTCATCAGTGCTCTGCATGTGCAGCCTGCTCAGTCCCTGTCAAAGCAGTGAAAGTGCCTGGCATTTGCTTTCAGGGTACGATGACAGACATATTTGTGGAACAGCTCTGCTTTGTTTTGTCTGAGTGAAGAAATGAGCTAGATATTATCCTCCACATACAGCGCGGATCGCGGTGCGAGCTCATCTGTGTATTAATGTGCTCATAGGGGCCTGTAGCAGTTAGTGTGTGTGCAAACTTTGTTATTACATGGTGCTATACAGATGTGTTGCACATCGCATGTGTGCTTCATATGCAAAACTTTTTTTTTTTTTTGAGTGGGACTGGAAGGCAGTGATTTGACGCATATGTGGAGAATTATCCACAGTCAGTGGATGCGTGTGTACATGTGTGGTTACATTCAGCTGTTATTATTTCTGTGTCTGTCTTTGATGGGTCATTGCACATAGAACATATGGATGTCTATACATGCATGTATCTGGTGTCAAGTGTGTGTCCTGATACTGTGTGTGTGTGTGTGTGTAGGGGCGTTCGTGCTTTTGCCATTTATTTTTCTGAGTGGGTGGCTAAACAGTCATATGCCAGTTGTGTGAGTGTGCGTCCGCTCAGTGTGTGTTGGCTGGGGCTCCATGTGTGTGCGGGTGCGAGCTGAAGTGTCTCTTGGCTGGCCCTGGATGGAGAGCTGGAGGAGAGCAGAGGTGAAAGAGGAGATTTGCAGAAACGACACGCACCACTTCCCCCATTACTACTTTTTCTTCTTCTGCTTCTACTGCTCTGTCTCGCGCTGCCTTTTTTCTCCTCTCACTTGCGTTTCCAGTCTCCTTCTTCTTCCCCCACCTTCACCCCCCTTCTGTCTTACTCCACCTTCCATTCTCAAACGCTAAATCAGATTGTCCTGCGGTTACAGAAAATTGTATGTGTCACAGAGCGTCTTTCAGTACTTGAAAATAAACCAAAACGATGCATTAAGAGGCAAACTTTAGGCAACATTTTCTGTCGTTGATGTGATCTAGCGCCTCAAAGTTCCAGCAGGTCAAATCACACTGACCTCTAAACAAATTTAAAAGCTGGATAAAGAGTTGCAAAAGGTGTGCGTTCATCTCTCCTGAAGGCACCAATTAATTTTATAGGAAAAAAATAAATTACGAAAGAGAAAGGGGCCACAGATACTTATGTGTTTACCGTGTGAGCACTCTATTAAGAATCCATCTCGCTTGACGAAGTAGGAAGATGCACAAGGTCCCATTCATGCGGCGGTCCCCACTGTGTTTACCCAAGAAGCCACCAGGGTGAAATGACGTCTGCAACATTTTTACCTCAAACGTGTGTCAAAATATGAGCTGCATATTTCATTTGTAGGCAATTACTTTGTGTTTGATTTCAGCCAGATTATTTTTTCTTTAAATGTTTAAAGATGGAGCTTTTATCTGGTGCCGATTGGGTTGCAGCCTCTGTAGTTGTGTAGTGATGCCCTGCAGGAGGGGCAAGCCTGACTCTTGACTCTGTGTGCGAGACTGAGGGCAAACAGCGATCAATAAGCATCATGTGAGCAACCCTCATGGGCTCCAGGTCAGCTGTTTCCCGTTTGTCCCGAGGAGACAGCCCCCTCACCACCATGGAGAATGCTTGAATGATTTGGAGGGATGCAGAGATGTAATCACGGAAGTCCAAAAAGGGGGTTTTCTTTTCTTTGTGTGTGTGTGTTGTGCGATGGCTCAAACGCACAGCCGTCTGTGGTGAAATATGTTGAGGGATCACTTTTGGCAAAATAATCATAAAAATATTTGTAATCTGGATGGAAAATGAAACGATTGAAGGGATTTGAGAGGTGGAATGGCACCAAAAGATTTAGGATTTGTGTGACAACTTCTTATGTAAGACAAGCTGAAGAAGATTTAAAACATTTTAACGTCACAGAGTCCGAGTGACCTTTTCCTCTTCTCTATTACACATACTTTTTTATCGTTTAAACTTTATAATGCATTTGAGAGCAGTTTCTTGATTTGGGGAGAAGTCGCCGGTGTGTAGAGGAAGTGTGTGCTTGAAGGGCCAGTCGCTCAGGATGTCACCACCCCGCCACTGCCTAATGAGGTGGACGTAAGCACACACACACACGCGCATGGCAGGAATGCAACAGCTGTCATCCAGGTTTTAGCAGCTATGAAAAGGTGAGCGTGTGTGCAAAGTGTCAGAAGCTTATTCCAGAGGGATTCTTCAAACCCGTGTCGGTATTGTTTACCAGGCCACCGGCACAGCGGATGATCTCAGATAAGAGAATTTTGTGTAAACAAGACGAGAAAGGAGGAAGCGCACGCATATATTTCGCGTGGTATTTTGAGACGCGAACATATGGAAGAGACATTGTTGTTCTTTTGAAGCTGTTCTTTCCCTTTCTGCGTCCAAAGGAAGGTGACATTAGGTGTGACCTGCGCTAAGTGACAGGAACTTGGGCATACTTTCACCATGGCTTCTCCCTTTTCCTGTTATTCCTCAACTCCTGTTATTTTGTTTGCCTTGGAGCGCAGCCAGAGCGGCGGGCAAATCGACAGCCTACTATTTTTACATCCGTCTTTAAGGACCCCCGTCTGCCGGCTCCTGCCTGCAAATTTGCCCCATCAGCAGTGGCAACCAAGAAGAGCTCTCAAGGCACCCGAGCCTTTCATTTTTCTGTTGGCGATGTGACTAATGCTGTCACTGTTATGTGAAAAAGCACTCACGGTGAATTGCTACTATTATTGTTAAAACCATCATCATCATCATCAGCCATATTTATAGTTATGGATAATGATAGTAATTTTGTTCGCGGCTTGTAGTTGTCTGTGTCTCTTTCACCTGGTAATCCAACATGTACTGTTAGGTGACTATTTCCACTGTAGGTTTTAGATGCGCCGGCCAATTTTCAAAGTTGTTGTTTGAAGAAAATGGCTTTCCAACAGGCAACACACATTTCATGCCCACGGCTCACATGTGCAGAGGTGGAAGGGGGGGATGGACAAGATTAAATGCTTCATCTCTTAATGCATACGTTGAGCTCGTGTGTGTTTGTGTGTGAGGAGTCTTTTTCTTCAATGCTCACTCTTACTTTCATTTTTCTTGCGCTCCCATGTTTTATTCTTCGCCGATCTCTCCGCTCCGCTCTGTTCTGTCTCCAGCTTGCCATAGGGATTTGATTGCCAGAGGCCCAGGGAGGATTTTTTAGGGAGGTTCTGGAGAAGGGAGGGTAGTGGTACCGGCTGTGGTAGGCTTTTAGCCAAGGTACACTCACACACACACACACACACACACACCCACAGCCCGACGCCCACATGCACGCACAGATGCATACACTCTCAATCATATCATGCCTTTTGGGTACATGTTCACTCTGGAACTTTCTGCGTTTAGCCGTATACGTCTTCGCTCATTAGCCACCTTTTTGTTGTGAGCAAAGTGTTAACGCAACATGTGCAAGCATTTGTTTGCACTCTCTGCTGACTTTGTAAAGATGTTTGCGCTGTTGGATTAATAACATTTAATGGCCACTGTTAAATGCAGCTGCCTTGGCATCCTACTGCCTGCATTTTTCTGGCTTCAACTCCGGGTAGCTTTTTTTTTTTTTTTTTTCTAAACCATGCCTTGAGTGTATGCATGCAGCGCAGTGAAATACCACTGTGTGTGTGGGCTGGATGGGAGAGGCATTGTGTGTTGTCACAGAGCATGGCTTTTCATTTACATGGGGTCCCCACGGGTGGCTGGATTGAAGCATGCGAGCAGATCACCAAGGAAGAACTTTTGTATTCCACTTTCCAACAGTCTATAATTCCAATTAAATCACAAATTACCTAATTAGCCTACAGTGATATACATCAATTGGAACGACTCTGGATCCTGCAGCGTGTTCACTCTTAACCCCTTCTGACTTTAACAGAAGTGACAGCTTCGCTCCTTTCCAACGGGACAAAGTGAGAATGCATGTTGGAAAAACGCACGTTAAGAAGAAGATGTGCTTGTGTTGTTGACTGGCTGGCTTGCAGCCACACATAAACGCCTGCTTTCTTTCTCGGTGCTGATGTTTTTCTGTGTTAATGGCCTGAGCTGCCTCTTCCTTTGTCGGGAAACACACTCCACCATAAGTGCTTTGTCTGCTGCATGATGCGTGCGACTCTGACTGCCATTTAATATTTTATGCCATTTAATCCATTTGATATGTTTCCTCCAATAAATAAATAAATACAAAACAGCTTTAATTGGTGGCTTGTTGATCAGTTAGTGTTTTTTTTTATTTTATTTTATGGAGTTTGATCTCTTAGATCAAATGTGATGCATCACTTTTGGTTGTGCGATAAATAGGATTTTGGGGACAAATGTGCCTCTTTCTGATACATCAATGAACTGGAAGACATGTTTATGAGTTAATGAAGTTAAAACATTCTGATGAAAAAGAGGAAAAGCAGCCGACAGTTTTGGGCTTCCGTCAGGAGGCGAGGAGGAGCCTCTCTTTGGAGATCAATTGGTAATAGTCTGAAGTCACAGAGGCGATTAGAGGCGTCAACTTGCCTGTGTTGTAAATGCTGTCAGATCTGTTAAAGGAAGCCTAATACCTCTCAGGTTGAAAGCTGTAATAACATCAACTGTAACTGAATCCGCGGGGAAGTGCAAGTCAGTCTGCATGTGCCCGAGCGAGTGTGTGGAAAAGGACTGGGAGGGAAGGGGAAAGTGTTTCATTTTGTGTAGATTACATAGGTGTGTGCATTTGTGTGTGCATGCAGGAAATAAAGCAGGGGCCACGCGCTTCAAGGCGAGAGCCACGGGCTTGCTTCTGGCATTTTTTTAGGCCACCAGATGCCTGTCACTCTTTTAAGAAAAAAAGAGCAAGGGGATGAGGAAGGGAGAAGGACAAAGAAGGAAAAGAGGCGGAGAAGAAGAGGAGGGGGGGACCGCAACACTGCTCAAATCATGTCACGTAGCGCTAATTCATCCAGCCTCATTAGAGAGCGGGAAGGGACCAGAGGGCCTCTCTCAGGACAGGGGCCCGGGCTCACAGACATGCACAGCCACACACAGATATGTGCATACACTTAGTTTTTCTCTGGCACATACTTACACACAGATACAAATTATCTCTTCCTCACATACACACACAAACATACACATACAGATGACACTGGCACATGGCGCAGCGCGGGGGCAGTTTGGGGAATAGAAAATTGCCTTCTCAGGAAGGCCCTGGCCAATTAAGGATCTGACCGTATTGAATGTCAAGTGTTAATTTAGGCTTCCCCCCTCCTCCCACAATGTCCCCCAGCTTCACCCCTCAATTTCCCAGCAGTGGAGGTGGTGGTGGGGAGGTGAACGTGTCCCAGGGATGAGCAAATACATGTCAAGCCAAAGTTGATTGCCTCCTCCGTATTATGTGTCGCAGGCAAGTGGCAAATGTGCCTCCGCCTTTTAGCCTTCGGCGCGCCCCCTTGGGGGACTCCGCGATAGAAGGAGGAGGAGAGTGGGAGGATTAACTGTACTGCAGTGATAAGAATAGGGGGTTTACATGGGGGCAGGGGGTTGCAGGCGACAGAGGGGGAAGTAGAAAGGAGGGTTGGTTTGATCCCTCAGGACTGGGTTGTGACTTTGTTAGTCTTTATTCAACTTCAGCTCACAGAGAGGTACGCTCACACTCTCTTATTCTAAGAATGTAAAGAAAGTTCCTCCTAATGATCTATTGTAAAAGTGTTTCAGGTGGACTTTTAATTATGATTATGCCGTTTTTAGAAAAAAATCAAAAAACCTGTGTCTAGGATAGTTTCTGCAGAGCGGAAGAAACTACCTCTGATTTGTGGGCGGGACTATTGGTGGAGAGTAAGCCTCCCCTCACTTCCCATCATCCTTTTGTTTACACTCTCTACTGCTAGCTTACAGCCCCTCACACCTCCAGTTTAGAGCCAGATGCCTAAAGAAAATGAAGACGTACATGGATCGATTTGTCTGCAAGTGGGAGAAAAACCGATTGTAGATTTTATCTAACAACTACAAGCTTTTTCAACAGCATTTTGATTCTGATTCACAACACTTTGAATAAAGAAATACTCAGAAATGAAGTTTTAATCCTAATTTTCTTTATGTAGAAAAGTGTTACAAGAAAACCAAAAGGTTTTCATCGGAGTGATGGGAGAGGAATAAAAAAAACAAACTTTATTGTCATGCAAGACTTTAAATGGTCTCAACATGCTGGTTGTCCACTCAACAGCCTTTAAAACGGCAGACAGGATTGTTGGACTGATGGTAAATCCCCACCTCCTTACCTCTATGATCTAATAGACATCCACTTAGTCTTAATGGGCAGATTGCCTTTCTCCTCTTGTGATGATTATTTTACTCTTTAAAGGTGGAATTGCCAGCTTGTCTTTCTTATCAAACCTCACTTTGCCTTCTTTTGTCCGTGTATCTTGTGTCACTCCCTCTCACGCGGGTTCCTGGGGAGTATTCAGTGGTGGAGGTGTTAGCGCCTTTCCCGCATTTTCCACAAGATCTCCCGTTTTTGCCCTTCAGCTCGCCTCTTCTTTTCGGAAGCCTCTTTGTTTCACACATGTTCGGCTGGAACACGTGTTCATGTTGAACATGTCTGGAGCTTGTGTCTCTCTGCTAATAGTGGGGATGTTGTGAAATTCAATAGGGAGGGCTGAGCACCGTTCGTTTAGCCCGGTGTTATTAGTGCCTGCTGCTTCTCGCAGAGCCTGTGCGCCACCTGCACTGGCGTGAGCTGAAAAATGTCCACATTGATGTACTTAGCCTCCTCGCATATTTTGATAACTGCAATTCGTCTAAATAGGGAAATAGGACTTACCTGAAACAAAGTAATTTATTTAAGTATCAATATTTATGGCAGATGTCTGTGGAAATAACGTCTAACATTATGGCATTGGTGGTATAATGACTGACAGCCATATGCTTCAATGATACAACGCTCATACCTTTTAACATCTATTTTATCGATCCTCAATCAGTAATAACCCACAATTTTCTATTCTGTCTCTGATCAGTGACAGCCACATACAGGCTTCAGGACTCCAGGAAGAGGGACGCTGTTAAAGCCAAATAAACGCTCCGTCTTTGGGTAGACTTCGATGTCAGCAGAGCCACTGGAGCTCCAGCGGTCTGAACTCAGAAGTCTGTCAAGCTGTAATTGATCACCCGGACCTGGGGAACTGAGGGCGAAAGAAAAGGGTTGTGAAAGGATGCAATAGATAAAGCTAAAGGGAAAAGGAAGATGGAAAAAAGAGGAGAAATAGTGAGACCAGTGGTTTAATCTTTCTCGAATGGCCATTTTTTCCCCTCTGGATGATAGATATGGTAGGTGCGGTGTGTGACACAGATGGATAATGCAGGCGTCTGGGGTGATAGAGTTATAAATTAACACATTACTGCCCCTTAATGTCGACGACTGTGGACAAGCGAACGGCGGCATCCTCAAGCCTGCAGGCGCACACACGTATTCACACACAATTACAGTCTCACTGATGCGTCTAGCTGAACTCAGGATGTGGATTGCTCTCCTCAAGTGGCATTGATTTGTCAAAGCGCTGAATTAGCAGAAACGCTCCAGCTGCTGCTCAATGTTCTACTTTCCTTCCTTTCTTTCTGTACATTTCACTTAAATCTTCGTAACTTTTTCTCTTTCATGTCTACCTTGTTGCTCCCAACTTTTCGGCTTTGTTTTGTCTTCTTGAGTGTGAAGTTTTTACACATTTATCTGAGTTTGCCCTTTTTTTAACCATCCTGGAAAACCAAGTGGCTGCTTCTGCTTTTTCCTATTTTTTGCGCCCAGCTGGGATTTTCTCACTTAAAAAGGAAGAGTTGTGTTTTCTCCCCTACTTCTTGTGGCCCGCACAACTTTCACCAGCCAAAACTGTTATGTCCCTGACTTTAACAAGGAAGCGGCGCATGTATGTGGCTGGGAATTTCATAACCAGGCTTATATCCAGAGCAGCAAAAAGCTTGCACAGTGTAGGGGCCACACACAGTGACAAAATTCTGTCCAGCTCGCTGTTTTAAAACTCACACACACTAATACGTCTACAAGATAACCACAGCGAATTCCACTGGTGTAAATGTCATTTAACAACAAATGAATGTCTTTGGAAACTGTGTGGGGCTAAAGTAAGGGTCACTAGTCCTTCTGGCTGCTGAGTGTGTAGCGGTGTGTTTTACTTGGGCTTACGAGCCGGACAGGCTGTCTGCTTTCTGATTCTGAGTCAAGGCTTCCAGCCAAGAGGTGCAGATTTGTTAGTGTCTACTCCATTATCACCCATCACTCTCATGGTTTTGTGTGTGTGTGTGTCAGCGAGCGAGACTGGGGAGTAAAGAGACTGTCCCCCGCTCTCTGTGGTTCAGCCCAAACAGTTAACATCTGGTGACCAGTGAGTGACCTTCTTCCAGCCTCACACACATTCAGACGTAGACATAAACGCGCACTAAGAGCTCAACTTCATCCAAGCGATGAGTGAATGACCACCCCCTTTCTGCGTCCTCCCCTGCTGAGTGTCCGTCTCCAACAGATCTCCCTGCCATCCCCCGCACAGATGACTGCTTGACGAAAGGTTTTTGGGTGACCAGCGTTTCTATATTTAAATAAATGTTGGGAATCTTTTTCTAGTTTAAACTAATCACAAATATCTCACTCTGAATGTAGACATGTTAGAACATGAAAGGCACAATTAAAAGTCTTCATTTTTTTTTTTTTTTAATGATAGTGCTCCTTATAACTCAGAGCACCTTATGGATTAATTGTGATTATGCTTACAGATCTTAAAGTGATTTTGAGAGGTACACAGCGCTTTGTCATGTTTGATTGGGTGTTGTGAACATTCTAACGTGGCTAGCAAAGTAGCGCTGTCGGACCGTGTTTTTACATGTTACTAACAAGTTTGAGAGTTAGCATAGTCGCAGTACATTTGTTTTAGCGGTTTAAGTCTATTTTTATTCATGCTGTAAACAAGGTTGTCACACGCTACATGTTAGCCACGTTAGCCGCTAATGCAGCTAACATGTAGTGTGTGACAAGTGTAGCAAGCTCTAGAACTAATGTGAACGCAGTTAAAAATCTGACTTACTGACAGACTTATCTCTAACTATTTGGTTTCATATAATGCACCTTATAGGTCAGTGAGTCCTGTTTATGACAATACTTCAGGAATAATGTGGTGCGCCCTATAGTGCGGAAAATACAGTAGTATATTGACAATTCAATGCTTTTACCCTCTTGCAGACTGTAATTCAAATATATCTTCCAATTATTCCCCTTCTCTAATTGTCTGAATAGCTGCCGGGTCTAACACATACTTGTTACTGTTAGACGGTGGTTTCTTTTAATGGCTAGGCTCCGCCCATTTCTGCTCATTTCAATGAATCCTGAAATGTTCATCTGGTGTTGTTGTCTGCATTTTGTGAACAAATTTCACAGCAAAATGAAACCATTAGCTATCACTGTTCTGTCTGCGATGGAATAAAATCCTGTCTCCAATAGATGTCTGTTTCTAATAAACGCCGGGCCGGCTGCCAAATTTTGGGGAATAAATGCTGGGGCTACTATTGGAAGTTATACGGTAATGGTTCTTTTGCAAATTAGAAAAAAAGGGTTCACCAATAGCATTTCTCATTGATTTTTAGATTCCTAATTTTAATCCTTCTGTGAGATTAAATAAAATACTTTAGTAACACTTTAGATGCGGTGATGTGGTGCTGCAAAACACTTAATAAAATGTTGACAAAGATAGTTAATACATTTGTTAAGCTTGTAAGCAGTTTATTAACATGACCTTCGTAGACAATGGTCTCCCTTTAGAATTTGAAAAAGTAGAACAAAAAATATTTAAAATAAATTGTATTTAGTTGATAATATGTACTAGCTTTTGTTTTAGTGTGTTTAAACAAAACATCAGAAACAGGGTGTGTTTTATCCACTTGGTGACAGGAAGAAAAGAAACAATGTCGCAGGCAGAGACGGGTGACACGTGCATCACATGGTTGTGGCATGCCGGGGTCATGACCTTTATCGCCCTGAGCTTTTCCCCGTGTTTTGTTTGTAAGAGACTGTGTCAAAGAGTCAGTGTCCCTTTAAAGAACAGGAAAACTGTGGCTCCCGGTCGATGGAGTCTGGGTGAACAGGGAATGTGCGGAAAGCAGGTCACATGCAGGGTCTAAAGGCAGCATGTTGTTGTGACTGGAGCTCTCCCTCCAGATTACATATGGACCAAAAAAAAAGGCAAAGTGTGTTGATAGGGTGACAGCATTAAAAGGGGGAGATGTGGTGACAAGGGGCAATGAAGTGAAAGCAGAAGTGAAGCATCTCAGCAAGAGGCTCACTTAATGTGAGGGATAGTGAGCAGCCTTGGGACTGGTGGGTGTGGGGGTGAGGGGAGTGCATCCCTCGCCTGAGGCTGATGCATTGTGACAGTCACTTAGAAGGATTTCACTTTCCCTAAACTGTGGCTTGCAGGAAGAAACACCATAAGTTGGGACAATTACAGAGTGAAGGAGATATGACAGGACACATGCAGAGCCATGGAGGGAGGGAGGCAGGAGGGAAGCCAACCAAGGAGTGTGCATTTGTGTGTGTGCCTTCGCTCAGGGGAACACAATCATATAATCTGCTCACATTTGGTGGATTTATTTACAGTACATATGCTGTCCAAATACTGTGTGTGCGTGTGCATGTGTGTGTTTGCCTGCGGGGGCCAAGAGGTGCATGGTGCGCAGCGTGTCAGGCAAGATTTGCGTTTTGCTCCTCATGGTACAGCGTGTTACCACACTACCTCCCTCATTCCTTCACCTCATGTCTGTAACTTAACCTGGTGACGAAGGGCAGGAGGGAGGGAGGAAAAAAAAGAAAATATAAGAAGCTGCAGGGAAACACAGCCAAGCGAACAGACACTAATTTACTGTTTTCTTTAGTCAATCTTTAGTTTTTCTTTTTGCACTTTAATAGTTTGGAGCTTTTTTTTGTCATGCCTTGATAAATGTCCCAAATGTTCTTTTTGCAGCAGTACACTGTGTTACCCCAGTGCCGCAAGCTTTGCCAAGAAATTCAATATAATTTGGGTGTAAGTGGATTCCAAGAAATACACTTTTTCCTGTTTCATTGAGTCGTTTTCCTTTCAGCAGAATGATGTCTTTTCTGTGAGGTTTTGGTGAAATTGTCTTTGCGTTTCTCTGGCTTGTGTTCTTTGCACGATGCACTTCAGCTGTACACGGTCCTGCTAATTTAACACAACTATACAAAAAAGCGCAAAAAAGAAAGAAAATGAATAAAAAGGTTGTCTATATTTCACATGTTATTGGTTACTATTTTAGATAATATCCAAATAATACATTAAAGACAGCCATTGTTTGTAATAAACTAATGCGAAGACAGTTTAATATGCAATACCAGCTTGTTGCAGAAACTTTTATTCTTTGTTGTATAGCTTCCTTGTCAGTATAGTTGTGTTTGCTGCACTGTAGACTTGTATTTTGGTCGGTTATTTGAGATTTACCATAGTATTGACAGCCTCCCCCCTCCTTTTTTATTGGTTTGCTCAGACACAGTCCAGACTTCTAAAATTGAATGGTTATAGTGGGATAGGTTGAGTTCCAGGATGGATGGCCTGATGCAATGTTTATTAAAAGGCATACAGCCGAAAAAAATTCTAAATAAATATTGAAAGGATCCACTATGTGAAAATGTCATTTGAAAATTTTCTATTTTTAAAAATGCAGTGAAAAAAACATATAAAAAAAAAATAAGTATTTTACTATAACCTATCACTTTAAACTATATCCTTCTACCTTTGTTTGTTGAATGACTTTATGTTTTTGGATGGTGTTAAGCACATTTCACCACCTTCTTAACTTTCCTCCAGACTGAATCATTATTCTGTTTAAAGGAATCAAATACACTTAAGCTCATATTTCCACATTAGAATAAAATCTACTTTTTCCCCTCTTAGCACCAGACAGAAAGATTTTTAATGACTTTATCAATTTTCCAATTTTCAGTGTCTGAAAATCCTTTAAAAGCCAAGTTTTTTTCCAAAGACTTTGATGGCCTTATAGTATTTTCATTCAACAAGGTACTCTTCTTATTTATAGCTGACATTATGCTCTAAAAGCGAGGTTAAAACTTTCTAAGAAAAGCAAGTAGAATGGAGGTTTCAAAAGTTGTGTGAATGTTTTTAAAGGATTACCTAAGCTGGAAATCACACATTGTCACATCAGCAGGTTTCAACTCTATCATGATTCCCTTAAGCTACATTTACAACGCCCTCAAACAACGCATATTCAAGCGTCCACTTCCAATGAAAAGCTTATGTCCACACAACCATTGTTGTGCTCTAACTATAAAACGTGCGGCCATTGAACGTGCATTGGAAGTTAAACCAGGTCGCACTTTGACCAATCAGGGACTTGGATTTGGTAGTGAAGTACAGATGGTTCTCCTGCATTCACTGACTTACCAGTTGTTTGAAAATTGATCATGGAGGAGAAATTAAAAATTGCGTCCAGAATTATACATATCACATATAAAGCTATGTAGATGTTGGACATGTGCTAGTAAAAGTAGAAAAAGAAGAAGCCCCTCCCTGCTAGTCCGGTATGAACACCATAGGCTATACTTCCATCCAAGAATGTGTGCTTAGTGTGTTCTTGAACAGGCGTCACATGTCCAGTTTTCCGTAGCTTTAAACTTCAAACAAATTTAAAGCACATTGTTTCCTTTCAGTTGTCTTTGGTGAACCAGGAGCTGGGCGGCAAACAGTCCATTTTTGCAGTCCAGCAGCAGCAGGGGCTCTACAGTCCTCTCGGGTTTTAATAATTTATCTTTCCTTGCTCTCCCTAGATCATGCACTTTCTCCCCGCCACTCTTCCTTTCCCCCTTCCCCCCTCGTTTCATTCCTCTTAGCACTTGCTTCATTTGTTTGCTTTGAGGGGCTAAATCTTGTTTGCACGTATTAATAAGTCAAGGCGGATTATACCCCCACCGCCCTGGCCCTTGTAGCGTCGTGGCTCTCTCTGCTTACACTGTGTTTGTGGCTGGGTGGCTCTGTTTGCCCCCACTCCCATTGACTCAGAGAGGTCTGGTGCGCTGGGCTAATTAGATTAATTCCGACGCCTGTAATGATTGTTCACCATCTATTTTTAATGACTTGTGCGTATCAAAGAATAGTTAACCATGCGACGAGCAGAGCTTGCTCCCTCTGCCCCGTGTGCCAGGCACAGTTGGGGGCGCCAGCTTAACGCTTGAGTGTTAGCATATTGTCACTCTGTGTGTGTGTTTGTGTGTCTTTTTGGGTGTGCATACATTAGTGTTACTAAGAAAGGCACATACATATGGAAAGCAAACAAAACTTCAATAAATTGATACAAACACATTAGAGAAATTATTGACAGATAGGGCCTATTTAAAATTCCATTCAGCTTCAATAAAACTCCTTCTTTTTAAGTCATGTTTTTTGGGATAGTTTGGCTAGGGGTGTGACTTAAACTTATGTGCGACTTTTATTTTATTATTTTTTTGTTATTATTAATTAAATTGCAACAACCACTAGAGGGCACTGTAGGTGTGTATATCAGTATTTGCTACTAACAGTAATGCAGAAGAAGAAGTATCCCACAGTCTTATGCGGCAAGTTGTTCAGAAGTGATACAGACAAAAAAGAATTCAAGAGAATTTTAGGGATTTGAAGTGATATAATAAGATTAGTTAACTCCTTAGAATTTTCTTAAAGTTATGGTTACCTGAATCAAATGTTCAAATGTTTCACTAGATTCCTCCTATGTTTTATAAAGCGAAATATTCAATTTGCTATGGTAGTGAAGTGTGCATATTAGGGGTGTGTACTGGCAAGAGTCTAGCGATACGATACATATCCCTTTATATGGATCTCGAGACTGTACCAGAACAATTTTCTCTTTTTTTTGTATGTATGTATGTATGTCTTAGAAAAAAACTCTACCTGAAATGAAACGTCTTTCATTTTAATCTCATCTGAGCCCACTACAAAGCACCACAATCTGTATTTTTATATGATACTGGCAGCAATGTGGCACAGAGTTTCGGTTCGATACCCATCCCAAATAAAAACTAAGTACATGTGTCATAACAGCAAAAACTGCAATTCTCACGACATCTTGTTGTTGTTCTGGTTCTGGTGTAGAGCTACTCAAAGAGGTTTGGTGTTGTTTGCTGCCAACTACTGGTCGGGGGTTTCACTGGAAAACAAAAGTAAGACACCAAACGAAATATCGCAATGTATCATCAAATTGATGTTTCTCTATGATTTGCCTTTTACGATTAAATATTTTTTTGTATTTTGCGAAAAAAATATTCTCCCAAAGTGCGACTTATATATATATATATATGTTTTTCTTCTTCATCATGTATTTTCAAGATGCAGCGATTTATATTCCAGTGCGACTTATAGTCAGAAAAATATGGTAATTCCAAATTTGCCAAGTACTTTAGTTTCTCTGTCAGCTGTAGTGTGGAAAACAAACAACCTCACCATGTGTCATTTAGCATTAAATCATGGTTAACACCTCGCCATCCCCGAGCAGGAGTCTTCATCACCACCTTTATGCATTTAAGATGTTGCTCATCTTTAATAGATAGATCGAAGTCTCTCCCCTCTTTCTTTACTCCTCTGTATCTTGGCTCCTTGAGAGGGAGCATAAATATTTGAGAGGGAAGCAGTTCAAAAGTGGGGGAAAAGGGGCGTTTAGCGTAGCCATTTGGAAACACAAATGTGAAATGAGAGACTGTGAGGAGTAAAGGAGGGATGAAAGAAACGGCGCAAGATTGTGATTTCGTAATTTTCATTTTCTGTTCCTTTCATAGGTTGAATAAACATGTTCAACTACAACTCCCTTTCCATTCACTCTCACACACACACATGCAGTAGATTTCCATAAAATATTAAAGGAGGTGTTTCCTGTAATTATAGCACTGTTTGCCTCTGCCTCAAAGCCTGATCTGTAATTAAACAGGATTGCACACGTTTATGCCAAGGTAAGGCACGCACAAACACACCTCTAAGACCCAAACTTCTACGTCCCAATCGCCACACACGCACACATTGCACAACTTTTGAGAAGATTGCTGCAATTTATACTCCTGTAACACTTGCTCACACACTCAATGGACTCATTCACTCTGAGGCTTTAGCAAACACACATCCTTCACTTCCTCACACACATTTTTATCGTATCCCACAAGGAGAAGAAAATCAGGAGTCTGTAAAGTACTATCTTTCCCAGACACTCTATTGTGACGTTATCCCTAGTAACTATCCATATATTGATCCACCTCCTTTTTCCCTCCTTCTAATTCTCTCTCATCCTGCCACCCCTCACCCACCTAGCCCTTATCTAATCTGGCTGTGCCACTAATGGCAGCCATTCCCAGCCACGAACAAGTGCCATAATGTGCTCTGGTAAGAAGTTATGATGTGAAATGACCCCATTGATTGGCCCGCATCCCCACTGACAAAGAGAGGTGGCGGCAGTCACTTATTACTGTTAATGAGCTGTGGGACTGGCCCAAAGTGGCATGTCGAGCATGCACATTTGCAGGAGTGCATGCATGTGCCTTCACGTTTATGCTTTGCATAATTTTAGGGCATTACTCCACCTGTCTGTGTCCCGCCACATTCCTGCTCGTTAGTGATGGGAGATCCCACCGTGTGGGCAAGTGACGAGCTTTTAATGGCTGCCACTTGGCATTGTCTTGTCTGTTTTTTTGATGACTCGTGCATCTGTTCCCATTTTAGCATCTGTTGTACACACCTGGGGTTCTGCAGTGAACAAAGCAAAATGCAGACACTTAATGTAACAAATGATACCGGCTTTTAGCTCTTTGAGGGAACCTGGGGGGTCAGCCTATACGCTGTGGAGCAAGAGCTCTAGTGGAAAACAGGCAAAACAAAAGTTTGGTGGGACACCAGTAAGTGTTTATCCACACAAGAGGAGCTTCCTTTTGTCATGAGCTTGCATCTCCACACAGCCACTGTACATTTGTCAAGCTGGCAGCACCTTCCTGGACTAATCCACGGGATGCAACCAATCAGCCACAGTGCATGTGCGACACATGTTTTTTTATTCAATCTTCTTGACTTTTCATGTTCCGCCATCACCAGAACGCTTCCTGCTATTTTCTTCCCGGCTCTGTACAAACGAATAACAGATGTTAAAATCTGGAACAGGCTCTCCCGCTCCCTTTCCTCTCGTCCTGTGCTGCGACTAGCCTGTGACAACCTTTGCACTCGCTCCCTTTTCTCCCTGCGCTTTCATTTTCCCGAAGGCTGCCCATCCCTCGTCTGCTATGTGGGGGACAAGATGCTGCGCCCTTTTTTCCAGCCAGTCCTCCATGTCGGATTTTGAGGTGTTCACTGGGGTCTGCATAAGTATAAACAAGCATGTGTGGACAGCTGTCAGTCCTCACGGGCCCCCCCAGCAATGATATCAGCCATGAAAACAGTAAAAACAATATCCTATTTATATTAAATCAAAAAATGTCATTTGTTTTGGTAGAACTCTTTTGAAAGTCAGTTATAAACAGTGAAGAACGGTTTATTATTTTTTGCGCACATGCATAATATTACAGATATGCTGTTATAATGGAAATATTTACTTTTCCTGTTAATGACTGCAGGGGTGGGCCAGTCACCTTTCAATTAACCAAAAGAAATCCGCCTTTCACGCACGATTTTGACCTCTGAGAAAACTAGCTCTCCACCGCCTGTTTGCTCAGATCTTCCCATAAAAGTAAATGATTAAAATCCCATCAATACGTTTTCTTATTAATAAGATCATCAAAATAAAAAGTCAATGGCGTTTCGTTACTGCATGCATGAGAAATTGTATTTATGAAAAGCTGTGGCTAAAATGCAGGATATAGTGAGGTGTCTGGGAAGAGTCAATATTTTCATATGTAAGCCTGTGAAATTAATGACCTAATATCTGCAACGGAGAAGCTTGTTTTAAAGAGATAATCCTGCCTGTGCTTCTTCGTAAGATGGGACCAAAGAATCAATGAAGGTTTAGGCTCTGGGAAATTACCAGAGCATATGCACACACTTACCGCACATGAACACACACAAAGGTTGGGCAACTTACACACACACAGGCATGTTTTGCAATTCTGAGAGAGGAAAATTATTTACTTGATCACATTAACTGACCGCTTTTGAGTATGAATCTATGATTCAATTTGGTGTGAAATAAAAAGCGTTCATCGACAGTTGGCCCGTCTTGAAATCAGCAATCAGTTCCTGAATGCAATCCAGAGGGCAAATGAGGTGGGGAATTGTACCTCTACGCCATGAGAACACACGCTAACGGAGTCAATTCTACTTCACTGCAGTTAAATAAATCGACACTTTTTTAAATAGTGCTTTTTATTCGACTTAGTGCAAGTTATGTGTATCTAACCCTGACCAAGCTTATTGATTACAATGGCAGGAAAGACAAAGACTCTTTGTGTTCACCTAAAGAGCGGTAGTTTCCTGCGCACACACAGACACACTCGCACGCTCAGAATTAAAATGTCATTACTTAGCTGGAACAGAGCAGCTCAACAAGACAGAGGAGACAGGAGAAGGGAGAAAAAGAGAGCGCGCGGAATGGCACTTAACATTTTCATTATCCAAATGAATGAAATTCCCATCAATGATGCTGCACATCTGTGTGAAAACCAGCGGATAAGTATGAAAGGAAGGCGGAAGATTTGTGTGTATTCAGAGGAAAGATATCTATGGCGACTTTAGTCTGAGGCCAACTGACCTGCCTTCTCTGGAATTTTATAGTGGTAGATCAGATAATAGCTAAATTGCTGATTCGCCAAATAATTGGGAGAAATAACTTCTAATATTGAAAAGTTTGTTGTATATTTTGCTTGAATGGACTGTGAAAAAGCCTTCATCGATGCAGCATGAGTCCCACCTCTGGACCTTTTTGCCATGTTTTGGTACGGGAGAAGCCGGCGGATAGGAAGAGCAGAGAGGTAGGGGGCATGTAGAGGACAATCGTTAGACTGCACAGAAGGAGGAGTCAGGAAAAGCTGCTGTGTGTCGGAAGAACCGGGAAGCTCAGAGGTCCCCGAGCATCTGGCAACACGTCGCGGGGAGCCACGGTCCCTGTCATTAATAGTGATGAAATCATTTAAGTCATCAGGACTAAACGAGCCAGTTAAGAGACTCTCAACGCTGCACTTCTGTCTTGAGACGCAGAGTCGTCTGTGTGCCCCACTGGCACCGACACAGAGACAAATAGATGTGTGTATGTGTGGTAGTTGCAGGCAGGGCAAAGAAAGTGCATGAACTGTGGAGATCTACTGTGTATGATTTTTAATAAACCTCTCTGGAATGAGACTTTCCAGTGCTTCTGCGGGGTAAAACTATTTGAAAATAACAGTTTCTAAGTTTGAATTGTATCTCTTGGATTTAAGCATATGGCTTAAAGTTTGAAGGAAATCATATTTATTGTTAATGCTGCATTGAATTAATCGTATTCTTTGCAGGAATTCACAGAACTCTGTACTGATATAACCAAATATATAACTTAATGGTTAAGTTTAAATGCGAACATGTATTAAAAACTTAAATTATTTTTACTCACAACTGGGAAGTTAACATACCAACAAAAACACAGAAAACAAAGCAATAAATAATAAAAATAATTAAAGGACACTCAAACTTAACTGCTCCAAAACAGAACTACAGCAAACACTTCAATTCTCCACTGTCCGTGCACCGCTGCAGCTAGTAAATACATCACATTTTTTTCCTATTGCCACTATAAAATGAACATAAAGTAGATAAAATAAAAGCACAAAAAAAGTTGTTTGTTATTGGTGCGCCACAATTTACAAGAGATGTACAGTCATTAGAGCTGCAGCGAGTGGAGAACCAAACCACTGGCTAAATCTGCCATGAAATGCTAGACTGCTGCAATAAAATCTAAGCATCTACACCAAACTGGAAACAGATGAACCCTGTAAAGGATACACTCTTCTCTTTTCTCCCTTTTGCTTCCTACTTTATCTAAGAGTATTGCTTTTTTTTTTTTTTGCATAATCACAGTACATGTGTTGATCTTCTTAATGCATAATGCACAGCATTTGCAGATGGTAATGCACATGCTGATGTGTGTATCATATTATGGGCTGCACAAGTTCTGAGGCCACAACGGAAATCCATTGCCAACAACAGCACGGCTTTTGGCAAGGAGCCCATACCACCCCAGAGAATTATGGAGTCGGGTTTAAAAAGCAGAGATGGAGTGTAAGAGGCTGAAATCTAGAGGGGGGGTCACTGTGTTACACTTAATCTGGTGTCCCGTTATTCATCAGGAAACTGTCAAATGCCTTCCCAGAATTTCTTAGATCTCTGAAATGTGTTTTCGTCTGGTGCTTGGAGCAGCTCCTGACCAACAGGGCGCGCTGCTCCCAGTGTCCATTCAAGAGCTATTGATACCGAGCATTACGCTGATGTAGAGCAGAGAACCACAGATTTATAGACTACATTAGGAGTCAGATGAGAACATTATGGTGTTCGCTGTGCGTTAGGTCATGGGCTCTGGGCCCTGTTTGCTCCTGGGGGCAGGCTTGTGATATCCCCTTACTTCCTCATGGCCCTCACTCAGAGGGGACAAGTGTGCTTTTTCCATCTTAGCCCCAGACAACTTTTTTTTTTCCACGATGTCGGTTCTCTCGCTGCATAATGATACTTGATCGCTGCAAGGTCATCCAAGATGGCTGTTTGCGCTGCACAGATGCAGAATGGTGACTGGTTTATTAGCTTCATAAACATAAACAATGTGCTGTTTTTTTTTTTACAAAGCGAACTAAAGTGACCCTAAAACCGCGGGGTCTGTTGAGGTGACGGCTTGCCCTTGCATCCATTTATTTCAATCGGTGTAACAATTTCAGTCGCAAACAATATGGAATGTTCGCAAAAACACCAGACAGTGCCGCGATTATCACTACCACTGCCCTTTCCCCCCCTTCGCTCTCTCTCCTTTGTCTTGTCATCCTATTCTTCCTCTTTTTTTTCCCCCTTGCCTTCCGTCAGTGGCCTTGCTGTTTATTGACAGAGCAGTACATTCTAGACATATCTGGGGGATTAAGTTGCAAATTTAAGCAATGGGAAAATCAATGGGTTCCTCTTTTAATTCATGAGAAAGGCTGTCACTGTGAAAAAACAGCAGGGCGATGTGGCTGCTTAGATCACATTCATCTGGGGAGAAGCAGAGGAGGAGGAGGAGGAGGAGGAGGAGGACAGCATCCGTTAAATCTCTCCATCAAATGAGGGCAGAGCTAAAGGTGGTTAGCTACAGATAAATCCACAAAAGTGGGAAACAAAGATCTTTTGTTTCTACGTTTATCAGTGCCTTTAATGAGACAGCTCTTCAAGAGAAAAAAAAATATTTAAAAGTATCTCTTTATTATTTTTCCAGATTCTAGTGGCACCTTGCTCAGTTTTTAACTCTTGAATGTTATGAACAAAACAAGGAATAACAAGACTTCCCTGTACACGCCTCCCAGCTCTTGAACATCAGCCATCTTTGGCAAATATTCAAGAAAGTCATCAGATGCAGAGAGTGTTTTACAACTCCTCTAAACCAGTCATGTTCATTCCCAGGTTGGACTACAGTATGTTAAAGTGTATCCCCTGCTGACTTAAGGGAATTTGATTTTTTTTAATGAACAGCTCAATATCCAATTCATTAAAGTGGCTGTTTTATTTGATGCACTTTCCTTAGTCCGGCTGAACCCGGAGAGCAAGCCTCGGGGATGAGGGCAGATGGAGTCCAGTTCCTCGCTCCGTGAATGCGTGTGGCCTTTAGAGAGACTTGTGGACTCCGGCTGATTGCGACTCTCCTCCGCAGGGGCTGAGATCAGGAGTTTTACTCTCTCTGACTGCCGAACAATAGGAGACGTAATTGGCTCTCCTTCATCATTAGAGGCAGGCCGAGAGGCAAACCTAACAACTGGTGTGGGGCGAGCCACCAGTGCTTTCTGGAGCTCTCTGAACATCCATCTGCCACGGAAAACAACTCGCATTGAAAGACGTGTTAAGCTTTAGTGTCGTATTAAAAATGTCACCTGTGGCGCTGCTTGGTATGTACTGTAATTACAGTTTCTCTCTCAGTCAGTGACTCAACCAAGTGCCAGCTTAAAGACATATGAAGCTAAAAACAAATTTAAGTAAAAAAAAAAAAAAAATGGAAATACATAACCTACAGCAGGTTGAAGGCCCTGAGGAGAAGCCATATACAGGGGAAAGGGTCAGACCAGGAGGAGAAGGAGCTCCTTAGCATGGGCCTGAGGGCTGGTTGGGGATGTGTCAGGTGCGTGAGCTGCGCTCTGTGCCGGGCAGTGTTGTTGTTGTTACACCGAGGGCAGAGCCACAAGTCCGAAAGTATTGATTTCCAGCCTTGTCAAAAGGCAAAGAACTGTCATGTGGAGAGCCCTGACCTTGGTACACATACTAAGACAACTATTCCCCTCGGCCCCCTGCGGCACGGAGAGGAGAGGAGCGAGACATATCAGCATTGAGCAGCAAACAACAACGAGAAACCGAGTCTCCTGCAGGGGGTGAGGAGGAAGAACAGAGGGGAGGGGGGGCTTGAAAGAATAAGAAAAAGAAGGTAAAGGAAAGGAGGTGATACAAGCGGGAACAGGAAGGAAGACAGAGAGACGAGAGGAGTTAACAGTCAAAGCCAGGACCGGTTCCCCTGAGTCGTCAGTGGGCAGCCCAGCGTCTAGTTATCACGCTGTTTGAAATGACAATGGCTGGACTTGTATTTTCCTCCCGAGACCCATCTCAGATCTATAAACCGGAGGGGTGGGTGGAGGAGTTTGAGTTCTAGAAACAAGAAAAGGCTGGTCAGATAAAGAGACGGAACAAGCGGGGTCGTTGCTGGCAGAGGCCTGACAAAGAAAAGAGATGGGTTCCCTCTGTCTCTGCTTCGCTCGTGTACTTGAAGCCTTTGAGATCCGCAGAGAGGACGGAAGGAAAAAAATCAAGCGGCAGCTCCAGTGAAATGTTTTTCATGTGGAAGCTCCAGGATCTGACAACAAGAAAGAGCTCCCTGTCACCTGCAGCTACACGGCAGGGCTCATCCCAGATTGCTGCGGAGCGCTCAGCGCGAGGAGACAGACTGAGGAAACACAGCCTACAAAGCGCTCTCTCTGGGTTAGATTAAGGTGACAGACACTTAAGAGACCCGGCTTTAGTCACACATCTCTTGCCTCAGATCAGGGTCTTTTGCTAACAAGCTCAGTAACAAGTTCCCCCTCTCATCCATGGAAGCTTCTGAATAAAGGCCACTTTTTCATGATGAAGAGTTCTGCATAGAGTTGTAAGGGAATCTGTGCACAAAGTCTCTTTTTAGAGAGTCTGTAAGAAGTGCACTCCTAATTGAATTAGCTGGCTTATTAGTGTTTGACATTGTAAGCTTGGCCATAAGTGAAGAAGTGGGGACTTGGGGAGTGGATTTAAAGAGCAGTGTTGGTTTTGGTTCTAATTTTACACTCTCTTGACACACATTATTCCCTTTGTAGCTGCAGTTACGCCCACATATAGAAATGCTAATAATACGATGGGTTTTAGCGGCTCTCTCGCCAAACCTAGCAAGCACACTCGTCTCATAAGCCATTGGCTACAGCCTTGTCCAGTCCCCTCAGTGATGGAGATTCATCATTTATGGATAAAGTAGGAATAGGGAAGTGGGTGTAATTAAAAAAGACCCTTCATTAAAAGAAAATACTATGTTATTAGGCAAAAAAAATCAAAAGAAACAGGATTATTGTCCTATTTGAAGATAAGAATATGCAACATTCTTCATCCTATTACTCTCAATCCTCTTATTTGAACTGGTCTTGAAGCAAAGAAATAAAGATTAATCACACCTTTAGCCATAATACTGTTTAGTAGCCTTGATGATGACTCCTGTGTGTAATTCTGCTTTAATTTGACCAAATATAATTGCTAATTACGCTTGCTTGTGTTATCCTATTGTTAAATCCAAGGGCTTATGCAGGGTTAATTCGGGAAAAAAAAATCTTTGATCAAGAGCAACAACATTCACTTTTCATGAGTCTGTGTTAACATGCACACACAAATCTAATGAAAGTGTCATTACCTGCTCACTGTAAAGAGCAATGAACACGATTCAGATTTTATAAGATATATAACACATTTTTGGATGGGAAAAACCCAACAATTTTTTTGTTAAAATACAACTAGAAACGTGTATAAATGTGTATATTCAGATTTAAAGTGCAGGGCAAATAATGGGAATTTGTATTCAATCATCAGGTAAAAACAGCCCAACTCACCAAGAAATTCAGAACGCATACAATTCATGAGTTTGGGTGTAAGTTAAAAGCAAGAACATATTTGCATATATAAAAATATGATTAAAATCAGTAAAAAAATAGATTTTTTTTAAATGATAGATTTCACATTAAAAAACGGCTTCTTTACCCACTTAACCAATACCAACCCTCTGAGGCCAGCGACTGCCTGTCTGCTGCTTTAGGTGCCAGAGGGAACCCTGACGAGCAAATGCGTTGACTGACATTTGATGATCTTGGGGACAGGTGGTCAAAGTGAAGGAGGCCGTTCTCGGCATTCCGCACGGGCTTTCAAGTCACAGCATGCCAGAAGAGAAATCCGCCGCTCGTAAATCCAGCAGAGAAAAATACTGGGCTGTACTCTGAATGGTGTCAACAGGTATGATGAAACGCGGGGAGCTCGCAGGTTAAACAATTTGATGATATAATAGCAGCTCTTGTTTCCTCACTTGAGACAGTAATTTGGGATGATGAATGTATTGCTGGATGGAGAATTAAAAAAAAAAATCATTGTTGGAAGTAATAAATAGAAAAACTATTGAATGAACACAGGAACATTTCTTAACCCTTTGATTCTCATTGATGAAATATGCATCAAACCAAATTAATGAAGGTGTCAACACTTTTTAAGGAAGCAGGGTAGCAACATAACATAATTTTTGTAAATAATATTACTGGTCTTTAGGGTTATGTGATTAAAATACCAAAAAATTGACACTTCTGGCAAAAAATTGACAGAAATTGCTTAAAATATCAACATTTTGTTAAGTCTCTAATTTTGTCAGAATTTCCTTTCTTGGCCAAACTTTGTTTCTGTTTCTTGTATATAAATGTTAGAGAATATGGAAGGCACCTTACCCTGCGGCTTCTTAATGAGCTTGTGTGTGTGTTTGTGTGTGGTTAGTGTGTCGCACCATGTCCCCGCTGTTTGTTTACTCACTCTGACAAAGATACACTCGCTCACTGATGGTGCTCTGCACCTCTTGCCTGTAAGTGCCAAAAGAGCGGGCTCGGGCTCCTCCTGTAAATAATGCATCTTCCAGCGTCGTGCGGCTCGCAGGCGCCGCTTGTCTGGGCCGTTTGGCACCCTGATAAATCTAAAAGGCGACCTGTCGCTCTACATTTACCGCTATTTTTGCGCGTTTGTTCAAAAAGTGTGATTGTCCCACTTCAATAGCTCCACGCTGGGTGAAAATGGTGCCCTGGCCAGGCGTTATTTGTACACACGCCGCTGCCCCTGAGGCTGCAGGGACCCTGCGAGCGCCCCGTGGCTGCACTGATGCCAGCACGTGCGCAACTGCGGCGAAAGTCCCTACGGAGAGGAAGTGGGCCATTAGTACAGTCCTTGCCCCGCCATTTTATTCCACTTCAGTACACATTACAGAGGGCCGCCCTCGACAAACTATCTAACACATACTAATTAGTCTAGCGACAGAGACGCTTTTTTCCTTTGCTTTGGGAGAATATGTGCAACTACAAAGCTGGGTGGAAAAAACGATCTTTTGGACTGATGCCCCATTAAAATGTCTCTTTTGCTTAAAAAAAAGTGTAATATTATATAGCAGCCCCCTGTTTTACAATGCTGTAAAAGCATAGCTGATGGAACCATTTCATAAATGAAAAGAAGGGTAGGTAAAGTTTTATTTGCTCGAAAAAGAAAAAAACTCCTGGCTTTAAAGCAGTTTGCATACAGTTTAAAAGTTCTCCATATTTTTTTTTTTTTTTTACACGACTTGCCTAACGTTATAGATTAGTTCGTCGAGCCGCCTTCTCTGCTACCAACTCGCCTCTCATGCAACATCTTCATTTTCTGGAAACAAGAACAACCACAGCCTTAATGAAACTTAATGATGATAGTCATAACACAACAATAATCCACTGGTCTGGAAAACTAATCAATGCGTCTTCTCTCCTTCCACTAATGACCTGTGAAAACAAAGCAATAAAAAGGCGGTGTGTGTTTATTTTGGGCTAAGCAACAGGCTGATAGCACCGGTTGGTTGATTAGTGTAGAGAAAAGACAAGATGGTCACAGAGATTAAGGCTCACACAAAGCTGGTGTCATCACATGATGAGGAGGCAAACGTGTGTGCACCTACAGGGCTTCTTTAAGCATTTTTTTTTTATTTTCTCACAAGCGTTTTTTTTGTTCCACGTGTCTTCAGAGTGGGGTGTGCTGACATTTTTCTTTTTGTTTTTATCATGCATCTTTTAGCTGAATCCTTCCAGCCTCTGGCTGTTTAGTGGAAAAACTGTCGGCTGAATACAACTTCAGGATTCAAACCTGCACCCGACACAGATAAAAACCACAGTTTCCTAGATTCACCTTTTTTTTGAAGGAATTAAATTAACAATTCATACCCCCCTATTTTTTTAGTAATGTTTTTGTAAAGCATTTGTACCTGCTTTCAAACATTAATTCAGAAAAAAACAGCAAAAATAAACTCTTAAAAGGAAAATTAATTTTAAAAAGTGGATGTTAAGGGTTTGAATGTACTATTGCTATGTTATTCCTGCTCACTCCCGCTTCCTGTCCCAGTCTTGATCAGCAGCTAAAACATTTATTGAAACCATTGACTGCAGAAAATTGCTCTTATCTTGTGTCCCTAAAGAAAAAGATCTTTGACATACTTCAACAGTGGAAATGATTTGTGCAAACTTACACAAGAAAAAAAAAAATAATGTGATGGATTTTGTAGCATAGTAGATCCGGTTATTAAAATAATTTTGCATTTTGTGGAACAAGCACCAAATTTGGCATGGATGTATCTCATGCTGAGCGATATAACAATGCATATCGTGCGGGCGATTTAAAAGTGTCTACCGTGCCATTTCTCTTCCATTTGTTTATTTTTATTGTTGAACTTTTGTCTAAAATGTGTTTACCTACTCCGAAACTTCAAACTTTTGTGTACTTTAAAAAAATGTTTCATTTTTACATGTTATTTGAAAATATGAAGTCAGAAAAAAATAAGTAATGACAGTTTTGCTGATTTTTTTTCAAAGAATAACTGAAATTATACTTAATTGTGATATATTGTTATTGTGGTATGAAATGATTTATATCGTGATATACAATTTTTTCCATATCGTCCAGCACTCGATAGATGTAGGATCCCTTCTTTCAGAAAAGAGGAAATCCTACATATTTAAAAAAAAAAAAAAACATGTAATGATAGCATTGTGTAGTTGTCCCTCAAGTTTAACCCTTGTGCTATCTTATGGGGTCCAGATGACCCCAGCCTTACTTTGAAGTGTATCCCAAGACAAATGTGGACAAAGGTGGACAGGATTTCATGTCTGCCATGGATACAGGGGAAAATCAAAAGTCATTGAGAAATAAAAAAGTTGCAGGCGCTGTCTTGTGGGGTCCAGAGGACCCGACTCTCAGCGTCAACATACCTAGGATAGTAGGATAGCACATTAGTTAAAGGCTGCACTTTGTGTATTACCAGCCCATATTGTTGGGACTGGGGCAAAAATAGTTAATTTAATTTAGTAATTTAAATATTTTTGGAACAATTGATTATATGTTTTTATATATTTTTTTTACAAATGTTTATAAATGTTATATATGTTTATATATGTTTTTTTATAAATGGCCACTATTTTGGATTTTCTCGTCGCTAACATGCTTTTCTGAAACATCCTAAGGTAAATTGGTGCTAAATTTGGTGCTTGAACCACAAAATGTACAATTTGAAATGTCTAAAATAGCAGGGTTCATAATTCATCAAAAAGAATTTAAATTATTTAAGTTTAGTGCTAGAATTTTGTAATCCCTGGTCAGAGCATACGATTGCCTTAACACACAACACACTTCATGTGTCAGCTTCAGGGATCACTGTCAGGTGGATTACATGGAATGATGGGGTGATGTGTCTTTTTTTTTTTTTTTTTTTTTCATCAGGCTTTCCAGAGAGCCCGGTGTCCTGATTAAAAATTTCAGCTCCACTGCCTTTCTAATTAATTAGCGGGGCCACTCAAAGGATCGCTGCGGACCAATTAGTCTCTAGCAAGCCGATGATGCCTATCGCTACTGCATCACCATACAGCTGTCGCTCCCTGCTCCGAGGACGGCTGGGGATGGACCCTCTAGGTGCTCTCGCAGGTTCAAACATGCATGTCTGTGTAATTCACCAGATGCACACAGGAGAAAGGAAAAAACGTGCAGACACAATCGAGATTAAAATCATCTGCGATTAAATGAAAGTTAGATCAATTGTACCTTACTTCGAGGACAATTTGAGAGGTGAAAAAAATAAAAGCGCCAGCAGATAAAATGCTTTTTTAGCTTTGACGGTGAGTCGGTCCTGCGTGCTGACCACAGGGCTGGGTGGGGAGATGTCTGCAGTTCTTTGGAGGGGTGGCTGAGTTTGCTGACTTTGTGAGAATGGACTAGTTATAAGACCAAGGCAGCTCATTTCCACTTCAAAAAGGTCGTCTGAAACATGGCATCAGCAGGCCTCTCTCGCAGTCGCTGGTTGTACACGTGTCCGTGCGGACTAATACATACGTATGCACGCGCACACACACACCTTCCATCTGATCATCCCACATTTACTAATATTCCTAACGTCTCCCCATCGCATTTTTACCCCGAGTTTACTGTTTATGCATACTTGAGGAAAATGAGCTGATATCGTTTTTTTTTAGACTGAAAAACAGCCAATAGCTAAAAAAAAAAACTTCAAAGCCTCCAGTCGTGGTGAGTACGCACTAATGAACACATCACACACACAAACACATAAGTTTGGCTACTGAGTGGACTGAAGATTGGCATGTTTGAGAATAAGAAAATGCAAAAGCGCAGACACAAACTAACACCAGTCACTTTGCAACTACAACAGTCAGCACCATTGTGGCTGATTAGTATGAGGAGAGGCGATGAATATTAGAGGAGGACTCTGAAGAGCTGCAGATGAAACGTGGAGACGACGTCAAAGCGTTTTGTTTCTGCTTCGTTCATTAGCTCTAAATCAGGCCACTGACGGTCTGTCCACAATCACACAAAGACAAAAAGGCACAAACAACACTGCAGGAAATAGTTGTAGTTATTAGATCGGCATGTCTGACATTTTGTCGACATAAGTAATTAATTTAGCCTTTCTATTAGGAAAGTCCAAAGAGCCCAATTAACATGGCTAATATTGCTGCATCGCGTAAAAAAAAAACATCTTTTTTTTTAATACAGAGGGAATATTCAAATGACTTGCCTTCATTATTCAAATGTACAAGCAAAGTCATCACTGGGGAAGGAGACAAGATGGGATTCCGAGTGGTAGGAACAGGAAAATGATAATCAATCTTTTAATTGTGCAAAGCAAAAGAGCATATGAGGCCTTCTTTGGGTCTTCTTGAGTCACTGAAAAATGGAAGTTCTTCGGAAATGTTTTTTTTTCCAGAAAGCAGCTTTGACGTACTTTTGTTTTACTTACTGCATTAACTAAACATGTTTTGGGAAAAAAGTAAAAAATCCATATAGGTTTCTTACAGCTCAGTCAGTGTATAACCTGAGACCTGAAGGTCATGAGTTCAAATCCTAGGATGAGTCATACTAAAGACTCAATTCCTCCCTGCTTGACACTTAGCATTATGGGAGTTAGACCACCAAATGATTCCTGACTGCACCTGTATCTGCAGCTCACCCCTCCCACAGGAGTAGCTGTGAATGCAGAGAACAAATTTCACACACTTAGATATGTGAGAGCTAAAGAGACTTTAACTTACAATGGCTCAGAAATGCAAATCACACCAACAATTTACTCAAACATATTAAAAACATATTAAAGATCACAATGGAAATTACAAAAGAAAAAAAATGATAAAAAAGATTACATTTATGAAACCAAAACACAATTCCCAGAAAAAAATGAAATATTTCTGAAAACAAATTAAAATAAAACGTTAAAAAATGACACACAATAAAAAAACAGAAAGGGTAGGTTGGATGATGACTCTTTAATGCCCAAATGAGCTCATCTGTAAATTCACGTAAAGTCTACAGACATGCAGAAATTCCTACATTTGCAGTTCATGCAGGAAGGAACAACTTTTCAGGCAACCTTCCCAACACTCAAAATCCAACAAGGATGAATTTGATTTATAGAGTGAAAATGTAAAGGTCAGCCACAAGTGCAAGGAGCATTTGAGAGTTTATTTAAATCTGGTTTTAGAGATTTCTTTTAGTAAAGAAGGTGTTTTCTGTTTTCACATCAGTGCGGGTGCTTGTTTTGTAGCTAACTGAGAGGGCCCCACTACTGCTCAGCTCAGGCTCTTGGCTCCATTCTCCCACTCGTATAGCTATAACAAAGTCAATATTACAAAGAGGTAACACATGTCGAGGTTTGCTCCGGCCCCGCCTGGTGCTGTGATCCTGCATTTGAGCACACATGCACGGTGTAACCTTCTGTGGTAGAAAGCTTACCTCCATGAAGAAAAATGCATCAGCGTTTTTTTTTTTTTTTCTTCTTCTTTTGCTAATTTGTCCTCTTTTGATGCTGGTATGTTGGCTCTCCTCACGTGTGAAATTGTTCATGTATGACTGTAGGAGTGTGGCCCCAGCATGGTATTTTGGAGGAATTAAATAGTGGCATTTGTACATTCATATAAATTTTGCCTAAACGTGTGTGAGAGAGAGAGAGAGAGGGGGACAGTTTGTTTTGTTTTTCCCTTACTTCAGCACATCTGAGAGAGCTTTTCTGGAACTCCTGAGCCTTGTCCAAACAAAGATGGACGAATGTGAGGGAAGATGTGGGGGGGTGGAAGTAGGGGTGTATGTGCATATGTGTGCGTGGAAGTGTGTGTTTGCGATTTTTCAAGTAAGCAGGGACCAGAAGGGCCTTGCGAAAAACCAAGAGGAGGGCTCGAAAACCGAACCCCTGAGAAAGGCAGCTGGAAACACGGAGAGTTGTGGTCTTTTTTTCCTCCTCCTAGCCCCCCCCATACACTTCTAACTCCCTGGTCCAGCTGCACTCAGATGTGTCTGCATGCCCACCCCCTTTCCTCCCCTCCAAACCCTCATCACCCCTGCGCTCCCAAGCTCAATGCCACTGCCAAGAGGAGAGAGTGTCACAGCTGGTAATACTTACTGGCCATTTCACCGCGGTGAAGGCATGAGATTCATTAGGCCGCGTGTTTTGTGCTGAGTACCGGCCGTGTTATTGTTAGGATGTGGTAAAATTATAAATATGGAGGGGGTGAGTGGGGGGGAATCTAACTGGAAAGGTTGGAGCAGAATGAAGGAGGTGGAGGAAGAGGAGAAACATGCCACTCATTAACTCCTCTGCCACAGACTTGTTTCTCATGATTGGGTGGCAATAAAAAAGTCTGTCACAATTTGTCAAAGTTAATGACTCAATGTCACAGCAGCCCTCAAGGGCTGGAAGACACGCAAGCATAATGCCGAATCAGTCGATAGCTTTATAATTGCAGAAAAAAAGGAATTTGTATTTAGTCAAATAAAACAAACTTGAAAACATTCTTGCAAAGGAGTTTGTGATTTGGCCAGGTCATTTTTGTTTGGAATAGAAAGTATGGGGTAAGATAACTGTCATAAAGACTTAGTTGCAAAAATAGGAATACGACGTTTAACATGTCTTTTGAATATGATTTGTCTTTGTTTTAAATGAGAAATTTTCCCTCTTAATGTCAAAAATACATAACGGGATGACAGGCTTTTAGACAGAAGCACTGATTCAACAAGATGCACGAGGTTCATTTATTAAACTGAAATAGAATTAAACTTTTTAGAATGTTACAGATTCCCATATCAGTGAAAATATCTTGTTACCATGTCTCTGTAAAAAAAAAACAAAAAAAACCTGCATTTTGTTGTTGACAGGCAACAACAGCTGATTGTAAACAATGCACCCAGCAATCGTTTCAGGCCCAAAAGTCGTGGAAAATAGTTCAAAAAGATCAACAGGCATGCTATTTATTAGGTATAAAAAATCAATTTCCGTCAAAAAAAAGATAATAATTAGGGAATGATGAAACAAAAAAACAAAAAAGGCTAACTTTGAGCTAAAGTAGTATGGCAGCCGACCATAACAATAACATAACAAGTGAGGAACAGCCCCTTCCAGGAAGAGTCTGCACAGCCAGCACCGCCCCAAAGCTAACACACGCACCCACTCTCTCCATGGAGCTAGCAGTGATTGGCAAAACGCATTTCATTTGTCTCATGCACCTAATGCAGAGACAACAACGGCTCACTGCCGAGTCCGACTCTAGGATGATGTCATGAAATGGGCGGGACCCACAAGGAGCCAAACGCGGTGCCTCATAAAATAAGGCATCTTCCTTCCGGGTATAAAAAGGAGCTTGCAAAAAAGTGTGTTCTTTAGTGTGCCAAAGGAAATATATTATCATACATATGGACATAGTTTACTCTGAAATACTTAAAAATAGCATGACATAGACCCTTAAAAAAGAAAAAAAAACAATGGCAGAAAGATAAACTTAACCAGCACTCTTCCTTTTAAAAGCTAGGGATGTATTTTTGACAGTAATCTAACAGGAGAAATTTCATTTTAAAAACAAAAAAAAAAAAGTCAGAATAAATGTAAAATCAAATGTGCTTTCAAAGTGTGCACAGCTTTGTCTTTATTCAGACATTTCTTTTGACAGTTATCTTACTCCATAGAATTACTGAGTGTCCTCTTACTTTCTTTTTGGTTCCTTTCACCTGCTTGATCTCTGCTGTATCTTCTTTGCGACCTGTGACTCGGAATCAATGTCTCTATGTCCTCCACTTCGGGCCCTCTATCTGTGAACTTTGTAAGAAGTGATAAAGATTAAAGCAGTCAGAAGGGTTTTCCGACTGAAACTCACACATTTAAAGGCACTCCTCGTGGCCTGCCTCATTGTGTGGCTCCAGGAGTCACACAGTTGTCATTGCGGCGGTGTAAGCTGCTGGTTAAATAATCCGTCCCTCCCCTCGCTGTCTGTATCTCTTACTTGAGTCCCAATTCTTGCCGTCACACAACGTACTAATGGAAGATTCTGCTTTTCGTTGGACTGTTCCATCTGAAGTGGGATCTACGAAACTGGATTGGGAGCTGTTATATCGCTATGCTGGCTGAGGTAAAAAAAAAAAAATAAATAAAAAGTAGGGGTAAAGTGAAAGAAAAAATGCATAAATGTGAGTTTTTCCTTGTATTGCATTAACCCTCCTTCATTTGACAATAATTTACAAGAATGATGTAAGTATGTGGCTTCAAATGACTACAATAGTGTAATTATCCCGCTACGGCGCAAAGGTTTAGTGTTACCACAGCTGTTGGGTGTTCAAGACCAGGTGTTTACAAGTAAACCGTCACTGCTGACATTTTGTTTGTACAAAGCTCTCAGGAAAGAAACAAATATTATTGCCCATTCGTGTGTCTTGAAAACCAGCCAATCTGTCTGCAGTAGTTTCTAGTTTAAAACAACATAAAAACACAATCAACAACAAAACATACACATAAATTGGAATTTGCTTGTGCACAGCTAGTGCTTTTTTGCATAAAAAATGCTAAAAGACAACAAAGAACTATTGGGGAGATTAAATCTAGGAGCTCTTCCAAGATTTCTCTGGCTTGCAGCTAGTTTGAGAGTAGGAATTCAGTGAACGGCTGCGTGTGTGCGTCTGTGTACACGAGTTTGCATGAGAGGGGATGTTGGAGAATGTGTGAGCGCATATAGTTCAAGAGGTTATGCAGCACTGGAGGTGGTTCTGGAGTCTCAACCAGTGCATTCTTGTGATGATTAAATGTCAATTTGGGGGAGTCTCTTCATTGCCGTCCTCCTGTTGCCATGATGCTGTCAAGATCCGTGCGCCGCGCTCCTTTAGCCACCATGTCTAATGACTGCCGTGAAATTCCCCCTTTCAGAGAGAGGTCGGGGATGGCTCCAAGCTATTCTTTGCGTTCGGGTGTTGATGGGCCGGGAAGTACAGATCAGATAATCACGGTCCCTTTCTCCTCCTCCGCTCGTACCACCAGACACCCTTACAAAAACACTGCATTTTCCTTCTCCTCGTCACTTCAAACCCTCTGCTTCTTTTCTCTCTTTTCACTAGCCTCCCTCTGCCAAACATGTGTCTGGTTGTGCAGTCACATCCGTCCTGCAAGCCTACAGGGAGGATCCAAGCGAGATGTTGCCGTACTATTTGCATTCTGTGAGGGCAATCAGTGGGCCAGCAAGTGCAGGTGTCAAGTGTAACACGGCCCAGTGCTTATCTGCAGCTGGACACTCCCTCTGATAGGCTGAAGGTCAGAGGAGATCGAGTATATATGGACAACAATGGCTTCTTTATTTTCCTTCCTGATCTCCCCACACATGACCCATGATAAGGCAGGATGTGCATAAAACATAGAAACTAATAAAAAAATGTGTAAATTCTGTAATGATGAAACGACCTGCAGATAAAATTATGGGCTGTCGTTTAAAGTACCACTCTGATTATCTTTTGAGCAACTGTAAAAGCATTCCCAGTGATCTTTTAATTTAGTTTAAGCAGTTTTTAGGAGAAACAAACTGTTGTTTTCTAGGACTGTGTTTCTGCAGAGCAGCAAGAGTTCATTAGAAATTAACAGTTGATGCAGCGTAAGCCTTCCCCTACTTCATGTCATTTATCTGTTTATACGCTCTCCTGTTAGCTTACAGCCCCTCACTTTCCCAATCAAACATTTTTCAATTTTGGAACTATTCAACTGTACAGTTTAGAGCCAGATGCCAGCTCAGATGATGGGAGTTATTTGTCTACAAGTGGATGCATGAGAATTGAGCAGAGCAGGGAGCTTGATGCAGTTTCTGCATCACACCTACAAGCTTTTTCCAACGGTATTTTTCTTCTGCCCCCTGATTCACAATTATTTGAACAAAGAAATGCCATTTTAAGCTTAATTTTCCTTATTCATGTCCTCCATAATGATAGAAATGCTACAAGAACATGCTAAAGACACCAAAACTGCAATAGATTAGGCAAACAGCTCATTGAAACTTTGTCAAATATGAAATTTGACTTTTTTTCTTTATTCTTCACAGGATTATTGCTTTATCTATTTCATCCTATTCTTACAAAAAATAATCTTAGAATAGTATTTCTTGATGTCAGATTTTTATTTCATTCTATTCTTCTTTTATTTTGAAAAGACTCAAAATGGGCCGTTTTAGCATCTTTTTTGCAAAGCATTTTTTCAGCCTCCCTCTGCATCTCCACTCTCCTTGCAAAAACCATTTCCACACTGTGCTAGGCTCCCCCTGCCCCCACCCCACCCTTCCCCATCCCCTCATACTGCTCCCTTGCTGCTGTATCCCAGATCTCTGCGTTTTCACCAACTTTCCATTCGTTCTCCCTTCATCAAACCCTGCCTCCCTTTGCACCCAACTTTGAAGCAGACCCGGTGTCTGTGGACCCAGAGGTCTGTCACTGGGCAGATGGTTTGATCTCTGGCTGGGGAAATGCTTTGAGGAGAGCTGAGAGGGGCCAAGGGTTTGGACTGGGGGGCCTGTGCATTGCACCTGCTCTCTACCCAAAAGACAGGAGAAACTACTGCTCCCTTGATGCTTCGCTATTTGAACTCATAGTCTAGTCCTGTGTTAGGCACGTCTCTCCATCTCTACCGGTTGCAATAAGAGTATTGCACTCCCCTTTTTCCTTGGCTGCTTGGAAATATCAAAGCCAGCTGGGTCCTTTTTCTGTCCTCTTCATAAACAAGCGTGACTGTCCTGAAGTGCATGGACAGCTATTTATTGTGCAAGTCCGAGAGTGAGTTTCATCATTGATCTGGTTGGAAGCTATCGGCCCTCATCAAGGAGAGATTTATTTCTGTGACTGTCGGTTTACAAAGCAGGAATGTTGGAAGGTTTACTTGGATATGTGCTGGATTTTGAAATAATCCCACATGAGTGTCCTGTCTGTGGATGTGCAGGAATCCAGGGGTGTGGTCAGCGCCAGAGCTGAGTGTCATTTGGGATGGCAGTGGATAATAGATGTCACGGTTTGGTTGTTTTAGTGTGAAGCTATACCGACTCTGAAGAAAATCATATTTTTGGTGTTTTTACTACGTTTTGGTGATTTTTTTATTATGACGAAGGACTTATAGATGATATATGATAGCTCCAATGTTGCTCGCCATTTTTGTTGCACCAAGATTGGGGGTCGTGAGGGGCTGTATGCAAGTGGGAGAACTCGTAAACAGGCTTACTCCATGCTAGCAGTCCTGCTCACAAGTCAGATGCTCTGCCACTCTGCAGAAACTATGTCCTTGATAACAACAGTTTTTTTTTTTTTTTACTAAAATTGGTCTAATCACAATTAAAATCCCACTGGGAATGCTTTTAAAACAAATCAAAATATGATTGGAGTTGGACTTTGATGTTTATGGGGTTCTATCTAATGATTCTGCATTAAAAAAAGCAAATTTTGATAACTGACAAGTGATCAGACTAAACATTAAAAATGATATATTGAGTTTTAAATGACTGTCTGTCATTCTGGCATTAATCTGGATTCAGTTAATCTCACCCCTACTGTGTGTTTGCAAGTTCAACCAAAATCTTGATTTCCCCTATTGTTGCGGCATTTAGGCCGCATTCTTTTTTCATTAGAAGCAGGTGAAAGCAAAGTACAGCAACCGGGACGCGCTGCCAAACATCTGAAACTTGTGTTTCGGATTTTTACAGACACAATATGTCCGCAAAACAACAAAGTTCAGATGCTCGTCTTTCTTCACTCGTCTTTGTGAAAGGTTTATTTACTTTGCTCACTTTGTTTTCAAACTTCATTTTCAAATTTTGAGCTTCTCACTAAAGCAGTTTACAGGGCAAAAAATGGCTAAACAGTCATTGCTTGTATTTGATCAGTTCTTAGCTATGTGTACAGATTGACAATTATTCCTCAAATCTGCTAAGTAGCAGAGAGCATTAGTTAAGAATGCGTGCAAACTGCAGATATTTCTGCTCACATTTGTTTGACTTTGGAAAAAAAAGAAAAGGGAAAGAAGAAAGACTGGGGTCCCAGGTCTCCGCATGAATACATGAAAACACATGCTTCTCTTCTCCTTCTGTAATCCACCGGGGGCTCACGCCCCATTTGGTTCCCATTAGCATAGCTCTGGTCGCTCTGCCCCGTGTCAAAGCCCAGATGCACAGCTGCACACAGGACAGGGACCTCTGGCTCTGTGACTGCCAGCCGCTGGGCTTAAAACGAGAGCTGACAGGCAGGATGGGCCTCCTCCTACAGGGAGAGACATATATATAAGACACCTTATAGCCTAAGAATGGTGCCCCACTGATTATTTTGTCTATATTAGTTCTACTTTGTCAGACAAGAAAACTGTGTTTCAAGAGAAATCCAAATCAAAAAAAGTCAAACAAACAGCGATTAGCTTTAGCATGAGGTATTTGCTTCGCTGTCTTTTGAGGCATGCTGTGCCTGACTACAAAGACTTCTTTTTTATTTGCCGTGTTTTATTTGTCACCTGTTTCCAATATGGACATTGTGAAAGCCCTGATCTATCTGACTGAGTCAGGACCCTATTTTATGACACGCAAAGCCGCCATGCCACCCCCACCCCACCCCCCAGCCCACGTTGGCCGCACATTTCTGGCAGGAAATTGACAGCATTTCAGCAGCTAACTCATGGATGAGATAATATCTTGTGGATGGAAGAAAGGACAAGATGCTCCTAGTGTTTTACAGTGACCCTAAGCATAGACGAATTTAAATCTGGGGCTGATGCTGCAAAGACTCCCACACATGCACAGAGGGACAATGCAAACACACACAGGGGGTTTTCATTTAAATCTCAGCTTTGCTTAACTCACCAAACAAGAGATGCGGTCTGTGGCTTTGTGCTGAACATGGTCAATGTTTAAATTAAACGGGAGGAACAAAACTCACCCAAAATCCAGCTGCCGGTTGGCTTTGTTCTACTGAAAACATGCACATGTGTCTGCCAGATAAGCTGGTGACACTGCTTCAAATAAATCCAAAAATGGGGAAGTAAAAAGTGTGATGTGAGACTTTAAAGCTACGTGCATGTGATGCACATTCAAGAAGAAGCTAAATGTGCATGTTGAATGTGCCTTTAGCACATGGTGTTCACACTGGATTGTTGCTACCTGATACTAGCACATGGACTCACAGTTGGAAGAGGCTTGGTGTGAAATGTCTTGAATCTTGCTCCTGGGTTTTTCTGTTACAGCTTTATTCCGATATCCTGACTGGGTACAAACCGCAAGTTATAATTTCTCCACAGTGATCAATTTTCAAATGGTTGGTACTTCAGTTTTTTTGAAGAAGATGCTGCATACGTCGCTACCAAATCTGAGTACCTGATTTGTCAAAGTTTAACTGGTTTAACTTGTAACGTGTTCAATAGCCGTACGTAGATTGCGAAAACAGACTGAAAAATTTGTGTGAAAACAAGAGTTTTGAACGTGGACGCCAGGAACGCACATAATCGTAGGTTTACATTTCCTACCCTGATGTGAACGTAATGATCATAGTGATACTGTGAGTTGGAGAGTTAGAATTAATGTCTCAGAGGAGTTCTACATCTTCTGTTTGGCCTTGATCTGACTGTCATGCATCTTCACAGAACCTCACTTTCCTGCAAACCTTTCAGCCATCTTTTCATACAGCTCCCCTTTCCTTCTGTTCTTCTGACCTACTAATAGTCTTTTAATTGAGAGTCCTTTCCAGGGCTGAAGCTGGCCATTTCTGACCGTCAGTGTTTATACATTTGGACTGGGACAGGGACTGTCAGCCAAGAAAAACAACCATGAAACATCATGCCTCCAGCTAAACAAAACCCAGCAGTGAGACACACAAACTTAAGCCAGCTAAAGGCTGAAAATGATGCCGTCTGAGTGAGCTTGGTTAGGCTGTTAACCATAGTGGTAACTCAGCAGCAGTGAGGAAATGTTGACTGTTGTCTGGGTCTAATTGGTACAGCGCTCTGGGGTTTTCTTCACTTTAGTCTCTAAGTTTTCCGGCATTTCCACAGTCACACACTCTCACGTCTCTGTCCCTTTACTCAACATCATCCCCTTTATTTGCGAGCCAAATAGGAAACCCTGGCGAGACGCCTCCACAATGACTAATGTTGAGGATCGGGCCAGGCCTTAGATAACACTGAATCGTCCCTGAGTCTGCTGTGACAAATACATGCAGTTTAGATGTGGGCCGAAGGCCAGAACTTGCCCTTAACTCATTTAGTTCAGAGCTAACAGGAAAGGGGGATCAAGTAACTGAGAATAATAAAGGGTTTTGATTTTGTCCTACAAGAAAATATTTTCCTTTAAAGGCTAACTCCGCTTAAAATGGTGTTTTTCATGATTTAACATGTTCTTGTTATCTTATGATGGAGAAAGTTAAGCTTAAAATTTCTGAGCATTTATCTGTTCAATTTGTTGTGAAACAGGAACAGACAAAATAATGCTGTTGGAAGGCAAGCATCTTTGTGACGTAGAAAATATGGTGGGTGTGCCACAAGTTCCCTTCTCCTCAACAGGGAGGGAAAAGGGGGCAGGGTCACTCAGCGCCAAAGGTTCTGCCCACAACTCAGAAGCAAATTTCTAATGAACTACTGCTGCTATGTCCTAATTAATGACAGTTTTTTAAATGTTTCCTTAAAATGGCATAAACATGATTAAAAGACCACCAGGAACGCTTTGAAAATAGATCAAAAGATGATCAGAACGGGATTTAAAAAGAAAAAAAATCTATTTTTTTGGACTCTTCCATCTGCCGTTTTTTTTTTACTTTAAGGGTGTTTTCATACTGGAAAAGTTTGTTGGTCCAGACTGAGTCCAGTTAATTTGGTCCAGATTGAGTCCTGAATCTTGCATTTGGTCTGTATTCAGACTGCTGTCAAGAAGACATTTTTGTTCCGGACCAAAGCTTGTAAACAAAACCACATGACGAAACATCTCTACAGTCATTGGCCAGGAATTACGAGGGCGGGGTAAATCAATGAAAGAAGGAATAATTGACATCCTGCACTAAGCTCTTTTCGAGATAGTTCACTCACTCAAACTTTAGATTTCACTGACCAGTTTTGAGGATCAGTCAGGTACAACTTGCATGCTGCAAGGCGGTTACTGAGGAAGCTACGTCTATGAAGGTGCATTCATAAGTGTCTATGACATATATATTGTCGGGGAAACATTGTGAGAAGCAGTGTGCATCACGTTAAAAGTAGATTTGATGAACCTGCATTCATCCGATAGCATTTTAATGAGTTGCTGTGTCTCGTTGTTGCTCTGCTACTGTGTTTACATACCGGAACACTGGCTACGGTGGCCATTTTGGTGCAGTTGTTCCACACCGAGCACCGAGACTGAAACAAATCTAAGTGAACCATAGCTCTGTCCGATTAAAAATGAACAGAGACCTCCTCAAAAGACGGGTCCTGGTCTCGGACCAGGGTCTGCTTGGGTGTGCTCAGACTAAAAATTTGTACTAGATTATTGGGGGAAACAAACTCTGGTTCACTTTAAGTGAATCAAATGTGTCCAGTCTGAATACACCCTAAGATATCAATCTACAGGCAACTATAGAATGTGATGCTACCAGTAAACAACATTTCTTCTGTTACTTTTCTCTTTAATTTTTAACCAAATGTTACCCAGGACACGAATTAAAGCCAAAAAGCACCGTCTGCCCCTTTCGTTTTCCTTTACTCCTGTCAGTACACGTTTAGAGAAGGGGAGCTTGCTGCTGCCGCTGCTTTAAAGCTTCTTAATGCTGTTGTCTGCTTAATGGACCAGATATGAGAGGTGCTGCTAGCCAGCGTAATAAGTCAGTGATTAGAGGGCGCCTTGTCACAGCAGCAGCCCTGCAGACAGTGGCACGCTCTAATTGCCGTATTAGACGCCCCTTAACTATCTTGTCAGCTGTCAGACCCCAGCTCGTAAACAGCAGAAGTGCATTTGATATTTCCATTTGTTTATTTCCATTCTCCTTTAATAACGCTGCTGTGAAGACAGGTAATTAGTTAGACCTGGGTTGAGTAATGTCATTGAACTGAGTTTTGCTAAGAATGCGGATTCCCTGTGCAGGTAGAGTAAGATGTTTTGCAAAGAAAGAAAAGAAAAGACAATCCCCCAAAATGCGTGTTAGGCTGATAAATACTGAGATAGAAATTAATAAAGTGAGCAACTAAACTTGATCTCTTAGAAATATATCTGAGTTCAGACTGAAAGTTGGTCAATACATCCCAAAATTAGGAACTTCACATAGTTCTTTTCAGTGGTTTTACAATTTGAGCAAAATACTTTTCAATGTTTTGGCCTCAACCCAAAATGTTCTTTACTTTGTGCTTTAATTTGATCATATAAGCACATTTTTTAATAGAAGAATAAGAAGTTACACACTGTGTTTTAATTTATTATTTTTTGTTTGTTTGTTTGACTTCCTTTTTATGAGACTTTGGCATTTGGTAGCAATTAAAAAGTAGCGTTATAAAAAAGTAACTAAAAGTACACATTTAAACTCTATATTTGTAAATTTTATAAAAACAGTCACTGTCCGTTCCGTGTGGCTTCATAAGGAAAGAAAAAAAACATCCACACTTCTGGTGCAACGTTCTGGATTAGAGCATCACCGGCTCGGTGGATCACCCTCGATATGTGCGATTCTTCTGACACGTGGCGTGTAATCCTCAGACACTGTGAGGATTGCCATGGCTGCACCTGGAAAGCTTAAAAATTGTGTAAGTCAAATAATCTCCGTCTCCTGTCTGGTTCCGTGTCAAACTGTGCGGTGACACGGTTAGAAGTGGTGTAATTTCTGCTTAATCTCGGATAAGCCTGTGTTCACTTTGACACCTCTAGTAACTGGTAATCTGGTTTATGGCACCAGTGCAAAGGGAAGTAAATAGCAGGTCTGATAGACTGAATGGCCTTAGAGCTGATTATAAATATGATGCATTAAACAGGTTGGACCGGCATAATTTTTATTTATATCCCGAGTTTATGTGTGGAAAAAGCAGAAAGGCTGTCTGTCCTTACTGTATTGACCCTCGTCGGAAAGGCAAAAACCAATCTGTGCCGATCCATTTACTGAAGAAGTGCTGATTGGGCCTGATATTGTGAAATGCAGCTGTTGATGCAGACATGGACTCCAACCTACGACCTTTTGTCCGTGTCACATAGGTGTCACACCATTAGAAAAAAAAAACAGTTCGATGAGACAGCATTGTCAGGTCAGACTATAAATCCATAAACTCATGATTTGATAAGGTCAGCCTTGGTGTCAGATTGATAAGTCATTCGTTTGTGTTGTTGTCACAAACACATGTATGTCATCACATAAAGATTTTCGTGTGCCAGATATAATAATGTATCGTTTCAAAGGCAGCGTTTATAGTTAACGATTTTCAAAAGTTCAAGATCTATCTTTAATAAACAACTGGTCTTAAATATAAAAAAAACTATTTACAGTTCATATATATATGCAGTGCTTTATAAGGATTGTTGCTGCACAAATGTTAAAACACTTTTTTTAAGTCATCTTGTTCGTGTTAGAAAAAGATAAACCGAGACAGTAAAACAATTAAGATATATGTTTCTAATTTCTTTTAGATTTTCCTCCCTTTTTCTCACCTTTTGCCTCGTCTTTTTGTTTCTTCATGTCACGCTGGAATTTACTGCTTGCAGCTGCTGCTTTCATTTGAATGATGAAGCAGCATTCATTTGTCCAGGTTTCTATTTATAATGCTTCCCATTTTTGCTGAGCCGGACGATCATTTTGATGCTTTAATGACGAGTTACATTTTTACTAAATCAAGCCAAAGTCCCGTAAAATGTACCTGAAGATTTGTTTATGTAGTAGTAAGCCACGGCAGGCGGTTATTGTGCTGTAGTGAGTTGGCCTCGTCATGTCTGGACACTTAACCTCTCACTACTAAAAGCTTTCCAGGGTCAGACAAAGTGCAGCTTCAGGGTTGAGTAATGGAGCTGCGGTCAAAACAAATTATTTTTTCGGTGTTCAAGAAGGGAAGTTTTATGTTGGTCCAAATCAGCTCAGAAAAAAAAACAAAAACAGCAAATTAAGATGCATATTTGTAAAAACACCGGCCAGTTGGGTGGAAATGTGACATTTATCCCACTTTCAGAATGTCGTAAGCTTTAGGGATTTACTCTCCTAGAACCAGCTACTAGTTTTCATTTGCATCTCATTGCATATTCTTCCTATTTGCATTTATTTTATAAATGACGGCGACATTTCTTGTGTGTTTCTGCAGGCCATTCGCTGCACTCTGGTGAACTGCACATGTGAGTGTTTCCAGCCTGGAAAGATCCACCTGCGAACATGTGACCAGTGCAAACATGGCTGGGTAGCTCATGGTAAGAATAAAAGTTGTTTTGCGTGCATACATTTTAATATTAAAGCAAGAAAAAGCCGCTTTTTTCTGTTGAATAAGAAAACTTCTCGCATAAATATTTATAGACATATTCTTTAAAAGAAAATTTAATGTACTCATGTATTTTAAAGGCATACACTCCGCTGTGATATAAGGCTTTTAAATATTTTACGCAAATAAACATTCTCTATGGCTGACCGTTGAGACAAAACTTTAAAGTTGTCTCTGTTTTACATTGTTTTTTTTTAAGTTTTACACTGACTTGATATAAAGCAACCAAAGGACAGGTTTGGAACGGAGAGACAACACCTTATAAGCAGTTCATGCAGCTGTAAGAAAAATGGAGAAAGAACAAAGAGAAAAAGGATGGGAAAAAAGATAAAAGAAAACACCTGTTTGGCTTGTGTCCGCACTAGAGCGGGCTGTGGGCCCCGCGCACAGGACCCCTTTGACTAGTTTTTAATCTCCCCCTCTGAACTGTCAGGCACACATCTCCGCTCTTGCTCACTTTTCATTTCATGTCGACATTGGCAGGGACTCTGACAAGTAGTTCTTCATATTTTATTACGTTCGTGTCTGGCTGCAGAGCGTTGTCAGGCAAAGCCCTCGTCAGCAGGAAAAAAAAGTCGTCCCAGGATCAGAGAGAGACCCAACCAGGTGTCACCCAGACAGGCAAGGGGAGAAAAGGGGTGGGTGGGTGAGGGGATGCATGAGGTAAGAGAAGAAACAGGGACTGGGACTGAGAGGAACAACAGGTGTCGCGCAGACAGCCAAAGAGGGAAAATCTGCAGACTAGAGATTATTACAAATGTTCTGTAACTTCTGCTCACCAAAATGTGAATGGATTTGCCACATATTCTTGTTTACTTGCTTGTTTAAATTTACACGTGATTATCTTGTAAAAAGTACAAGGATTCTGGAAAACTTCGCCTGCACTTTTTTTAAGTACTCAGGTATTTTTCTGAGCCACACGTTAAGTTTTTGGCTAAAGATGTCCTGGATCGATTTTAGGTCAGTGAATCAAATGAATCGTATCAGCAACCACAAATTGTGATATGAATCAAATTATGGTTAAAATGAATCGTTACATTTTATTAAAAATGTATCTACAGATTTTTCATACAGTGAATAAGATAGGAATGAGAACTACGGTTTGGTCCGGAGGACAAAACCATCCTAAAGTCTCTTTTCTCCACTCATGATACATTTTACTACCATGTTGTACTGTCTTTCACTTTTTAGATAATTTAAGTAAACATAGGGATGAATAAATATGGTTCAGTGGGGGAAAAAATTAGGACATGCTAAGTGTGCTGTACAAAAGACTAATTTAAAGGGCCTGAATTAAAGATTATTGGAATAATTAGAATTTCTCTGTTTAACAGACATTCCAATACAAGGAAAAATGTTATAGGCAGTAACTTTATGTTTTTTCTGTACACATTTTCTCTTTTTTTGTCTCCCATTTCCACGTATGCAGCTCTGGACAAGCTCAGCACTCAGCACCTCTACCACCCGACCCAGGTGGAGATCGTTCAGTCCAATGTGGTGTTTGACATCAGCAGCCTGATGCTGTACGGCACCCAGGCCGTTCCCGTCAGGCTCAAGATCCTCCTCGACCGCCTTTTCTCCGTGCTCAAGCAGGAAGAGGTGCTGCACATCCTCCACGGTCTGGGCTGGACCCTCCGAGATTATGTCCGAGGCTACATCCTGCAGGTGAGTGACGGCACCAAACACCTGTGGAGCGTCACACAGGAGTAAACGCTCAGACAAAATGTGAGCGTCCTTTACTGCTTTCTTATTTTTGCAGTGATTGTTTTGAAAAATGCAGGAAGAATGTCTAAAAGGGTTCTGACTAACCCACGTCACTGCAGTAGGAATATTTAGGTATAACGGGGATTTTCTGAAGAGTGTTGTTTGAAAGCACTAATCCAGGCCACTTCACTGCCATCCCATTTTTCCTGCTGTGAAATTCCAGGCCTGTCAACACTATAGTATGGCCCTCTGCTGGAAAAATGAGGGAAAAGTTGTGAAAAATGAAGAGCCAGCAAACTTTGAAACAACTGAAGTACACTTCCTTTTTTCCTCTACTTCTCCGTGCTCCTCCTCTCATCCCTCCCATTTAATTGCATTCAGACACGTTCCTCAATCAAAGGTACAGAGAGGTTTTTTTTAATGTTGAAACACAAACCAAAATGTTCCTGAATGAATTAGTTAAGAGAGGTGAAACATGTGCATGTGGTTAGCACTGTGTGTGTGTGTTTTTCTGGGAGAAGGGGTTGGGGGTTTAATGCATATATGGTTTAGTTTTACTAGGAGTGTAAATGGAACAGCATGGTGAACAGTGACAGGGTTGCATGTGAAAACAGCTCCTGTGAGTAAAATGCTTGTCCTGATAAAATCAGTGAAAACACACTCAAAGATATAGTCTTAACAAGGCAGCACTTTCATTTCAGCTTTGTTTTAAGCCTGGCTTGATCATTAAACTGTGTCCAAATATAAAAAAATATAGGACTAAAGTGTAGCTTTTTATTTAAGTAATTTTTTTTTGTTTCTTTAAATAAATTAAAGTTACAAATATATTATTTCATTGAAGTTCGTGACATGAAAGGCTTACAAGTTTGCTATTAAAATGTAAAAATCCATATTTTCATTTTTATCTTAATGCAAATATACATCAATCTGCTCCAAAACTACTTTCTTGAAAGCAAAAAAATATTATTTTTCATAGCTGGAAATAAATTCAGGCGTCAAGGGGATAAATATTACAACACATTCATCAATAATTTTGTATCTATTTTCTGTGACCTCTGAATGCTTCATAATGTCACTGTGAGAACAAGAACTGAAATAAAGCGGTTCCCATAGTGTTAGCTTCTATGTTTTTATCAGCTGGTTCTAATAGTCAACTGGTGGGAGCCCCGTTGCTCAACTGCTTAGCCTCATGTCACGCTACTGGCTTAATCCCCTAGATCTCCTCAGAAAGGCTTCAAAGGCGCCGCGGCCGTAGAGAGGGAGCCAGTCACTTAAGGACAGTAAGCAGTCGTTGTACGGCCCTATTAGCCTGTAAGTAGCTATGAAATTCAATCATCTTCCCGGAGCCTCCGGGCAACACTTTATGTCAGGGGTGTGTTCCTCACCACTACGCCGCACTAAATGAGAGATAAAATGAGAAGAACAGCATTACAGATGATGGATAATAAGTTGTCTTTTTAATACTGATGTCAGGGGACATCATTTGATGATAAATTTCTTTACCGTAATCCTAGCAGTCAGGCTTTCAAGCCCATAGTTATACTGATTTAAGGTCGGAGCAAAATTGTTTAGGCCACCCGGGTAAAGATGTTAATTTCTGTTTTAACAAGATATGCCACAGTTACCCAGAAGAGCCACTATTTTTATTGTTTACTATTTCTAAAGTAAATGCTTTTAATGAAGCCTCTTGTCATGGAGCATGTGATCAGACGGTTCAGGTGTGCTCACGGTCTTCATTTGGCATCCCTTTTTAGGGATTTCTACAGCTTTTATTTTTTCTTGGTTACAAGAGGAAGAATTATCTAAAAGGAAGGAGGAGTTTAAAGATAGAAAAACGGGATTTAGTCTGGCTGTTGTGTGGGATGCATGGATGATGCTTTTTTCCAGGAAAAAGACTTTTGGACACTGCAAAAAGAGACAGCTTAAAATAGGAAAAGAACACTAACCTTAAGAAAGAAAGTAGTACAATTATCTGTCCACAGCCAGTCATTTTTACTTTACAAGAAATCTCATAATATATATCAAAATAAAAAAAGGAAAGCATTCAAAAGGAAAAAAAATAAGCTAAAAAAGCTACTTTTAGACTGCCTTAAATTGAATGTTCTACAGCTCAATAAGTATGTTTTTGCTAGTTCTAAGCAAATGCTTTGAGGTTTTATGGTCCTAATTGTAGTTCATTTTGATTACAGATACAAAAAAACTAGTGTATTAAGTGGAAATTACTCATTTTAGAACAAAATAAGGAAACAATCTTAAGTTGGTCCATCTTAATAAATCCTGATGAAATAAAAAAAAAAAACAGCACTCATTCTTAGGAGATGAACAGTCATTTTCTTATTATTCCAGCTCTTAATGACACAAATAATTCTCCACTGTGTTGATTCTGAGAAAAGTTTGTGTCGATATTTTGAACGTCTAACAATCAAGTTTTGAATCTTTTCAAGTATCAAATAGTACGACGTGTGGATGTGTTTTTGAAAATTTACAGTACAGATTTCAGAGTCATCTGAGGCCACCATCACACTCTGTAATAACCTCTTCTGTCCCTGGATTTTAAGCCATGCAGCTGCAGGTGCAGCATGCAGCCCATAGATTCTTTGTTGTCAGGAATTGATCAAATTGGCTTCACTCTATGTTTCGTGGAGTCTCACGCTTGCAGGTGGAGATGCTTGTGCTGCAGCGCAGTGCAGGTCAGGATTACTCAGCTTCACGGAAACTCAGCTGCTTTGATGTGTATGCAGACTGAGTGAGCCAAACACCTACATACCTTGTGTACAGCATTCCCCATACATAAAAATAAACAGGAACAGTAACTCCTGAGTCGCTCATTCAAGTCAAAAAGCATCCGTGCAGCCTCAGTACACGCTCACGCTGCCATGATTACATACCCCCGTCGGATCAGAACTCAAATACTGAGTCACTTATATATATTTAAAATAAATTAGAGGATCTTTAGGAAGCAGTACAATTTTCTTTTAGAGGACAGTGTTTTCTTGGTTTTAAAGCACTATTGGGGTCATGCCCAAACTTCCCAAAGTTGTTATATTGCCTCTGTTGAATCCAATTTTTCCTTTGAACTGAACAAGTCTCCTAAATGGACACTGCAAACCTTTGAAAAAAGTCAAAAATTCTTATCCCACTGGCAGATTTTATTTAAAAAAATTGAACAAACAAAAAAAAATCTGACAACGGGGTAAGAAAAATTGAATTATCAAGAACTGTAAGAATTCTATTCTAGTCACTGGGACATGTTTTCTCAAACTAATACTATTTTGTCATTGAAGAACCTTCTTGATTGGATAAGTTTTCGTGCAAGACAGAAAGTAAGACAGTTTTCTTAAGATTCAGTTTTTGCAGTGCAATTATGGCATGAGTTTGAATAACCAAAGAAGTGTCTGAAATTAGGTTTTTGCCCAAAATAGAGATCAGTCCTGTTCACTTGTGAACAAACATGAAAACCACTGCAAAACGGAAAATTAAAAAAGTTAAAAGAACATTTTTTCCAAGACATTTTAGCAAGAAAATGTATCTCATCAAAAAAAAAATTAAATGGCAAAATAATTTTAGTTTGAGAAAACTTGCTTAAGTGACTAAAATTTGCTTCTTTAAACAAAAAAATCATTTTTCTTGTCTTATGGGCAGATTTTTTTTTTGCTTATTTGAAGAAAATCTGCTAAAGGGGGAACAATTTTTGACTTTTATTTTAAGGAACCTGTTTTTGTAGCCATAATTGACTAAATTTACCATAACTGTCTGTAACAGAGCACAAAAACTGTTCTTAGTTTAACTTATTTATTCTCTCTGAAATGTTTCTTTAATTATGATATATATATATTTGTTGACATAAGGTTGCGTTTCTGTGAAGCTTTATTTTAATCATAAACTTCTATTTTACTCTTTATAAGAAGAATATGCACAACTGCACGTCTGGCCAAAATTCCACGTCTTGCTTGTCGGCATGACTTTCACCTTCTCCAGCCCTCACTATTTTATCTTTTTGGGCGTCCCTCCCCCATTCTTCCACTGCTCTTTTGCCACAGTTGCTTCCAGACAGAGCCCGGCCGATGTGCACCAGATGCCCCCTCTGTGTGTGCCTGAACTGGCAGCTTGTCACAGCTCACTCCTCTCCCCAAAACGGACAGATGGAAATACTATTAGCGCGGGCTTCTCTGCCTCAACCTCTGTCTCCAAAACTCCACATTGTCTATTTTGCCTTCCTTATTTCTTATCCCTCCGCAGAGTGAAAAAAGAGTAGTGGAAAGCCAACATGTGGACTGGAGCCCAGGGTTTTCCTGAGCGACATTCTCAGTAATGTTCTGTCCTTGTAGAACATTGGGCTGCCTCCGCTTTTATGAGATGTGGTTTTTCTGACTCCTTCCAGGAGGCCCAGATGGAACCGCTAACAACCCCCACCACCACCATGCAACCACACATGCACATACTGTACATACACAAACAGCCTTAAACCCTAATTGCACACACACTCGCAGGAATGCTTATTCAAACTATCAGGCACACAAAGAGCCACAAAATCACACTCTTCTCCCCCAGCAGCTCCCTGACCCTGGGGCTTTGTTTCAGAGTCAGATGGCTGTGCAAGAATAGGGGGTGTTTTCAATTAATATTATAGTAAACTGTACTTTTTGAAAATGTTATCTTTTTAAGTGACTACAAACTAGTGGGAAATTGACTTTTGTGTGCACTTTTTTACTAGTACAAACGTGATACATATTCATTGTGATTGCATGAAATTGGGTAAAATAGAAGAAACTATTTCCAGTTACAACTCCATTTTCTGCTTTCATTTCTCATTAATTTACTGCATTCCAAAGTTACATTTCAGCGATTCTGTCATGCTTTCTTCTTTTTATGCTGCACTCCTCTTGATTTTCTGTCTAACCCTGTCAACCATAAGGGTCGCCATATCTCTCTATCCTTTCCTGAGAAACTTCCATTTTAGGTAGCCAGACTCTGCAACAATGTTTTTGGACCCAATCCCCTTCTCCAATCTCCTCCATACGGCACACTTGTAACCCTTATTCTCCTCCTGTCCTCCCATCCTCCTCTCCACCCTCCATCACCTCCCCTCTCTCAGAACCTGTTTTCTGTTATCACTACTTAATGCCTCACCCTGGGAGATGGACGGGGGAGAGAGCATTCTTCTAAGGTGGAAATTCTTATGTTCATATGGTTATGATTTGGTGGGAAGGTCAGGCTCGATTTTTTTTGCTGGAAGGCTTACGATTGGCTCTCTGATGGCCATGCTGGGCTCCAAACACTTCAAAGACAGCCGGTGCACTGAATCAAGGTGAATCTCAACCCCTCTATACACACACACACAAAAGCGAAAAAAAAAAGTTACCCTCCCTTTGCTTCTAAGAAGGCCTTCAACTGCTCACCTCTTCGTAAGCCACAGATAAAAAGTTGTGATTTCAGATAAAAGGATCAGTCAGAGAAAAGAGCATTATCGTTAGACACTGCAACCTCACCGTTTATTAGCATAACTCTTTATATTTTAAACACTTGCCCACAAGCAACCTTACAATGAGCACACATTAATACTATAATAAACTGACTAAAAATCATTTTGCATGAAATGGTAACCCTCCTCAATGTCACCTCCCTCGCCAACGTGCTGAGTGCACAGCAAATTCTTTTAACACGCAGAGCCAAATCCTCAGTCCACTGCTCTGGAGTCCTGAACCCAAGCCTCAAATGAATTCAAGCTGCAGCAGCAGGGTTATGAGCAGGTTACACTGTATACTGGAATTTGTGAAATAATTCCCCTTATATTGGATTTGGAAGAAAGTCTGAGTTTTTACCACAGTTTTGACAAGGCTTTACAAGCTGCTCCTGTTAAAAAAATAAATAAACAAAGGCAAAATACTTAAGTGATCAGTTAATAGATGACCAACTGAAAAGGTTTCGAGCCTACAGAGAAAAGTGGTCACTTCAATATCCCAATGCAACTCTCTAAAAACACATTTAATTTGTGAGATGAGGTAAATAAATAGTTTTAAATGAAAAAAAATTCAACCAACAATTTATAGAGAAAACCAATATAAAAGCACCCCCAAAGTATTTGAAACATCATAGCAGCACAGAACTGCAAAAGCCAATAATATCCCATGAAAACTGCTGCAAACTTAACCAGTAAAGAAACTAGTGCTGTTATGCAATTTATTTTTAGACTTTTATTGGGTTAATCTAATTATTCTATTTTAATTGAATCTAATAATTGCTCTTGAAAGCCTAATTTTGAGACATTTTCATTCAAATTTATGATCTGTTGCTAAAAAACAAAACAAAAAAATATTAAAACTAAACATTTTCCGATTGTAACAGACTTCCAACCTTTACATTTACACCACCAAGGGGGATTATATTCAGTCTCAAACAATCCAGTGTTCTAACGTAACACATGAAAGCAGTCGGAACCGTTTTCTAAACAATCTAAAAAATATATACCACAAACTTGTTTTTAATACCATAATCCTGACATACCTTATTCCACAGTTTACCCTTCACTGTGATCAGCCGTCCTAGAACCTCATTAACTTATGATAAAGAACGCCTCATCGAGCTTTGTCCCTTGCATAATAGATAATAGCTGTGGCATTATTTTGGGTTAATTCTGTAAAGAACTGCAAAGTCACACATTGCTCAGCAGATAAAACATTCATGCAGGTAAACAGTTATTTATTTGAGAATACGGCAATAGTTATAGTTATATATATATATAAATGAGATTAACACGAATTCATTACAGACAAAATGAATCATCAAAATTAATGGAATAATTTTAACCCCTAAGAGAACCGTGATAAAAGGTATGAACTCCTACAGTCACACCTTAATCCATGAAAGTTAATAAACTCTTTGCAAACTCATTAAAATTGTATATTTCTAGCCAAGTTAGCATATGTCCAAGTTTTACAGGTCAAAAAATACTTTCTTGAACAACCTAAATACAGTTGATTTTCAATGTTTTTTCTCTTATGAGCTTCAATGACAGAATTTTATATTATGCATCATTACATTTTTTGCTAAATAATTTAATGTTAAAAACTATTTGACATGTTGGTAAACTGATGTGTGGCGTGTGTGTCGGAGGGACTGCTTTATTAAGATCAGACTGGAGGGTTAACATGCGGTCTAAGATGTGTTTAACATGCATGATCAGGTCTAGGAGTCCTCTAGGAACTCCGTGCAGGTTTTTTTTAGGAGGATTAAACTTCACACAGATAATCTGGACACACACACAGGTTACATGAGCGCCACCTTCTTACCCATTTCTCACAAAGCCCCATGAGAAGGCTGTCTTCAAAGCCAATCCTGCAGCTTTACCAAAGATGTTGGTTTGATTCCCTGGTTGGGAGTCTTCCCATGGCCCCCGCCACACCCCAGCACTCACAAAACCCTATTTCCCTTTGGTTCTAAGAAAAGTAGCTGTCTCAACATTTTTTTTTTTTTAGTGCCATCTATAGTTTCTTTTTCCTTCTTTTATCTTTTATAAAAAATTCTATTCTTGATTATCAGCAGTTTCATTTACCTCGACACTCTCCATACTTTCTCAAACGGAATCCCTCTTTTACATTCAGCGTAATTTGTCCTCCTCTGCATCATAACCCTCTTTCATAAGTTATAATATCCTGTTGCTCCTGCGCTCCGAGGAGGAAATGGCTTCTGAATTCTGAAGAAGCTTTTCAAGCAGCCGAGGGTGGCTTGTTGTTGCGGAGGGAAATTGAATTTTACTTCAAGGTCAGTGACACTAATGACATTGTGGGAAGGTGTTGATCTTGTGAAGCACTGGTTTGCCCAGAAGCGTCCCACCGTATCGATCCAAATGAGAGATTCTAGTCCTGCATTGATTGTCACACTGAATTGTTTAGGAAAGCTGTAGGAATTACTTGTTTTTGTAGAAGTGGGGATAAGAGTGTCTTGGCACTCTCTGGGGTCGGTTCTGTTAAGTGAGTTTCATGAGTACAAGCATGACTTTAACGAATAGAGCCAAATTGTATGGATCTACAATATATAGCAGGTCAAATTCTCCTAAGCACAGAGAAAAGAACTGATCACTTTCATTTAACTGACACTCCTATGCAGCACGGTTAGTTGCAGGTTGGTGTCCTGCGGTTTGAGTGAATGTGTGTCACTTCCTCTACAAATGGAAACATTTAGACGCTGAAGTGTGTCCTGAGGTAAGAACTGTAGAAGCTCTCACTCATAAAGTAGCGGGGAGGCAGCTTGTGGAGGAAATGAGCTGGGCAGACTGGTGGAGGCAGAGAAGGGCGACACGCATTGAAGGACCTCACACACACACCAAGTCATTTTTTGCTAGCAACCCACACACTGGTGACTACTGTGGCGGTGCCAGGTACCATGCACATCCCTGTGGTTTCATTGATCTTTGTTTGACTCTGTGGTGTCCCTGATTAATTGCACACAGCTCACACTGTGTTGAGCCTTTGTGTTGTCTGGTTGTGTCCATAAAAGACTATAAGATCACTCAGAATCTGGAGGATGCTTACATTTTTTAGATAGGTCAGCACCTCACAGACTTGGTGGTGCGTTTTGATTTCTTATTTCTCCCGTTTTCCCCTCACTTCTCTTTCGTTATCCTCTTTGTCTGATATGGTTGAGTGCCATGGTTAAGCGGGGTGAACTGTCATGCAGGAGTAAGGAGTTGCCGATGATCCTTCCCCGCTTCTAAGGAAAGACACAGAGGTACTCGCGTCAATTTGTCTGGACTAGGGGAGTAACAATTAATCGAGTTAATAGAGTCAATCCATGAATAGATTTATTAATACATCCAACCAGATTCTTGTGTCTACTGCAAACTGCTAATCGAATTGACATACACAGATTCAAAATTATTTCAAAATTGCAGAAATCAATTAAAATTGAAATTAAAAAATATCATTTGGATTAAGACATAGTAGGTTTATGTTACTATAACGTAAAATCGGCCATCACAGACACATGTCATGGCAGCAAATGATCAAATCATCATTACAGTCAAATGTCTGGAAACATTTTGAATTTTGCAGAAATGTGACCTGTACCAGGTCTTTATCTTAGAGTCACACTGGTTCAGTTTTTGGCTTTAGATGTCCTGGATAAATTTTAGATCAATGAATTGGATTGAGCAAAATGAACCAATATCTAGTATGAATACTTCCAAATTATGATGAGTGGAATCGTTCTTAAAATGAAGTTTCACACCCCTAGTCTGGACAGAGAAGTTGAAGAGGACAATCAAAGTAAAGCAATCCTGGAAACAAATTCCATCATAGATCAGCCTTTTTTAAATATTGATTGGAATTAGCATGCAATCCAGACTTTAAGACCTTTTTTAGTTTACTTATTTGTTGTTATCCTTTGCCAAGCCAATACACAATCAGTGCATTAAGTGGCGACCAAATAGAATCAATTCATTCAGTTTACGCAGATGAGTGCAGAAAACGAGGCGTGAAGCAGCCGCTCTCTGTGTTTGGAGTGGCTAATTAGGAGCCCATTACAAAGCTCCTCAGCATGGTGCTATCCTGATTGTTTATTTGAATTTCACTAAGATGAAGCAGAGTGAGAGTGCAAGGGGGGAGAGAGGGGAGAAAGAAGGAACTAATAGCAGTAATAAATGGATAATAAATGGATACCTAACAGGCAGAGACACACTCGTGCACAGCGCTTAGCTAAATGTCAGCCCCTGGGCTGCCTACAAAATGGCTCTTGTAAAAATGGGGCAAAATACATAAAATACATGTCTACCAGCTTTGTGGATAAGCTTGGCTCCGTCCTCTTTCAGGCTGTCTTATTAAATGGGTAAGTTGCTGAGTGTTGGGACCACCGAGTGAGCTGTTCTGTCACTGGCGCATGGCTCTCTGAGGGCCAAGTGCAGCTGGCGTAAAAACTATATGATGCAGAGTCACCAGAAATGATGGTTTAATACCCAGTGATGCATCAGTTCCCAGCATTCACTGCTCATCCTGCCAGTGGCTTTCACGGACCTTTCCAGCCCTCAATTTTGTTGTACAAGATGCAGATCTAAGCTATCGACTCCCACAATAAGGCGTGTTGGAAAGGAAATCAACAAAGACGGTGCATGGGTCTTCCAAAGAGGGCTTATCAATACTGTGCTACAGGTGACTGACTACAGTGAGCATGCTTGCGTACAGAATACAAAGCAAAACTTCAGATCTGCTCTCTTTTCTGTTGTAACCTCCTTGTGTGTATGTGTGTGTGAGTGCGTGGGTGCACAATCACAAACAGCCAAGAACTATTTTCCGTCATTTTCTAAGGCCCTCTGCCAGCTTTTCCTTTGGTGCCAGGCAGTGCCCTGCTTCCTCACACACACACTCGTGTTCTCTATTACTTTTAGGCAACTTTGTTGCAAGAGTGTGTGCACTCGCACACAGCTGTGCACGATGATCTGCCCTTTACATAAACAAAGATAAGGAAAGGAACGCTTAGCACAAGGCCCCAAGAGGTACGAAGCCATTACGAGGAGACCACAGTCGCGTGGCTGTGTGTATGCACGCTCATGTTTGTGTTTACGTAGGACCAGTTGCACAGTAGAGGTCCTCAAACTGCTTTGGTGCAGGGAGCAGGGAGCACAGCTAAAGAACTTATGGGGGAGAAAAATAATGTTTGCTGTGATCCATTTTGACTTGCTTTGAAAATCTTTGCCATCAGTCTCTACTGACCAAGAGAAAAAAAACCCACTGAGAGTGTGAAAAATGTGCCAAAAAGATGACAGTTCGACAAAGACTTTGTCGGGGCCATTGCCTCGCATTAAGCATTCCCTCACACCTTTGTCAAGCAGTGAAGCCTGCTTAGGTATGTGGTGTGCTGTCTGCTTCTTGATCCCTGACAAAAATCCAGCTTGTTCAGGTGACACAGTACAAAGCGTTTTCCTACTTTACGGAGCTGACAAAGCTAATTACAGTGGTAAAACTCCACGGATCAGTCTCAGATCAAGTCTCCTTAGTGCTGTGAGCTGAACACCCTTTGTCCCTCAGGAAAGGCATATCTTCAGATTCCAGTGATATCCCAGATTCCCAGGCTTGAACGCTCAACATGTCGCTAAGATTCCCAGAAAAGTAGACTTCTTTTTGTTTCACTCTTTTCCTCTTTCAGTGTTCCACAGCGGTGACTTCAAGGACTTTTATTTTTGATAGCATCAGGAATATTTTAGAAGTCTAGTCATGCATTTGGGTTTGTTTGAAAAGTTGACTGGTAGAAAATAGAAAGCTTTGGGCACTTTCTTTTGCTTTTCTCCTGGGTGCAGCACTTAAATGAATTCCTCTGCATAATGACCACATCACTTGTTGAGCTCTGAAATAAATTCAGCCATTTTTTTTTCTTCCTCCAGTCCTTATCAAAACGTCAGCCCAGCCACCTTCTCCCTTTATGGACATGTTTTGCTAATCTGGCTACTGGCCCCTAGGTTTTAAGTCAAAACAGGTGTTGCACACCGAACTCAAATCTTGTATTAAAGTAAGCTCTGAGGCTCATACTCATTCAAGGTAACATTTTTTTTTTTTGCAAATGCTTTTCTGAGCCAAGGGGCCTTCACCTTGTTTCATTCGGGGCAGAGACTTAAAGAAAAAGAAACACCAAAGCTATTTTTACATGGCTTACATTTCAAGAATGACTTGCTAGGGATTAGATATACTTATAACGAGCCTTGTCAGTGCCTCAAAAAGCCACTGAGAACTCATGTGCTCTCATAAAACCAGGCGAGTCTAAAGTCATACTCATGGATAGTCAGCTCAGCATTTATGGATTTCTCTTTATTTATATGAAATGCCTGTGTTACAACTTCAGTAATGTTAACACCAAACGAGGTTTGCGAGTTGTCAGTGTACAAAGAATCTCTGAATGGGCTCATGAACCCATGCGGCAACGTGATTCTGTAGAGCTCTTCAAAATTAATAAACATGATCAGCATCACCTGGGTCTTCCATAGATTGGAGTATTTTCGGTAGTAAGTCGTACCACTCATCAGGAGCATTCAGCAGCGAATTTGACGCTCATCAAAAGAGATACAGCAGCTGCAAATTGGCGCACATACAATATAAGCGATACACAAGAACCTCGAATGTGAGGCATGACCCGACAAATAATTCAGTGTCAGTCCTTTCAGCCACCACTCTGTCTCCCCCTTTTTCTCCTTTTTGTGGAAGGATAGAGAGATTAAAGGAATCCGCGTCTCAACCCCAAGGAACTACCATCACTCAAAGATGAGCAGTGCCAAGCTCTGAGCTCTGTCCCGCTCTCTGACTCTCAATCTGTTGGATACACAACATCCCCCTGTGCTCTTTGGCCCCTCTCTTCATCTTCAACCCACTCACTTGTTCAGACACACACGGAATCTCTGATTTGCAGTCAAAAGGCTTCTTTTTGTGTGCATGTATGCAATGGATGTAAGTGAGTGCACATGTGATAGAAACCTTTTTGGATACACTATCAAGTACTTCTGTCAAATGTTAGTCCATATTTTTCATAGAGTTTTTGGAGAAATACACCTTTTGCATACTGAATAACATTTCAAAAACATATATAAAAAATGAAAATCTTAATAATAATGACCAAGAGAAGCAGCAGCTTACATCTGGTACCATGTCTGTGCTTCACTTTTCCAAGTATGTGTCTGGGAAGGAAATCTGGTGGGACGGAGTTTGAGTCGGCTTGGAAGCAGTAGAAACGGATGTCACTCTGGAAATTTATATGGTGGAGTTCAGGGAGCAATGGCTTCAAACTGACAAAAAAAAAGAAAAAACTCTTGTGAGCAGTATGGCCCTTATGTTTCCCTTTCTCTCGTCTTTTCTTCTCTGAGATGTTACTTCTTTGCATCTGTGCACATGCCAAGTGTTATTGTTAACGGATGAGAGATACAAAATCAAGCCAGAGGGCTGGGGAGGGAGCGGCTTGTTGAAGGGAACGACTTGTATTCCCAGTGTGGCGAGAAACAGACACGAACAAAAATGTGAAGAAGAGCAGAAGCCAGTATCTTTTTCTCAGGAGTAAAATGGTGTTTTACTTGGATGAATGTGACCCTGGAGTCTTCAATGATGAAAGTTTAACATGACGGGAAATTGTAATACAACTCACACTACATTAATATAACCATCACAACCTAAAAATTGTCCTTTTTTGGCAAAGAACACAAGCAATAAGACTTCTAAATCCATGGCTGAGGCAATGCAACACATGAGAATCCACACCATATGTTTCTGTGTGTGTGTATCCTAAATTTCAAGTCGTCATCAATGGCAACACTGTTCCTTAAAGTCCTACTCCAGTTATCTCTGAATCTATTTTAAAAGCGTCCCCAGTGGTCTTTTAGTTATAATTATGCAGTTTTTAGCCAGAATAAAATTTAAAAACTGGGGTCGTTTTTTAGGACATAGTTTCTGCAGAGCAACCCTACAAACAAATTAACAAGTCCTTTATAATGTTGTTTTCAGATCAATGAGTCTATGCTGAAAAAGTTCAATGGCGAAAAGAAAACTACGTAATTTCAGGTGTGCATTTGTGGATAACCTGCTATAGAATTTCTCAGACACAGAGAAAACAGTATATTAGAGGAAAAAAAATAATCAAATGCGAAAGCGATTGATTTAAAGCTACACAATCCATTATAAACAGTTGAATACCATTTAATGACAATTATGCTAAAACTGGAATATCCCCACATCAGTGGAAACATTTGTTATCAGTCAATCAGCTTAAAATTTTAATACACTGTAAGGATCCAAATGATTACCCTGTGAAGTGAATCCTTTGGAGAGGATCAACTGTGCTACTGTGAAAGCGATACAGCCTCATGATCTGAGCCCGCGCTCTGTCTGCCAGGGCACCGCTCAGCAGTGACATCTGGTAGACTGCGCTTTTCTCCCACCAGCACTGCCGCACACCAATTGAGATCAGACAGATGCCAAGACCGCTGTGGCAGCTCTGTTTTGCTATGGGAAACATGCTGTCACATCTGGTCCTTTCAGAGAAAGAGAGACGTGAGGGAAGAGATAATGCAAGACAAAAGTGGGTGGAAGGATCAGAAGGGGTGCGGAGACATGAAGGATTTCACCAAGCACTTGCGCGCACATAGACATGTCACAGGCCAAAAACATCAATGTGGGTGCCATAAGTATGAAGCCCCTTCAGGGTGACAGCGTGATAAGAAGGGAGAATTAGACACCAGCAGTGGTGCGGTATTCTAAGCGTTACTTGCCACCCCTGCCTAGCCTGTTCCGCTCCCCCTCTCATTAACCTCGAGTCTGATTGCCCCCAGGACTCCCTTGTGCTAATTAAAGGGGGAAATATGTCTACGATGCATGCACTCCCGCACAGGCGTACACACACACACACACACTCAGGCGTGGTTTTGCACAGCTGACAGAAACGCTGCCATAACTGTAGGTGTGAGAATGAAAGGCTTGTCTGCTATTGTGTTTCATCTGTGTTCTGAATGTGTTGGCAACCACAAAGTTAACCCCAGCAGGTGACGGCTAGCAGCACCGCTGATTACTTTTACACCGACAGCCTTCATCTCAGATGTGCGCACTTTTTTGATTCGGCTCTGCTAAATCAAGAAGTAAGCGTTTTGTCTCAGCATGAAACAATTAGGGAAGAACAGGATATAAAAGTGTGAATTGATCTTTTCCCCTTGTCAGTCACGTATCATAATTACTGTTGTTATAACACTATCAAATTTTGATAGTTACTTTAGAAAATTCATTGTTCGTTTGAGGACAACTGGGGGTAAAAAAAAAGTATAATGAATGTAATTTCCTCATTTTTAGATGAAGTTTCATTTGCTATGGTGCGTTGCACGGGGAGGATGCAAATTAACTGATTACAGAGGTGAATCACGGCGCACACATGAGGTTGCAAGATGACTGTTCAAAGCTCTTAGGCGCATTAAAGTCTTTTGCCAGGGAAACAGTGCGGCGTCTTCCAGCGCAGACATTTGTGGCACCATGACATCTCAATTTAGTAAGCTTTTGTGTTCTGAGAAGCAATTTGTCATCACAGAGAGTGCACATTTTCTTCTTTTGTTTTACATGCTGTAAGGGACAAGCAAAGCAGACGCTAACATGATGTGGGAGTTGTACAGCAAATAACCATTTGTACCTGGTTTGGACCACTGGGGAGGAGGGAAGGAGAATAGGGTATAACAGTAGAAGGAGGGAAAAGGGGGGATGTGGTGGGGGTACAAAAGCGAGTGTATTTAAGAGCACTTGAGTGCCCCGCGTAGATGTAGTCACTTCTCCCAGCGGACAAAAGCAGTTCCTCCGGCACCATGGCATGATTTTTCACTTTAGCAAGCAGCACTCGGTGCTCCTCCATCAGTCCCCCTTCTTCGTTTTCCTCTCCTCTCAGTGACTGTGTGCTTCAGTGGGTCCATCATTCCCTTTCATTCACTCTTGACTACAAGGGGCACGAGTGCATACAGTTTTATACCCCACCCCACACACACAAAAATCCACAATTTGACCTATTTGTCCCTCCGCCGTGGGTACTGTAGAACTCCATTGTGAGGGCCATTAGTGAGCATCTCCAGGGGTTAAGAGGGGAAATGCACAGCCAGTCAGATGGGCAATTAGACAATGACAAGATGAAATATCTCCTATTGTTTTGTTGCTTTTCGTTTCACAGCGTACCATTAGACCTGTGGTTAAATCATAAATGTACTTGCCTTTTATTTGTTTGATTGGAAGGCTACATTTACACACGTCTATATGCAAACACACTCCACATTTGCAATTATCCCCCTTTGTGCATGTGGCAGTGGGTTAGTCTGCCAAAATCTGATGATCAGCAGACCTGGTTCCCATCACTGTGTAGGAAACGTAAGAAGCAATTATGCAAAGTATAGAGGGGACAGAGCCAAAAGTTTTTGTCTGTCCTGCTGCATTCCAGTGGCAAAACCAAACTCGATGCATTAGTTGTGTTCGTGTGCTCGTCAGTGAGCAGAGCCTCGAGCAATGCAGCTTTGTGGAGAGGTGCACCTATAGTGGCCAGACCACAGCTCTGTCAGTGACACAGCCTTTTAGGAATTCTTGTCACCAAAGTCAGAAACCAAGAGGGCAGATTGTGATGATTAAATATTTACTAAGTTATGCATTAAAGTATTTAGGTGGACACTACTGAAAGTTCTTACCAGAGTAGAGTCATTTTATAGTAACAGAAAAATATTGTTTCCTGACTTCAGTACAAAGTCTCTACTTTGCATCATTTTTAGTGATTTTTTTTTTTTTTTTATCATGGTGTGCGCATGTGTGTGTTTGTATGGAGGAAGAGGGATTGTGGGCACTGTATGTGTTCTATACATTTCTTTTTAGTACAATGCCTTGCTTTTTTTCATAAGCTTTGATTATGTTTTTATATAAAGAACTTTGAGGGACACAAGTTGGAAAAAGTACTATGCAAATACATTTTTATTTGATTTAGTAACCTAAGTTTAATAACAATCAGGATATAACATCCTTTTTTTCTGGGAGAAGCTTTTTGTCAAATTACTTAACAAAAACAACATTTTGAAAACTTAATTTAGCAGAACTAAACAATCAAGTAGGTGAACTTATATATGTTTATATACATGTTTTACTCAACATTTACAAAATATTGAATTTATGTTTTTTTTTTCTGAAGTTACATTAAACACACTTTCTAAAATTGTATTTTTACTGTTATTTAGTCAATTAAAAAGCAAAAACAGTGACCAACCAAATAGGTAGAATGGGTATGAAGTAGCAATTAAAATCATTAAGCATGACTTCTAAAGATTATTAATAATTAAAGCACCAAGGCACTTAGGCTGAAATAAATATACGATGTGCACAAATAATCTCTAATCAATATATAAAGTCAGTGGTAACATGGTTTCTAATTACATCCGCGTTTGACCCATCTACCAAGAAACTTAAAAATATATATTAAAAAAACAAAACCTCTTCACCCATCCTACTCCCTTACTATGATGTGATTTGGCCTACATGTGGGTTGGACATACACACACTGTGCAAATTAATAGGCTAACGCTTAAAGACAAGCATGCAAGGTATGGGCTCCAGGACCTCTAACTCAAACACCTCCAGCCCTCCAGGTTGATCAATAGTAAGAAGAAAAGAATTGCCAGGTTATCACACACTTTCCATCGCTCTCATTCAACACTAATCATTTTCTCAATGTTACCTCCTCCACCACCTTTTCCTCCGTTCTCCAACAGTGGAGAGCAAAGTTTATTTCCCAGAGCTCCTTAGAAATCTCCGAAGCCTCCATGCCCCTATCTCACCTCCAGGCTACAGCCAGACATCCAGCAAGAGCCTATTACTACTGTTCGCTCTCCCTTTCCCTCCTAACTAGATGCAGACAGAACTTGGACATTAGTTAATCCATACTTATTGCATCTGGGTTCCTCTTACAGCCTTGTAATTCTTATGGAGAGACATATTAGCATGACACATTAGGCTTGCACATGTCTATGAGGTGAGACACTACAATGACGCTAAATTAGCTTACAGGGGGCCACACGGGACGGCTGTTGGTAGCTGACAGCTTGGGTCCAGTCTGCCGGTATTGAGTTTCGGTGATAGGTGTTTAGTTTGCAGCGGCACACAGGACAGAGAAGGGGAATGGAAGGTGCTCCAGCTCATTGGGTTTACTGACAGGAATCCTGCAGACAGCAAGACTAAAGGGATCAATAGTAGTGCACTGCATAGCACTACAAGACCAGGGCAGACCCAAACACGGGAAGATTGCATTACACCCAGATCTGAATCAGGAGATGAGGCATTCTAATAAACACAAGACAAACATTAGGTATGCACTCAAATTACAACAATTACTTAATTTTCTGATACATAATCACATTCCCTTTTGATCGAAACACTGCCGAGCATTTGTGCAAATAAAAACACGTCCCTACGTCAGAAGATCCCAAGCACTGTTGAGGTTTTCTATGGTGGTCCTGGACCTGAGCCACCAGGTGGCCTCGTACCCCCTGTCTGAACAAACAGAGCAGCAGTTCCTTTCATTTCAAACATGTCACCTGGGACTTATTCAGACATTGTGTAGCCTGCCAACATGCTGACACTGTCATCAAATGTGCCAGGGATTTGCAGGGGGGCCAAATAGTTGACCTTTATTAAAGGAAGTTTCATGACGAGTCTAAGGGAGTTACCTTTTTCTCTCTTTACGTTTGCACAGCACACACCCGGTATGCAGCGTTAAAGGAAACAACGAAGACTCTAAAATCACAAAGACAACTTTCAGTTGGACATTTAATATTTCTGATGACTGAGAAAATAATGCTGCCAAAATGAACATAAAAGTTTTATTAAACAGTCAAAAAAATTGACCTTAAGTTGTTGACTCATCAATGAACATTAAAAGTCTTTGAAGAAGATTTTTTTTTAATATATATTATATATTTTATTATATATTTATTATATTATACCAAGAGATTAGATAAACATCCAAACATGTAGAAAGTGTGTGACATTCTGTGATTGGAATAGACAAATAATGACTGTGTTAGTAGCCAAAATAAAAAAATAACTATGGTGCTACAAATTGTAAGCAATATTGGAGCAATCCAGCTGTACAGTTTTGAGCCAGATCCCATGTCGGACGAAGGAAACAAAGACGTATGTGGTTGGTGGTTGCATCGAAATGGAACTTGTGGCCCGCCTATTCTATCACCTATGTTACAACTACAAGCTTTTTCCAACAGTATTTTTCATCTGCTCCTGATCCTTAACAATAAAGAAATACACAGGAATGTAATTGTAAGCGGAATTTTCTTTATTTATGTCCGCCATCATGAGAAAAATTCTACAAAAACACTTTAAACCACCAAAAACCCCATTTTCCTTGGAGTGAGTCTTTAAAGTTATTATATTCAATAAAAGAAATAAAATGAATCTTTAAGATTATGTAGTCTATGTCTGTTCACAACTATGTGTACAGATCTGGAGCAGCGGTGTAGAATGTATACTTTTTTTTTTTCGTGGTCTGTTATCATTCTGTGTTTTGTATTTTGATGGTCTAAAGCTTCTCTTGGTGCATTCGATACACAGAGGCGGCACCAGATGGCAATAGTGTTTATTTTTGCTGTAAGTAATCACCACTCATTGGAACTTATGACAATAGACAGACTCAGGAACCTGGAACCGTATCCTCAGAGACCCGAACTCACACAGACTCGTGCACATGTGCGCAGAAGAATGTTCTTCGGTTGTGATCTTCTGGACCACAAGGATGGATGTGTGCTGGTTTACAGTGTAAGTTACACTGCAGCAACGCTGGTACAATTCAAGAGGAATGAGTCGACTTATAGGCCAAACTCCACTTCAAAAGAGGGTGTTTTAACGGTAAAGTGCAGCAAGTTGGGAATTTTTATACCAGTGTTTTATCTTGATTTTATTAAATTAATTTAGTATTTTAGCTAGATACAATTGCTATTACCCTAAACATAAATACACATAGATTTCATACATAATTTGTTCCTTTTATTCTGTGTGCTGATTAGGCTTTTTTTTAATTATTATTTACAGTGCTAAGAAAATTGTCGTATTACCACTTTCTGCTGGCTGTTTTAAAGCCATTACTTTTTCTTTAAAAAATTGGAATTGACAGTAAAGGGTTTTCGTGCTGCATTAGTTCTAAAAAAGTACAAATTACTTTTGCCATTTAACAAATCCCTGCTCTCTGCTTTAAGTCATAGTTTAACTCGTGATGACATATTACACTTTGCAAAATCCATTATGAAGGCCATCAAATTTGAGGCTGGGGAAGTTTCCACTCAATGATAAAATGGAGGCTTTTTAGAAGACGATTTAAACTAACACGCCAAATAAAAATAACATCCAGCAGAGGAACAGCAAGTTTCATCAGTCCAATGCTAAAAAGCTGAACTTCATCATCAGGATGTAGCTTAAAAATGTAAACTCACATGTCAAAGTTAATTGATTTACTCTGTGGCATATTGTGAAAACATAAGTAGATTTAAATGTCATTTATTTGTGCTAAGTACTGAGGAACACCTGCCACTGTTGTCAGCAGAGCTTGTTTCATAGATTTGGAGTTAATATGACAGACTTACATTCCTTTGGGGTGCCCAGACCCCCTAGTGGCTTTTCCGTCCGTATGAGATTCAGTCAGGCAGTGAAATATTGTCGGGGAAAGGAGTGGGCTGGAGGGAAGGTAGCAGAAAGGTGGAGAGACAAAGAGAAAGAGAGAGACTTGAGTTAATGGTCTTGCATCTTCCTGGCAGCATGTCAATAATGGCTCTGATCACATTAAATAAAGAGTCCATTAGCTTATTCTCTTTCCTCCTGCGTGCCGCACAGCAAAAGCACAGGAGAAGACTGAAAAGCTCCTCTAATGTAGTGTGTCTGCATGTTACACACACGTCTAGCTGTTCACTTCCAGACCCGAACAGGAGGACTTGGCCGGCTCACCTATACTCCACAATCCATTACGTGTTTATGTTTCCTTCTGTGCGGCTATTCAAAAGAAATGTGTGGAATCATTTAAATGTGTTGAGATTTTGAGCAAAATTGCAATAATTAATTATTTGATTGCTTAGTGTGAGACATTTTATAATTTTAATCTGTTTAATTAACACTTAAAGTCCTCTTTGATCATCTTTTGATCCATTTTAAAAGCATTGCCGGTGTTCTTTTAATTAGGATTTTAGCTAAAATCAAACAACCAGTCATTTTTTAAAACAGTTTCTGCAGATTGGCTGGAGTTCATTGCCTCCCCTTCCCATCATCCATTTATTTACTCTCTTCCGCTAGCTTACAGCCCGTCACACCTCCAAGCTAACATTAGCTGTGCAGCAAAAATGGCGAGTAACATTGGAGCTATCCAGCCGTACAGTTTTGATTCAGATACCAGCTCAGACGAGGAAAACAAAGATGTAAATAGATTCAGTCGTTTGTAACTGGATGCATCAGAATGGAGCAGTGAAGGGAGTTTGTGGCCTGCTATTGTAGGCTCCACGTCACGCCTACATACTTTTTCAATGGCATTATTCTTCCTGTGCGCCTCATTCATGATGATTTGAGTAAAGAAATTCTCGGAAATGTGATTTACAGCTTAATTTTATTTATATATGTCCTCCATCATGAGAATAATAACACAATTTTCCTTGGATTGGGTCTCTAACAAATACTACAAAAGAACATGTTTATGCCAGATTTTTTTTCTTTATTCCCCTTTCTCTAATAATGTGGTAAAGTCAAAATTTTGCTAGTCAGTATTGGTTATAATGTGCATTTTATGGAGAAATAGAAAGAAGTAATGGATTAAGACACAGTGCAGCCACACAATTATAGAGCCAAAGAGCAAATTGTGAGCATATGTTAATGCACCTACTCTGTAATGGCCCCCTGCCAGAGCAGTAACAAGACAAAGGAGATGTGATATAAGTCGGAGAAAAAAGCATTTCTACCAAAATACACACACAAACAATGAAGAGACAGAGCAATTCTTAGCTGCTTCACTGCCTCGCTTTGGCCCTGGAGGGAGCACAGAGGCCCCCACATCTGTCTCCCAGGCCCGCGACAGACCTGGCCGCTGCATACAGCCCAGCGGATCACACGAATCATCCTCAATTAATGTGAAACGTCAGACGCTCCCTCATGCTTCTATCACTCCACCTCTCATCACAGAGTCATTCCTTCCAGTTCTGTGTGAGATCGCTGAGTTTTACACGCTGACTACCGTTACCGGTCCTCAGCACAGCTGGGTAAAAGCTAACCAAGGCTGTTGTGCTTTTAAAGACATTGAGGGAAGTTTTTTATTTATTTATTTATTTATTTTTTTTACATTTATGGAAGGTAAAAGCAAAAAATGTTTATCTTATCATAGAAAAAAGACACCGTGGAGGCTCTCCAAAACCCCTTCACCTCATACATCCACCTTCCTCACAATCTTGAACTGCGCTTTAGGTCACCATAAGTCTCACTTCTGTCGATTAGTGAGCCTGTGGCAACAACGATCACACAGGCATGAATTTTTAACAATAGCTATGAGTTAAATTAGGCTGAGAGGTGAAGGCAGGGTGTCTTGTGGCCTGTTAGTTGATCAATGTGTCTGGTATAGCAGAATAAGCCCTTTGGCCTTTTCACATTTACTTATGCTGGAGCTCAGCAAACGCTCTTCTCTGGCAGCGATGAGCATATTATTAACCAAGGAAATGGCCTTTGCATCATTCTTCATTAAATGATAAAGAAGAAATCAAACTGGAATGCATCAACACCGTGTTCTAAAAGGAGCTGGTGTTTTTTTCTGCGCAGAGCACATTTACACCCCCACCTCAAACACACACACACACATGCATGAAGCTTTAGTGCTGGGATTTAACTTTTATTTTTGCAACATCTTGTTTTTCTATCATTGCATTAGTATTTTTTTTATATTTATGGAGTTATTACAACTAGATGCTAAAAGACATGTCATCAAAATATGGCAAATATATATATAAATTTGCCATATATGAGAAATAAAAGACAAAAAAAAACGCACTTATTATCAGTGCCCCCATCCCTTTAAAATAAGTTAGAAATATGAAGCATAATATAATAATTCATTACTTATTTAATGAAATAAACAAAATTGTTTTTATCTCTATTGATCTAAATATCTTTGTGTTTTTGTGTAAAAAACAACTTTTAAATATCTTTGTTACCTGCAATTCACGGGACATTACAACGTCTCATCTTCCTCTACCTGCTGTGTGAAAGCCTTGAGGCTTATGTCCAAAACTGATACCTTTGATGAGAGGCCATTGAAGAAGAAATTTACCAAGATAACAGCATGTAAATCTTGACCTTTGTGATACTTACAAATGTCCCCCACCCGCACTCCTTTGCACTTCACCCTTTTTTTTTTTGGTTCATCACAAAGGAAGAGAAGGAATTCCTTGTTCACATATGACCTCTGACCTGCCATTGGGAAGCCACTGGACGAGCAGACTGTGTCTTGGGAGCTCTTGCCCTCTTATGTGATGGCTCCGGGCAGTGGGCTTCTCATGAACCCATTCCCCACGGCGTCTCCTCGCCACTAGCTTCTCTGCATTATTCATACTGCCCAATATGGAGTTGGAGAGGGAGGCAGAATATGGAAAAAGGAAGTGTCAAGGTTCAAGACCTTCTCAGATCACAAGGAACTTCTGCTTAACCTCCCTTGAAGTGGCAAACACAGGAAAAGCGCATGTGTGTGTGTTTTTTAAAGAAACTAGATCTGAGAGCGGGACTGGAGATCAATGGGGATTCCCTGGAGGCTCAGAGGAGATCACATGCACTGCAAGGTGATTGGCGAATCAATGTGGTTCCCATGGTTCACTTTGCCATTGTGAGAACTGATTTTCCCCATGGCAAGTGAACTGTCTTGTGATCAGTGTGGTTACTCTTGTGTTTGTATGGATCCGACAGGGCATCATCTAAAAAGACAGAAATTACACATTTTAGTTGCTTTTTCTATACATAGATCGATACAATAAATTATAAAAAAGGTTCTCTATTTGCTTAACTTGAAGATTCATTCAAATATGAGTTATGATTCATAAAACCCTCATGCATGTTAAGTTAATAACTCACCATGTAAGCTATGATAATGAGAATGCCCTGCCTCTTAATATGACCAATCAAATAAACTGCTAATTGCATAACCGTTGCATTTGTCTTAACTGACAGTTGTAGCCCAGCGCATGACAAGCCCATAATTTGCTCATCGTCGTTGTTGGCGGTTTATCTCACTCCTCACCCACTGCACAGCCCTCCAGCTCCACGATATTAAAGACAGCTGTGTATTCAGAATACAGTGCAGCAGCAAGGCGATAAATAAATACAAAGGTTTCCAGATTAGTTCTGGAAGACGTGAAGGCAGGCGGATAAAATAAACTAACAGCAGAAGCTGTCGGCCAGATAAAGTAGGGTACCCCATCGTCTCTCTCCTGTAATTATTGGCTAATAGTCATTAACCCGGCAAACAGAGGTTTAGCTGCATTGTTTAAAGGACTCTGGGATGCATAATGACGGACTAATATGTCATAGCACTATGGGAAATGGGGAGGGGTGGATTAATGAGATTTTACTGGAGGGAGTGTACAAGAAGAGGTGGAGCACGCTTGGAAAATATAGGGGGGGAGAGGGCCACATTAAGCTAATTGGAAGATGAGTGCCTACTTGTAAAAGTGCTTCCAATGGCATATTTGTTTCTTTAGCAGCATCACTAGGCTAATGCAGGGGAGTGGAGTTGCAAGACTTATAGCAGTAAAGATCATAGTGGCATGTGTTTGCCTTGAGGTGTGTGTCAACACTTATTAGATATGTATTTTAGCATAATTTATGCCTTTTATATTTGACTGTATCATCGTTTTTTATGTGAATTGATGTTTTTTTAATAGGGAAAAGTGACAAATTAGGATCACCCATGCCAGAAAATAAAGAGTACAAGTATTTTATTAATTGATGACAGGTTGGCCTTCATCTTTGTGTTTTTATGTAATCATTTCACCAAAAAAATGACGCAGTTTAAGTGCATCTTTACCTTTAAAAGTGAATTTACCACTAAGGAAGTACTTAGACACACCATCCATCATCTTAGCTCACTGTATCCCTTTTGGGGTCACTGTTGGGGGCATGCGGGGTTCACCCTGGACAGGTCACCAGTCTGTCGGAGGGGCTTAGGCACACAAATTCCAAATAAATTGCTCAATATCTTTTGTTTTATTTAAGGAGTAAAAATGTTGATGCAAAAATAGTTAAACTAGAAAATATATTGTGATAAAGGCACTTGAATAATTTAGTCTTGGTTTCATTGCATTAATTTGTATATACGGTTTTTATACACATTTAAAGATATATATATATAAAATAAAAAACATATATATAGCATATATTTTTAGAGTTAATCAACATTTGCTTTATTGTTAGCAGGGTAGATCATTCACAAATGACTGTCTTTAAACATTAAAGTGAAACTGATGGCAAGTAGATAGAAAAAAATGTAAATTATGTTATACTTAATCTGAACATGAATCTCCAGACATTTTTAAAACAAAAGAACTTTTGAACTTTGCAAATATACTCCTCTTTTTATTCAAAGACTAAATACTGCATTTAAAGATTTTCAAAGCTGAACTGGATACCTTATTGTGTTCAACTGTGTAGCGCAATTTGGTCCTCTTTGTGTGTGGATAATGCAAGACGGCCTCACTTCTTAGAAACACAATTTCTTAAGAAATCTTCTGGTAGTGGAACTATTTAAAGATTCACTTTTTAATTTGCTTTCATTTTTTTTCTTTCAGTTTAATCAAATGGAAGTACTAATGCCCAGATGGCCATGCAGTGTGAATAATAGTGCCCAGGCTAGAATTTAAAGTCATACCTCCAGGCTAAAACTCCAGAGCGCACACAGAATGAAAGTGTAAAATGTTTTTTAATGTATATTTAACAACAAAATACCCCAGTGACTATTGATGTTTCGTCTCAGAAGAATCTGTTTCTCCAGTATATCTGAGGGCATGATATGAAACCACTCTCACTTTTATTTTCTCTGTTTCTTCCTCTGTGTCTCTCCCATACGATCTCTTTTTTTGCTGTCTCTCTTTAAACATTTATCTTCTGTTTTCTCCTCACAGGGCCCTTTGTGCTTTGTGATGTTGGTTTTTACAGCTTTCTACTCACCAGTATTGCCATTTATCTTTTATAGGCGCCAGCAGCTAGGAGCACATAAGAAATGTTACCATTTCAGTATGACTAATTGTCATCGCTTCTATTACTCCCTTGATTCCACTTGTTACTGGTCTCCAAGGAGCCTGTATGTGAGCCATAGTATTTACACAGCATCTTCATGTTTCACTTGTAAATTCCCCTCTTTTTTTCCTGACAAATGCCCCATATCATAAGTTTCTTTAACATTATTACTATATATTTTTTTTCCTCCATTTGGATAGGTTCCTGACAAAAATGGAATGGCAAGGAGGAATTATTTTGCAATAAAACTCAGATAATTTTGTCTTATTGAAGCATCTTTATAATTAACCTGTTCCATGTTCTTTGAACATTGATATAATTCAGAATCTTTAAATATTTGTATTTTTCTGTCTTTTTTGGGCGTGTAGGATGCAGCAGGCAAGGTACTGGATCGCTGGACTATCATGTCCAGAGAAGAGGAGATTATCACCCTGCAGCAGTTCCTGCGCTTTGGTGAGACCAAGTCCATCGTAGAACTGATGGCCATCCAGGAGAAAGAAGGTCAGGCCGTTACAGTCCCCTCGTCCAAGACAGACTCTGGAATCAGGACATTCATTGAAAGTAATAACAGGACACGCAGCCCAGGGCTCTCCTCAATACATATGGAAAATAGTAGCCCTTCAAGCATTCACCACTTTGAAAATATCCCTAACAGTTTAGCATTCCTTCTGCCATTCCAGTATATTAACCCAGTCTCTGCTCCAATGCTTGGTTTGCCTCCAAACGGGCTCTCTCTGGAGCAGTCTTCCATGCGGCTCCGGGAGCCCAGCCTTTCAAATCAAGGAGAACAAGTGGAGACCAGTGAGTCAGAGGTGTCTCTATCACCGTTCCGCACTGGTCAGAGCCCTAGTCGAGGGGTTTTAGGAGCCATGAACAATAACACAGAACCCAAGAAAGAACCCAGCAACTGTGGATCACCAATTTCTCCTTCCCCTTCCCTTCAGCAAGCTCAGCAACAACAGCAAACACAGCTTCAGCAACAACAGCAGGGTCAACAGCAATCCCAAAGTCAACCTCAACAACTCAACAACCTGAGTGACCACCAGGTTCATCACCAATTTGTAAAAGACGAACCCTCCAAATCTATCTCGCACTCGACGTTTTCCTCCAAGATGCACCACCGTATGCGCCGCATGGGAACCACCTCACGAAAGGGTCGCGTGTGCTGCAACTCCTGTGGAAAAACCTTTTATGACAAAGGCACATTGAAGATACACTATAATGCCGTACACTTGAAAATTAAACACCGTTGCACCATTGAAGGATGCAATATGGTCTTCAGTTCTTTGCGCAGCCGCAACCGACACAGTGCCAATCCTAATCCACGGTTGCACATGCCCATGTTGCGCAATAACCGGGACAAAGACCTTATCCGTGCCAACTCGACCACTGGTACATCTGTCATCTCAAGCAGCAAGAATGGTGGCTTTACACTTACCAGCCCCGGGAGGCCACCACTGGGTTTCACTACTCCACCAGTAGACCCTTTGCTTCAGTCCCCTCTTCCAAGTCAACTGGTATTCCCTTCCCTTAAGTCGGTTCAGCCAGTTCAACCGGTGCCCCCATTTTATCGAACTCTAGTGTCCCCAGCAGACCTCGTCAGTTCCCCAGTGTCACTGCCAACCAGTCCCATCATGCCCACCACTACCAATAGCACCGCCTTGATGGACCAGCAACAGCAGTTACTTGCTGCAGCATCGGTTGCATCCCACAATAACGTACACATGTCCGAATCGGGTCCTGTGTCACACCGTCTAGCCACCTCCAATGCCAGTCAAGACCTCAGTATAAACAGTGACCCCACACCCAAAAAGAAACCTCGTAAATCCAGCATGCCAGTTAAGATTGAAAAAGAAGTGATTGATGTTGCGGATGAATATGAGGACAAAGATGAAGATGACGATAATAGTATACATCATAACCTCAATCATCAACACACATCTCTTCTGCACAACAACATCAAAATCAATGGAAACTGCAATAACAAAAACAACAACGGAAGTGGCACAGGACACCAAAGTGGGGGCAGTGGGCAGCATTCTCCCTCCCAGGATGAGATGAGCCCAGGCCTAGCTCTCAGAGGAATCATGAGGCAGAGTGAAGAGGAATGCAGAGAAGGGACTGGCAGTGACAGCAGGGGCGGTGCTTCTGAGCTACGGTGTATGGACAGCTTCACATCAGAGGATCAAGACAATGAGAGAGACTTTGAAAACGAGTCAGAAACCTCTGATTCAAAGATGTTCTACAGGGATGAGCTCATGGATGCAGATGAAGAGCAAAAGCACAACAGGGGTGGAAGGGGCCAGGACAAGGAGCAGGACAATGAAAGTGGCCATGAAACCCACATGAGAAAAGAAGTCGAAGGAAATGGCCATTCCTCGCCCTCCCCTCTCCATCCCCCCATCAAAATTAAAGAAGAACTCAACGATCCATCGTACGACATGTTCTGCATGAGCCAATACGGCCTCTACAATGGAGGCATGGCAGCAGCAGCGGCTGCCGCAGCGAGCATGGCTGCCCTGCATGAGAGCTGGCACCATATCTCCTCGATAGGATACGGTGCCAGTCCCCCCAAGTTCCCTTCTTCCCAATCACCGGAAGGGGATCCGTGTTCAAGTCCTGATCCCAAGATCTGCTATGTGTGCAAGAAGAGCTTCAAGAGCTCCTACAGTATGAAACTGCACTACAAGAATGTGCACCTCAAAGAGATGCACGTGTGCACTGTGGCTGGCTGCAACGCTGCTTTTCCCTCCCGACGGAGCCGTGACAGGTCAGTTCTACGTTTAATTTAGCATTTCTGTCTCATTACTTGTAAAATGTGGTTTGATTATACAAATATGCAATTTTTTAGGCTTTTAAACAGTGTTTTTTTAAGGCTTTGCTAGTTTTCCTGGTAGTTTTAAAAGATTTGTACAAATTCTAAAGAACAGTTAAATCAGAACTTTCTTACTTTTGGTTTCCTTTTTAAAGATCTCTTAATAGACTATCACTTAACATCTGTTAGTTAATTCAAAACCAAAAATAGATTCAAGGACATCTGCTCTAATTTCAGTTCAAGTTGAAAAGAGTTGAGTGGCATGAGCTGGAACACATACACATGTAGCCGAAAACCGTCTGTGTACGTCACCCCTCCAGCTGCGGCGTCTTGTTTACCTGCTCTCACTACCTCACCTTGTCACAGGAAGGTGAAGGCGCATATATTAACATCGAAAGCGGTTTGTCAAACCGCTGCATTTATTAGCGCATTAGGAGGTGAAGCTAACCTCATTCACCTGGGCTTGTTAGCACATATCAGTTCCAAACACACTGGCTGGAGCCGCACTGACAGGATGTGGATGACACAACTCATGCTGGAGGTGAAGCATTCTATAAGTGCCCAGAGGTAGTAAAGAATCCTAAAGATTTGGAGTGAAAAAAAGAAAAGTTTTCTTCTTTTACCGGTGTTTTTTTTTTTCCATAACAAGTGAATTTTCTATGTAGGGCCTTTTTTTTTTTCTTTCTTTTCTGCACATTACCTGGTTTCTTCAACTACCTTCCTGCACCCAAACTTGCTCATAATTTTCTTCACTAAGCCTTTTATTACATTTGCTATTTTTGTGGCTTCTGTTCCTGGCACTGTTTTTTCATTAGCCGCACGTAAATGGAGCTGGTGATTCTCAGACTCTATTATGGTGGATATGAGAGTGTAACAGGAGGTGCGGAGCAGGAAGGTTTGCGTCCGTAAATGTGAAACCCTGCTGCTCACCTAACACAGCTTTGCAGACAACAGCAAAAATTGTAGAAGTGTTATAGCATGTGTTGCCTCTCTGCAACTTAATGTCACCACTGAGTGCGTTAGGTCCCATCTAGGCTTAAAGAATCGTTAATGCTTGAGGTAAGGCTATAGTCTCTGCCCCGCAACATGTGCACCCCAATATTTAAAAAAAAAAAAAGTAAAAAAAAAAACTGAACTCCAGAAAAACACATAAGCATATTGAAGTAATAAAAAAAACAAAATTTTCCAAATGTGTTTTTGAGTCAGTTTTGCAAAGATGCGTTAACAGTTTCTTTTCACCTACATTTCCCTACAGCATATGGGACATATTACTGCCCTGCAGGTTCAAACAGGGAGCAAAACAACAGAAAGTGGAATCATGCAGAGCAGGAGAATCCTGTGGCTTCCAGATGACTCAGTACCCATCAAATCTGTCTCTGTGTAATCCCCTAATGACTTAATAAGCATTTAAGTGCAATTAATGCAAACAAAATTACAACATATTGTTGTGTGTGTTTTTTTTTCTGTGCATTTGTTGGGGAAACTGCAAGGATAATTGAACAAAATTAAAAATGTTGCTTGTAAACTTGATATATTCTTTCTCTTGATTAGATTTGTTGACTATGATGTTCATGCATGCAAATACTGAGGTCTAAAACAATAAAAGCAGATGAAAATAAACTTAATAACTAATTTTTTCTTAAATAATAGAGTTTTAAGCCATTTTATTTTGATTAATTGCCTGCTGCTATCTATCACGAATCAGGAATGTCCTCTACTTATCTGGAAGAAGGCAAAAAGCCAAAGACCTGATATCAGAAAGCATCAAAGCCTTCAGAGGAGGGTTGGATTGATCTTAGGAAGAAAACAACCAGTTGCTGATAGCTCCGCAGGAACATATTTTGTGCGAATACCCCTAAATTCCTTCCATATCCGAACATTTACACAGACCGCACACACTTATACAAAAACAGATAATTTTCTTTGCCCTGAAGCAGGCATGTAATGTGAGTACTTTTCAGTATAAAACAGAGAGCAGTTTAAGTGTGTGTGTTTTACTGTGTACAGTGAAGTGGTTTCCCTAAGCCTCCTGGCTGACTTCTTGCACAGTGGTAAATAATTGCATATTTATTTTGGGAGCGATGAAGAGGCTGCATGATAAACTACCAGAGAGGTGTACACCACTATTCATCACTATTATTAGTCTGCTTTATAATTCTTTACTGCAACAAAACTTTCCTTGTTTATCATATGTTTACTATCCGGTCCAACTTTTGCTTTAACCTTCACCCCAGTGGGTTATGTCTTTGCTGCCACTGTAAGCAGGTGGCCTTGCTATTCTCAAATTCCCTGGATGCGGGCGCGCAAAGTCCGTGGTCCCTGCATGGGCCACTGCAGAGGGAGAGAATGAAGGTTAATTATGTCAGAGAGTCTCTTTCCTCCCCTCTCCTTCCTTTCTCCGTCTTCCTCCTTTTCCCTTGATCCCCTCACGCCATGTGGGCCCGACTCCTCTGCTACGCAGCCAGCTCTGTGGTGTTTTAATTCGTATAAACAAAGGACATGCTGCTCTTATAGAGAAGGCGATGGAAAACATTTATTTAACATAAGCGCAAAAGGAAAAACACGGACAAGAACCTCCATTTTTACTGCTTAACAAAGTGTTTCACGTTGCATGGAATACAATTAAACAAATTAATATTTAAATAGTCAAAAATGACCCCAATTAAAATGCTTTAAAAGCAAAAAATTGAAACAGGACTGCAAATAATTTTGAATCACAGCTTTTTTCTTTTTTTTTTTATTCCTTAATAATTTGAAATTTGCATTCCTAAAAGGCCAAAATGATGCAAAATAGGTAAAAGAATGATAAATGTTAGTAAAATTCCTGTCCTCCCACACACACCCAAAACCTCATAACCCACCCGAAATGACAGGAAAGACAAAGAACCTCTGGTGTCAGTCTGATTCAGCTAGCCCCTCTGTCTCATTTACACATTATGAGTCATTTAGATGACATACACAGGTGTGGATATATATACGTACACATTCACACCGACACAAAAGCAAGGGCAAGGGCCATCAGATGAGCCTAAAGATGATTAACGCCAGTTGGGACAGGCACACTCTCACTCTGCCTCCTCTGCACAGTCAAAAATGGCCTCTCTGGAGGCCTCCCCCATCTTTTGGACGAAGATGAGGCTGTCAAATTAGTTTGCCAGCCACATTACTGGCCAACAGGGAGGCACTGTTGAGAAAGGGGGGGTTGAAAAGACAGAACACGCTTGAATAGCATACTGAAGAGGAGTGATAGAGGTGGAGGGATAGAAGGGAGTGAAAAACGGGGCAGAAAGTCTAAATCTGATAAATGAAAGGACGAGGGCATTATGTCCTCTGTGTTTGAATACAGTTAACTTATTTTGATTGTTCTGGGAAAGGAAGCGCCGCCAACACAGAGGCTGAATATCAGTTTTTTATTATAATGACCATAAATACGTTTCTTCCTTTTGATATAAAGGTCTAAAAGGTGCAACATTTTAACCAATTTTATTGTTTTATTTTGCAACAATAGTTTTTTTTTTATGTTACAAATTTGGAGCGACATATTTTTAAAATGGGTTCTACTTACTGCATGTTATTTAGCTTGTTTGACTTTAGTAGGTAGACATTGTTATTTTAGAGCTTATTAGCAGTGAGAAGGTGTTGTTTTACAGTTGGAGACATGTTACTATGGACCTGCCTACCTGAGCATCATCGACAGCATCCAGACCTTAACCCACCAAATCTCTGTTTCCTTAGAAACTGTGCTTTTTTTGTCAGGAACACAATTTTTTCGGATTTTAGAACTGTGCACTCACACAGATTCGAAAAACAAAAATGGTGCGCCACTGACAATAAATCAGTAACAAATTTAGTTCACAAGTTAAAGGTGAAAAATTAGAAACAATTAGGTTTTTTTTTTTCAATTCCTACTGTACGAAATAATCAAGCACAAGCACAGTTTTTTTTACGCTCCCTCCCAACAATGCTGACGATGCTCGAGTGGACGGGCTCCTGGTTGCTTGGTTCACAGAAAAGGGTCCCTCAAATGAATGTATTTCTACCTCTTGCAGGACAATGTCGGATAGGGAAGTAAATAATTAAAGGAAAGGGACCCTTTTTGACTGCATCAACCCTGCCACTGCTGGTAAGCTCTACAATCCATTGTGACTCCATTTTTTTTGCCCATCCTGATAAGGATGACTTTTTTATTTTTACTTTTTGGTAATTTGGTTTGCTTTACACACATGTGCCCTCCCTGCATGGAAACCCTTCATATTAAAGGCTCTTAGTGTTTGCACATTGTTGTCACCTGATCTGAAGAATCAATGGGAGAGGAGTAGGCCTTGTGTTTGTTGTACTTGACAATGGTCATTGGTTGCTTTTTTTGTGCTGTTTTATTGTGTCATGTGAAGTGTACACCCCCCATTTTTTAAAATCACAATTGTGGTAAAAAGGTAATGATCTACAATTTAAGCCCATTTCACCTTGCACCTTTAGCATGGCTGCGTGTGCTAACTGAATGTGTTCTGGCTTGAGCATGGCTTTGGTGGCTGACTTTGTCCTTGGGCCGTGACACCTTGTGTGATACAGCTTTCCTTGTGTTTGGACAAAATCTCTGTCTTAATGGAATCCAGTGCTGCATAAAGACGTGTTCATTGAGGTGCTCGATTAAGCCACCTCCAATAGAGAATGAATGCGAGAACGCTGTCAGGGCCTAGTGCTAATATGCTATCCAGTTCCCCTCGATTATCACATTACCACTGCTCGAATCAATTGATAAACTCCCATTCAATATGGTGGAGTATTTAATTGAGTCGGTCTATTGGATTTGAGTGCTGTGCAGAGCAGACATGCTGACAGAGGTAAACACTAGCAGGATGCTCTGTCTCATTGCTACATTTTTGTACTTTCTCAGAGGAAAGCTGCAGGACGGATGTCTCTTTTTGATGTGATTTTCATTGTATCTGAAATAATATTAAAAATTACCTGATATAAAGAAAAACAAAATGTTTTTAAATGTTGATGGTGTCTATGAAGTCATCTAAGTATCTTGTATTGATTGTCTTCTCAAATTAGGCACAGCTCCAACATCAACCTGCACCGAAAACTGCTGACCAAAGAACTGGATGACATTGTCTTGGACCCCCGACTCACGCCACTGCCCAAGGACCTGCAAGCTGAGCTGCTGGCCAAGATCTACGCTGGGCATCATACAGGCTTGGACCCCTTGACCAGACTTGGCATCGGAGCCGCCGGCCTTCGGTTCCCCGGTCTGCCCCACAATGGCCATTCCCTTATGAGCAACGAATACCCTCACCATTCTCTACACCAAGAACTGAAAAGCCACCACGCCAATGGCTTCTTGCAGGTCCAGCCAGATGATTACATGGTGTTGGACCTGAGCACCACATCCAGTGTTCAATCTAGCAGCAGCGTCCACTCCTCACACGAGTCAGAAGAGGGCAGCGATGAGGGCATCCTGTTAGATGACCTTGAGGAAGAAATAGAAGAAGAGGAAGAGGAGGGCAACAGCGATGGCGAGGACTACTCCCAGCGGGCCGAGGAGCGGGGCGAAGGGGGACATCAGGATGAAACCGGAGAAGTAAGAGAAGGACGAGGTGAGGGTTTGGATCCTTCCTCGCCATTCCTCCTTTCATCCACGGGGGCAAGTAATGGCAGCAGTGGTGGGATCCTCTGTAACATCTGCCACAAAATGTACAGCAACAAAGGGACCCTGCGAGTGCACTACAAGACTGTGCACCTGCGCGAGATGCACAAGTGCAAAATCCCAGGTTGCAACATGGTGTTCAGCTCTGTGCGCAGCCGGAACAGACATTCTCAAAACCCCAACCTCCATAAAAACATGCCCTTCTCTACAATAGTAGACTGAAAAACGACTTGCAACTCAACCCTCCTGTCAGTCTGCCCACTCATCCCCTCATCCTTCATCTTTATTTCTCCTTTAATTAGCTATTAGTTTCGGCACAGGACCATCAAATCCAAGCAACATGCCTGTATTCTTCCTTGCTCTACTTTGTAAGTCAAGACATTTCTATCTCCATTTATAAAGTTATTTAACTCTAAATGCAGTTTATCATTGCGTGCGTTGACTTTTCCTTATCTGGAAGAAAAGGATGACATTCATAGGCATGGAGTATGCTTTGTATTAAAAAATGTTTTACATCATAGGCCCCCTTTACCTGTTCTTTTCTACCTTTCTGTGTACGTCCATCTCCAAAGAACCCACTCAAACTCTCATTTGTGAGTTTGCCTGCAGAAACTATAGTATTGAAAAAAAAAGAAAACTTTCTTGTTGTATTTGTGTAATTATACCTTTTAAACGAACCCCTTACAAAAGCATGACAGCTCCATATGTAAATATTGTCCCAAGAGGCTTTCGTTGTGAGAGTTGTGTTGATGGTTGTTGGCTTCTTTTTTCTCTCCTTATGGTTTTTATGTTACAGCCAAGTACAATACTTCAGCTGTAGGCAAGAAAGAGGTAGCATCTTAAAAAGCTTGACTCATTTATGTTCGCTTCAACAAAGAGTTTAAAACTGAGTCCTATGGGGAAAAAAAGAATATCATGTGACTTGTTTTAAGTGCTTGTTAAATATTCAGAGTTTGCCGGCATGCTTTTTTAGGCTCCAACACTGATATCATTCTCTGTATTTCTATAGAATTTTTTTTTGTGTCTGTTATGTTTATGAGCTTAAGTATACCAATTCAGTTTTTTGCACTTTGCATCTATAAAAGGGGATGTGTAATATTATTATAAAGAGGACTTTTGCGATGGTAAATTTGGGTGTTTCTCAAGGTCATTGGTGGCTACAGTGCCAAGGGAGGTGACACTGCCTTTAAGATATTTGTGCCAGTTTTTCTTTTTTTTTTTTTTTTCTTTTTGCACGTGCATAATTTTAAACACAGCATCAAGACATAAAGTACTTAAGTGATTAAATCTTCCCCATGACTCTTAAGCTACGTTTACACCAGGTTCGGAAATGTGCGTTTTGGCTTCCGCTTTCAATGATAAGACTCAAATTTGGACGTCACTCCCACTCGATGATGTCATCAAAAGTCACTGGTTAGCTACGTAAGCGCAGAGATGCCAACTTTTGGGAAAATACATAAAATCGGTTTTCTAACATTAAAAGTCATTACTTACATTTATATGTAAACTTCTGTGCTTTCGAGTACACCCACGTGAAGAAATGGGGTTCATCCACGTGGCGGAGGGCTCTGCATCTCTCCACAGTGAGGGTTAGCCCTGACAAGAACTATTTCGGACAACTCTACCACGTCAAATGCTCCTCCAATTGGAGGGGTAGGGAGAAGTTGTAGGGGTAGGAGGAGAATGTATGCAAACGCGAGCATATATGCGTTTTGGGATTCAAATTTCTTGCATTCAAGCATTGACTGTTATTAAGTCTGTTTCCGGGCTCTATGTAAAAAAATGGGCTGCAATTGAATGTGTGGTAAAAGTTAAACCAGTTGAACTTTGGCCAATCAGGAATTCGAATTTGGTAGTGACGTATATCTGGCGTCATTTTCAACACACAGACATAACGACCATTTGATATTTGATCATGAAGGAGAAATTAACAGCAGTTTACCCCAGTTGGAATTATATGACACCAAGTCTTTCATATATCAGAATAGAGCTATGAAAGAAAAAGCCCGGAGCGAGATTTGCATCGCTTCAAAATGTTACTCTAAGCCTTTTCCAGCTTTGAGTAGATGCGCTAGTTTGGGGTAGTCAGTTCAGTGTAAACACCGTCCAGTGCATTCTTGAACTGCCACACATGCCCGGTGTGTACGTAGCTTTAAAAATCTTTGAAAATTTGGTGTGAATAATTTTGATCCCAGACAGGTCAGTCTAACTGCTGTTTCACAAACAGGGAATTTAACAAAATAAAGTCACCATTGCTGAAAATTGTGCTTCAACTTACGTATGTGACTATAAAGAGAAAGGAACAAAAAAAAAAAATCCTTCAACTGTGACCAAAACATGAGTGTTTAAAATAAAGCTCTTTCAGTGGGACGTAGCGATAGGGTCATCACGCCCATTTCGGTCAATCTCACTCACTTGAGTCTTAAAACTTTTGCTGTGAAAAGTTGCTGGAAGTTAGCATTGCTGAGTGCCGCCGTTGAGACACGCTCTATTAAAGGTTTGCCATTTTTCATCTCTCTTTTTTTTAACGTGCCAATTGCTGACTCATGGTACAAATATTTCAAATTATTGGACAAACTAGCCAAGGGAAAGGGTATTTATTAGAGGGGGATTATATCTTCATTGAGATGTTTTGTCCAGTGAACAATAATATTGTAAAAAGACAATTGTTAATCAGTTGGACTTGTTTATCAGTGTATTCGCCATGTGCTACTTCAAAAGGAGATATCTTCCTCAACTGGTGCTACCCGCAGCGGGAACATATGCAGTGTTATGCGGTGTGCTGTATAGTATTCACCTTCCATTTATGTTTCATTTTTCCCAGTTCAAACTTTAGTCATAATGCTGTAAAGACATGACCTATTTTATTAAATGTTTTTTAAATACACAAACTCGAAACACATGCGGTTTCTTAGTTGTCTTTTTAGAGATGAGAGGGCAGGACAGCGAGGGCTGAAGCTGATGGAAAGGTTGCGGAGGCGGAGGGCTGACTAGGGAGGAAAGGATGACAGGAACAATCATTAAAAATGTGCTGCTTCTCTGTTACCTGGAGGCGTCCCGCCATCCCAGCTTCTTCTGTCTAATAACTCACATGTCACATCGTTACACTGCCAGGCGTCAAGGGTGCTGACAGGACTGTGACACTGACAGTAGAAGAAAAGAAAGAAAGGAAAGCCGCGGCGCGCTGTGAACAATTTAATTTCACTCAGTCAATTAGGTTGGAATCAATTCATTTTCTATGTGTGCTTATTCTCCTGCAGGGAAGATTGTAATTTAATTCGCATCCTTCCTTTTGCCTGTGTTTTCCTTTTTGTCTGTCAGAGCTCAGTCATTTAACAGCTGCCTCATTCGTTTCTTCCACCCGCTACTCCCTTGCCGAGTCCACGCGCCACAGCGCGGATCCTACGGGGACACACACTAATACTGTATGCTTAAGTTCAGCAGACGGCCATGGCATTGAAAAAAAAAAAAGGATGGGTAATTGCCTGTTTATCCCAAGTGAAGGGAAAATTGAGTACAGGAACCCCAGCCTTCTCCCTGGAGTGGGTTTCACAGAGCCGCTCGCCGCCTCATTCACTCATTCGCTCCCTCAGGTCCCTATTCTGGCGCAGGAAAAAAAAAGTGGTACTGCGGAAACCCTGCTGACAGCTGCCTCTCTAGCAGACAACAGAGGAGCAAGCTCAGGACAACAAACCCGAGATCACTCATTTCTGCTCATTTAGTTTACTGAAACAAAACATTTGCACACAAAATAAGGCCTTTTGCTCAATGAGAAGATACAAAAAATCTTCATTTACAGCAGAAAACCCATTTGTGTTACAAAAAGATGACACAATTATATATATATATATATATATTATATATATATATATATAATTTTGAGAAGTACTTAATTCTGTAAATTAGGTCATTTTAGACACCAAGTTTCCCAAACTTGTGGGCAAAAGGGTGTCTGCATGAAAGCAGCAGTGAGGCACACGAACCAGGAATATACTGATTTGGCCACAGATAATTTGATAATTTTGGAAAAACCAAATAAACCATTTTCTCTCATATTTTATCTGTTAACTGTCCATGTGATTACATGCACCAAACTCTGCATATTTGATCTTAATGCAAAAAATGCATGCAAGTTTAATATAGTTAAAAGTATGTAATGTGATTACTTTTCAGTTGCCCTTTGCTGTCAAGTTACAATTTTAAGGAAAAGATGTCAGTTAATTAAAAAAATCTGCTGTTTAGAAAGTAAAATAATAGCAATTTATTGTGTCTGTTCTCAGTAATTGTTATAGTACACACAATTGTTATGTCCTTTTACATAATTATAATGATAAGAAGACAAAGCAAACAAAAAATAACTGATGTCAGAATTAATAAAGATAAGTTTTGAATACGTTTTTCAAAAAGAGCGGGTAAAAGAACAGAAATTTGAATATAAATCTATCAACAATCTTCCAGAAATACATTTTACTTTAGAACAGAAATATGTTTTTTTTTCAATTGAAGGCGTATTCAATTTAAACTAATTCCACCAACTAAAGTTAATCTTTATATGAGCAGAAATTAAAGCTTTAAAAGGAAACAAGTATTACTTAAAAAACAAAAAAAAGTGTTTCGCTGGTTTGTGAGGGGGGAAGGTGACCAGAATCCTTGCAACTGTCTTATGCAGAACGATGAGGCCACATGCAGACATTTGCACTCCTGACACCCTCCAAGAAATGACGACAGACATCCCTAATCCTTATAAGGAGCCTTTACTGGGTTTAATGTTTTTAAATTCTCCAGGTTAAAATTCATTCTGCTGCATATGAAATGCGCTTTTGGACAACATAGATCTTAAATATTTGATCCAAGCAGCATTTAACATCAGTTTGGTTTTGTTTAAACCACTGAGAGGGAGAGGGGGTGGAAGAATGTCTCACTGGTTAATTGCTGTCCATTTCCGTCTTGTCACATTGTCACAGAATGAGTGAAGTGTACCATGAGGATGAGAGGCGACACTGCATGCAGTCAATGTAGCTTATAGTTCAAACTGAGGTACTTTTCTTCCATTTAAAATATGCAGACAGAAGCCGGTTTGTGTCTAAAGAAAGTTCCCTCATAAATTTCAACTGGAATATGTAAAATTTGTGTTTAAAAAAATGACAATTCTCAAAATGTTTTCCATTCTTTTTTCAAATATGTTTTGCAGTCTTAAAGCATTTAGTTGTGAGACATAGTAAATTTACATTTCTGCCATCTCTTGTGTTTTTGTGTGTCCCAATGCATTCGTTTTTGTCTTTAAAAAGCCTATCCTATAGCGCTGGCACTCAACAACGTTGCATGGCTACAAAATCGCACTGCAAAGAACCAAAAGAGCAAAGGAGCTTGTGTCACTTTGTTGTCAAAAGGGTAATTTGGAAGCCTCATCGATACTGTATGTTACTTAAGGAGGTGTTCCCCATATGTGGACAGTAAAAAAAAAAAAAAGAAAAAAAAAACTTTTTAAAAGACTGTTTTGTTTTTTTTTTTCTTTTTAGCTTTTCTTGTATTTGTCTCTGTATCATAACTGTCTTTGGTTTTTGCATAAAATGCATAAGGGTTTTGGGATGTAAATGGAATTTTATTCATATTTTGTCCAAATACCTCTTGTAATTTGTATCAAAATTCTTGTACAATTTTTATATTAAAGATTTATCAGTGACTGGCATTTTGTCATTGCTTTATTTAATGAACCTTTGGCTCATAAAACAGCTCTCTATGATATGATATGCTTTATTTAAGCCAAATACAGTGAAAGAGCGATTATCTGTAATATACAGACATAGCAGCACAAAAAAGTGTCAGTCAAAGCCATTTTAAGAAGACGCTGTGATTTCAGCACATTTTCCAGACCTTTTTAATTACACTACGATAAAAATCATCAGGGAAAAGGCTATCTTGACCAATTAGTGGACGATTAGATTAATAGAGTTATTTAAAGATGTTCTGGCATGAGGAGATGGTGCTACTGTAGTTAGCAAATTAGTTAGATGGTCACTGTAGGGATGAATAAAGGACAAAGTACTTTTTTCTGATTACATGCTGAAATCAAATTAAAGAGGCACTGGTGACAAAACCCGGAAGGAATAAAATCACAGAGGTTTTTTTAATTTATCATGATGAAACTTTCATGGAGTTGGTACAATCAGGCTTTTGGTGAATGTTCTTAAATGTAAGATGGTGTTATGATTGAATAAATACAAATAGTGAAAAATATTGAAATTGTTGAAACAAAAACTATGTGAAAGTGACGATCAAAATCTGACGAGAGATTTGGACGTAAGAAACCAGTGCTGTCTCGCCACCAGGAGTCAGATCACAAACAAAGATCATGTTTCAGCTACAAGCTCCTGCTTGCTTTGGAAGCTAAAATGAGAATAACGTCTACTTCCTTCAATCAGCAAGAGCAGACGTGATATGGACCTCACTGACCTTGAATTAGACACCAATCTTTCACGTTTAGTACTGGCACAAAACACAAAAACAAACGTTTACGTTTTTCATCTAAAGGTGCAGATTTGCTTAATTATTGTAACCCATTGCGTCTGCACTGAAACATAGGTGTCTTTCCACAGTAACCACCAACTATGATGGAGAGGATGATTTGGTCACACAACAGGAATATTCCTGGTATCTAATGAATGACTTGTTTAAAGTCTCTTTGTTCCACAAAGCTGAACTTTAAGTCTTGTAATCTTGAGAAGTGTGTTTGTGTGCATTAAAGGGTTCACCCCCAGCAAGTATTGAGATACATTGTATACAGGTTTTCAGCTCTTCTATGCGTCATCAGCATAAAAAGACATATTCTTATTTACCAACTGTGAGGTTTTCTGCAAACAAATGTACTTTTTAAAGCCCATTTCCAATGAACATTGTTTTTGTAGCATTTTTCTCATGACTGAGGATATATATATATATATATGAAAAATCAGCACAAAATTGTTTTTTTGAGTATTCCCTATTCAAATCATTGTAGATCATGAGCAGTTCCAAAAATCCTGTTAGAAAAAATTTGTAGACGTGATGTAGAAGCTACTACGACATGCTGCAAGCTCCCTACTCCCATCCATTCCTATGCAGGCGCTTATTGACCAACAGATCCATGTTTGTTTTCATTGTCCAAACTGGCATCTAGCTCAAAACTTATGGTGCCATCAAGCTAACGTTGCACCGGTAATGTTAGCTTGGGGTTGTGAGGTCCTGGCAGGAGAAAGTGCAGACAGATGGGTATCGGGAAGAAGAAGCGGGCTTACTCCATATGAACAGTCAACCCCACAACTCTGAAGCAAAAATCTAATGAATTACTGCCTCTCTGCAGAAACTATGTCCTAGCAGCTGACACAGATTTTGATTTTGGCTAAAAACGGGATACTCATAATTAAAGTCCCCCTCCACTGAAAATCATTTGATTTTTGCATCTCAGAGTATTTCTCCTTTTAAATCACTGTCAATCAAACTGTCGCAGACAGGCTCTGTTTGAATTAAAGAGCCGTTTTTACATCACAACAGCTAGGTTGCACACTTGCAAAACTCCTCATCTGGTCCGGCTAGCATGTCTAGCTCAGGTGCTGGAGAAGAGAAGATGGTATCTTCCCATTGACTGCAGTCAAATGAGCCGCTGTTTGTATTTCCGTGGTCAAATCAGCCGCCACTGGATTTTTTGTGAGTTTCATACAATCCTTAGGGTAGCAGGACTGCGAATGCTGGAAAATCTCTGCGAGGCTCCACGGAGTTTCTTGATGTGACCACGGAAATGTGAACAGCGACTCATTTGACCGCAGTCTTTTGTAATAAGTTTAGTCCAAGTAACTCTTCACTTCCTCGTCTGAGCTCAAAACGATACGCCTGGACATTACTGATACTGCTTGACATTTTTATGTAGCAGCGGTGAAGATTTACACTAGCAAGACACAGAGCTATCATAATCAGACTGGGGGATCAGGGGCGGGGCTACTCAGTTCAGCACCAAAAGCCACGCCCCCTCAGAGGGGATTTTGGAAACGAGGCTTCAAATCAACATGAATAGTGACTTTTTAAGACATTTAGGCTGTGGGATTTTGGTTAAAAACATCATAATTAAAACACTACTGGTAATGTTTTTCAAAATAAATAAAATTGTCACACTTTAAAAGACCACTGTAAACACTTTTACAAAAGATAATTGGAGTGTGACTTTAAGGAAATTGTGAGAAAAAAATAAATACAGCTGACTTTCATATTTTCCTGGGATAACTGATGCATTTGTTGCCTTGTTATCTGGATGCTGGAAATGCTGGAACCTACAGTAACTTTGTTCTTTGTGAGAACTGTGTCGTTTCGCTTGATTTGTTTGATTTCAGTTCTGTTTTCTTGGTTCTTGTCATGATTTGTTTTCAGGTTTTTCCACATCTCAGTCACACCAGGTTCAAGTTTTCCACCATCCATAGCTGTCCTTGTTTAAGTTCATCATTCTCAGCATAATAACGTGTTTTAGGGTCATCTGCTTTTTCACAATTTTTGTGTCACCCTCATCTCTCAGTTTGTTCATGTTTAACTTTATTTATTAAAATTTTTACATTGCCACAAAGCAATGGTATCCTGCATTTTAGGACTTCATGTACACCACCAGTTCCAGACAGTTTAAAAATTTTAACTTACATTTGTTACTCCAAACTTATTTAAAGAGTAATACGTTTTTAAGTAAAAATGTAAGTGCTGGGAATATAGCTTATGGGCTGAGGTGAAGGTTGCTTATCCACAACACTAGCATTGATTGATGTGAAGAACACCAACCTTCAGCCTTTTTTCTTTCTTTTAGCATCAATAACTATTGTAAACAGGCTTGAGTGTTTAGGTTGTGTAGGTCACAGGACTACGCTCAAAGAAATTAAAGTTTGATTCCAAGGTGAGTTTATTTATTTATTTTTTTAATAACTTCTGGCTCCAACCATCTGTTCAATATTAAATGATCTGATTCTGAGTAATTCTTTTACTTCCACACATCATTTACACCTACATTTCTTATGAAATTGAGTATTATTTGGTAAAGTAAACAAAAAAAAAATATAAATTCTATTAAAAAACTATTTTGTTTTGTAATTAGCTGTAGACTAATAAATCCAAGCAGAAAAAATATGTTAAAAACCTGTATCAAAAGAAACATGATAAGAATATATCTGTAC